>NC_088241.1:54442922-54785422 GCF_036934945.1 Oncorhynchus masou masou | reverse complement strand
ATACCTGGATATGTTTATTTTTGAACCATTCCATTGTAGATTTTGCATTATGTTTTGGATCATTGTCTTGTTGGAAGACAAATCTCCGTCCCAGTCTCAGGTCTTTTGCAGACTCCATCAGGTTTTCTTCCAGAATGGTCCTGTATTTGGCTCCATCCATCTTCCCATCAATTTTAACCATCTTCCCTGTCCCTGCTGAAGAAAAGCAGACCCAAACCATGATGCTGCCACCACCATGTTTGACAGTGGGTATGGTGTGTTCAGGGTGATGAGCTGTGTTGCTTTTACGCCAAACATAACGTTTTGTAATGATGCCAAAAAGTTCAATTTTGGTTTCATCTGACCAGAGCACCTTCTTCCACATGTTTGGTGTGTCTCCCAGGTGGCTTGTGGCAAACTTGGGGCGGCAGTGTAGCCTAGTGTTTAGAGCATTGGACTAGTGACTGAAAGGTTGCAAGTTCAAATCCCCGAGCTGACAAGGTACAAAATCTGTCGTTCTGCCCCTGAACAGGCAGTTCACCCACTGTTCCTAGGCCGTCATTGAAAATAAGAATTTGTTCTTAACTGACTTGCCTAGTTAAATAAAGGTTAAAAAAAAGCCTGAAATGTGGCAAAAGGTCGCAAAGTTCAAGGGGGCCGAATACTTCCGCAAGGCACTGTATATATACAGTACCGTTCAAAAGTTTGGGGTCACTTAGAAATGTCCTTGTTTTTGAAGGAAAAGCACAGTTTTTGTCCATTAAAATAACATCAAATTGATCAGAAATACAGTGTAGACATTTCTATTGTTGTAAATGACTATTGTAGCTGGAAACGGCAGATTTCTTATGGGATATCTACATAGGCGTACAGAGGCCCATTATCAGCAACTATCACTCCTGTGTTCCAATGGCATGTTATGATAGCTAATACAAGTTTATCATTTGAAAAGGCTAATTGATCATTAGAAAACCCTTTAGCAATTATGTTATTACAGCTGAAAACCGTTGTCCTGATTAAAGAAGCAACAAAACTGGCCTTATTTAGACTAGTTGAGTATCTGGAGCATCAGCATTTCTGGGTTCGATTACAGGCTCAAAATGGCCAGAAACAAATAACTTTCTTCTGAAACTCGTCAGTCTATTCTTGTTCTGAGAAATGAAGGCTATTCCATGCGAGAAATTGCCAAGAAACTGAAGATCTTGTACAATGTCAACAGTGAAGAGGCGACTCAGGGATGCTGGCCTTCTAGGCAGAGTTCCTTTGTCCAGTGTCTGTGTTCTTTTCCCATCTTAATCTTACATTTTTATTGGCCAGTCAAATATATGTTTTTTTCTTTGCAACTCCAGTGCCTAGAAGTGCCTCCAGTGCCTAGAAGGCCAGCATCACGGAGTCGCCTCTTCACTGTTGACGTTGAAAGGGGTGTTTTGTGGGTACTATTTAATGAAGCTGCCAATTGAGGACTTGTGAGGCATCTGTTTCTCAAACTAGACACTCTAATGTATTTGTCCTCTTGTTCAGTTGTGCACCAGGGCATCCCACTCCACTTTCTATTCTGGTTAGAGCCAGTTTGCGCTGTTCTATGACTGGAGTAGTACACAGCGTTGTACGAGATCTCTCTCTCTCTCTCTCCAAATTCATGAGGTAGTCACCTGGAATGCATTTAAATGAACAGATATGCCTTGTTAAAAGTAAATGTGTGGAATTTCTTTCATTTTTAATGCGTTTGAGCCAATCACTTGTGTTGTAACATGGTAGGGGTGGTATACAGAAGATAGCTCTATCTGGTAAAATACCAAGTCCATATTATGTCAAGAACAGCTCAAATAAGCAAAGAGAAACGACAAGTGGTACTGGAGCTTCAAGTCGAGGTCTAACCCCAAGCCATAAGACTCCTGAACAGCTAATCAAATGGCTACCCAGACCCCTCTTTTACGCTCCTGCTACTCTCTGTTTATGATCTATGCATAGTCACTTTAACTCCACCTACATGTACATATTACCTCAATTACCTCAACGAACCAGTGCCCCCCGCACATTGACTCTGTACCAGTAGCCCCAGTATAAAGCCTTGCTTGTTATATATAGCCTTGTTTGTTATCCAAATGAGCTTCAATACAACTCTCCTTCCGTGGCCTCCCATCTGCTTTCAAATGCTAATAAAACTAAGTGCATGCTCTTCAACCGATTCTACCCTCCTGCCCGACTAGCATCACTACTCTGGACGGTTCTGACCTAGAATATGTGGGCAACTACAAATACCTAGGTGTCTGGTTAGACTGTAAACTCTCCTTCCAGACACACATTAAGCATCTCCAATCCAAAATTACATCTAGAATCGGCTTCCTGTTTCTCAACAAAGCCTCCCTCACTCATGCCGACAAACATACACTCGTAAAACTGACTCCTTGACCCCGGCGATGTAATTTACAAAATAGCCCGAAACACTCTACACAGCAAACTGGATGTAGTCTATCACAGTGCCATCTGTTTTATCACCAAACACCATATACTACCCACCACTGTGACCTGTATGCTCTCATTGGCTGGCCCTCACTACATATCCGTCACCAAACCCACTGGCTCCACTTCGCTAGGTAAAGCTCCGTCTTATCTCAGCTCACTGGTCACCATAGCAACACCCACCCGTAGCACGCGCTCCAGCAGGTATATTGCACTGGTCATCCCCAAAGCCAACACTTCCTTTGGCTGCCTTTCCTTCCAGTTCTTTGCTGCCAATGACTGGAACAAATTGCAAAGTTTCTAGTTTCTGCATCACCACATTTTGCGTGAGGCAAAAGAGTAGGCTAGGTGCGCTTCAATTATCCTGTTGGGTGCAGTGCTGCTGGAACGCGCCAGAGCATCGCTCTGCCAGTTCACACTCTGGTGCTCTTTCAAACCTGAATCAATGTCTTGCAAGATCACATAATGATTCATTAGTATACTACATTACAGACTCAAATATAATAGCATAGTAGCCTATACCATTACTGTTATACCAAGAACACCACATTAGTCGTTTCTTATGAGATTTTAGGAATGGTTAGCTTATAGTAAAACAAAAATTCTCATGCCGGCAAAACTCAACGGCGTGCGCCACTAGGCAGAAATATGCTTGGAATGAAACAAAATACAGGAAGGATATTTACTGAATATTGAACAAAAATATAAACTGAGTTACAGTTCATAAAAGGAAATCAGTCAATTGAAACAAATTCTTTAGTCCCTAATCTATGGATTTCACATGACTGGACAGGGGTGCAGCCATGGGTGGGCCTTGGAGGGCATAGGTCACCCACTTGGCAGACAGGCCCAGCCAATAAGAAGTTTCTCCCCACGAATTTGCTTTATTACAGACATAAATACTCCTCAGCACCCCCCAACCTCCCTCAAATGATCCCGCAGGTGAGAAGCCGGATGTGAAGGTCCAGGGGTGGCGTGGTTTGTGGTTGTGAGGCCGGTTGGACGTACTGCCAAATTCTCTAAAACGATGTTGGCAGCAGCTTATGGTCGATCAATTAACATTCAGTTCTCTGGCAACAGCTGTGGTGGGCATTCCATGCTCCCTCAAAACTTGAGACATCTTTGTCATTGTGTTGTGTGACTAAACTGCACATTTTAAAGTGGTATTTTATTGTCCCGAGCACAAGGTGCACCTGTGTAATTATCATGCTGTTTAATCAGTTTGAATGGATTAGCTTGGAAAAGGAGAAATGCTCACCAACAGGGGTGGAAACAAATTTGTGCACAAAAATTGAGTGAAATAAGATTTTTGTCCGTATGGTAAATATCTGTGATTTTAATTTCATATCACAGGACGGGGACTTCAAAAGGACTGTTCAGATGGGTTAAATGGAACAGTAGCCTGACTGTAGGTCTATAACCTTTCACATAGTCTAATACAATATTAACTCCTGCAGAATTAAGCATTTCTTGCACTAAAATTATACATTAAATGTAAAACAGGAGTTGAGAAATCTTGAGAGAATTAATGTTAGGGACTGTGTGTACAGGTGTTATCTTTATCAGCATCATAAAAACTGATTGTATTTCAACCACATAAAATATGCATCCAAACCGAACTGAAATCTTATCAGAAACATGTTAGGTAGTTTTCGCAGCTTTTAATTTCCTTAAAACCTGTCAAACTAATGTTGTGAAAATGTTGCAATAATCAGTTTTATTGCATTTTCTCCCCGGCCCTTAAACCTTGTGCGAGAAAACTAGATTGGTATTCATTCTATCGATTTAAGACATTCTATAACTTAATTATCCTACTCCTGTCTATAGCTTACAAAAATAAATCAAATCATTCAAAATAGGCTACTGCACCAAAAAGCATGATTTGGCCAAAAAGGATAGGAAGGGCCTGCGATTCTGGGTAGGCTGAGCGGCAAATACCAAATAGATGTTTGTTGAGTTGCGACTGCCAGTGACAAGTAGAAAGGCCCAGCCAGGCATATCGCATTATTTCAAAATACAAAAACATAGTTTGGAAAGCAAATGGCTATTGCTGTAAAGAGAAGACAAAAAAAACTAAAATTTGTCTTTTAGTTAGGCCTATCAAAATGCTCAAATTAATTGAGCGAACGGTATAGCTTATCTTATTGGCACCAGCTGAGAGCACTGTCCGGGTCCCTGGTGCGCGCATATTCACTCTTTGTCATTGTTGGGTCAGTGCCACTTAAACTGTTTTTGTTTGGACAAGGTTAGAGGGACATCATATTGTAATTGTATCCCCTTCTCGTTAGCCGATTTAATAGGAAAATCCTATCTACTCACATTAGGAATAGTAGGCTTGCATAAGTCTGCAAATGTTATGATGCATGGGATGTGATGATGCATGGGATGTGATGATGCAGGGGATGTGATGATGCATGGGATGTGATGATGCAGGGGATGTGATGATGCATGGGATGTGATGATGCATGGGATGTGATGATGCATGGAATGCGATGGTGCATGGGATGTGATGATGCATGGAATGTGATGGTGCAGGGGATGTGATGATGCATGGAATGTGATGATGCATGGAATGTGATGATGCATGGAATGTGATGATGCATGGGATGTGATGATCCATGGGATGTGATGATGCATGGAATGTGATGATGCATGGAATGTGATGATGCATGGAATGTGATGATGCATGGGATGTGATGATGCATGGAATGTGATGATGCATGGAATGTGATGATGCATGGGATGTGATGATCCATGGAATGTGATGATGCATGGGATGTGATGATGCATGGAATGTGATGATGCATGGGATGTGATGATGCATGGAATGTGATGATGCATGGAATGTGATGATGCATGGGATGTGATGATGCATGGAATGTGATGGTGCATGGGATGTGATGATGCATGGAATGTGATGATGCATGGAATGTTTTATTGTACGGGTGCATTTTTATGGTCCTTTGCTTCCCCAAATTTGAAACTCACGCGACTCCTACGGCTAACAAGTAGTGAAGCCACATGTGTCTAATTGTAGACAAGTTGACTAACAAGCAATCTACCAAAATGTCTGAAATGATAAGCAGAAACATAGGTCTATCTATAGACAAGCTTGTCCAAATATTACTTCACCATCTCTGACTGTACAGAGCATTTTCTATTTTAGCGGGTCGGGTGCTGGCCTCAGATTTTCACTATCACATATAGTCAGGCAATTGTGGGTGCAGGTGAACAAACAGGTGAAACCGTGCTTCACTAGAATACACATTCATGGCATGGTTCACCAAGTGTCCAGCAGAGAGCACTGTAGGTACACGAATGACTGCAGGACTGCAGGTGCAAAGGGAAAAGGTATGTTGGTTTTATAAATCTTGGGGCAGATTTCCTTGACACAGATTATGCCTCGTCCTGTAGAATTATTCCATGTAGAATCATGCTTTTTAGTCCAGGATTCGGATCAATCTGTGTCTGGGAAAACGGCGCATGACATTCTCTGCCTAGTAATCATGATGGTGTGTGTGTGTGTGTGTGTGTGTGTGTGTGTGTGTGTGTGTGTGTGTGTGTGTGTGTGTGTGTGTGTGTGTGTGTGTGTGTGTGTGTGTGTGTGTGTGTGTGTGTAGACCATGCCTACAGACATGAGATCACTGCAGGACTTTGAAGAACCAGACAAACTTCAGATCAACATGAATGACATCATCACTGTTGTCGAGGGCAGGTCAGTGTGTGTGGGTGTGTGTAAGAAGAATGATTCATCATTCAGAAAGGCAGATAGATATCTATTATGAAGAACATATCCTTCTCTGTAATGTGCAATAGGGAATCAAATCGGCGTGTGTTCATGTGTGTCTCTGTGTCTCCAGAGCAGAGCTCTATTGGTGGAGAGGTCAGAACAGAAGGACGTTGCGCGTGGGACAGTTTCCTCGCCACGTGGTCACGTCGGTCAGCGGCCTGTCGGCCCAAGACATCAGCAGACCCCTCACACACTCCTTCATTCACACTGGACATGGAGACACTGACCCACACAGGAGCTGGGGGCACGCTGACCGCATAGACAGGTACACACATACACATACACACACACACACACACACACACACACACACACACACACACACACACACACACACACACACACACACACACACACACACACACACACACACACACACACACACACACACAGAGACCTGGCTGATACCTGCAGGTACAGTGTCTGACAACTGGAGTAAAGCAGAGCCCCGTTAGCAGTGCTATTGCTCTTTAGCTTGTCAGACACAATAAAACCAATGGAAAAGTCCCCAAATACTTTTTATAAAGAACACCTGAAGTACTGTGTTTAAACTCTACTATATCCCTGGTCTTTACCCCTCTCCAGTCTGTACTTGGGAAACCCTATGGACCCCCCTGATGTTATGGGAATGGATCCTTCCACTGCCCGGCCCACCAAACTACCCAGCCGCACCAGGAGTGAGTAGGCTACACAAACTAACACACAGTTATTCTCTCCTTACAAATATCTTACTACCTTTTCATTAATTCATAAAGTCTCTCCCTCTTTCTGCTTTGTCTCTCAGAGAAGCCTCCTCCTCGTCCTCCTCAGCCTGCTGTCCAGATCAACAGTATGTCTCCCACGCTGAGTGTGTATTTACCTGTATATGTTGAGCTGTCTATGACTCTCTGATTGATGATATCGGTGTGTGCGCTTGTGTGTATGTGTGTGTGTATGTGTGTGTGTGTGTGTGTGTGTGTAGAGCCGTTCTATGACTCTGTGTTAGATGATGATGATGAATATGAAGGTGCTTCGTCGGGGCTGAAGAGGCTGGGCGCGGCTATAGGCCTTAAACTCCACCCGGGGGAGGGGTCAGGTGTGAGGTCGGCCAAAAGCGAAGTCTCGCTCATCGACTTCACCGATGACAGCTTCAGCTCGGCCACGCCCTCCCCTCTCACTGAGACACGCATACCTGACCAGGACACACTCCAGGTACACACACACACACACACACACACACACACACACACACACACACACACACACACACACACACACACACACACACACACACACACACACACACACGCAGTAGGCAAAATAACCTTATTCTCTCCCTCCAGGACCTTCCTTCCATCCTGGACTGGCCCCTCCCTCTTCCAGCCTACGACGAGGTTGCCACTGAGGCTGAGGGTCAATTGGCAGACCAGGAGGTTCGATCTATCACTGGATTACCAGAGGGGATGTTGGCTCCGCCCAACACTGATGCAGAGAGGAGGGGCTTAACTCAGTCAGCTGATCTGTTCCAGGAGCTGCAGAGAGAGGTACGACACAGACACACACACAGACACACACACACCACAGGTTAGTCATTTGAGTCTGAAGTTTTAACGTTGTTTTTCTCTCTTCCTGCTGACCTGCAGGTGATGGTGAAGCTGCGTGTTCCCATGACAACCGGCCGTTCCCTCCCCTCCTCCCCCCTCCCCCTCTCCTTGGCCCCTCACAGACAGATCTACCTTCCTCCCCCCTCCTCTTCCTCCTATGAGGACAGACCCATGCTACCTCCACGCTCCCCCATCCCACCCCTCCGCTCCTCCAAATGCGTTTCCCTATGTGAGAGGGAAAACACACCCCCTCAGATCCCTCCCAGAGACCACGCCTTCTCTCAGCCCTCCTCCCGCTCCTCCTCCCCCCTTCCTTTAGTGCTTCCCCTCTCTGTCTCCCCTCTCTCCTCCTCCCTTTGTCTCCCCCCTCCTCCCCTCTCCTTCTCTCCTCGTCAGAGGACTGGACTATACGGGGTTGTTGGTCCTCTCGGCTCTCTAATCTCCTCCTCCCCCTCTTCCTCTCCTCCCTCCTCCTCCCTCTATTCCTCCATGCTTATGGCTGCCCCTCCCTCCAGTTCCTCGTTGGATCCCCTCTCTGAGGGGCGTGGCCTGTCAATACTTATTGACAACTCTCAGAGTTCTGAACGTCCCGCCTACTTAGAGAGGTATGGAGCCACCAAGATGGCCACCGTCCGACCCATGGTGCAACAGCAGCCAGGTGGGGGTGGGGCCAGGCCTAACTCCTCTTACAACAACAACAACCACAGGACTCAACATTTAACTACAGCTCCCAGCAAGCAACGGGAGAACAGCCTCATTCAGGTTAGAGATGTTCAGAACAATGAGGCTGCATTCAAGTGCTCTTTGTGTTTACTTGTTTATTGTGTCAGAAATGCATTCAAGTGCAAGACTTCTGAACCTATGAGATGCTTAAACATTGTGTGTGTGTGTGTTTGTGTGTGCATGTGTGTTTACACGCACACAAACACACACACACACTCTCTAACATCTGTATTCTCTCAAACATCTCTCTCTCTCTATAACATCTGCATTCTCTCTAACATCTCTCTCTCTCTATAACATCTGTATTCTCTCTAACATCTCTCTCTCTCTATAACATCTGCATTCTCTCTAACATCTGTCTCTCTAACATCTCTCTCTCTCTATAACATCTGCATTCTCTCTAACATCTCTCTCTAACATCTGTATTCTCTCTATCTCTCTCTCTCTCTCTATAACATCTGTATTCTCTCAAACACCTCTCTTTTTCTCTAACATCTGTATTCTCTTTAAGATCTCTCTCTCTCTCTCTCTCTCTCTCTCTCTCTCTCAATTCAATTCAATTCGCTTTATTGGCATGACGTAACAATGTACATATTGCCAAAGCTTATTTTGGATATTTACAATATAAAGTAACAACAATGACCAAGTGTCAAAATAACCATACATTCAATAACAATAAGAATACAGTAGAGGACATGTGCAGGTTGATTGGTCTGTCAGACACTGTCCCTCAAGTTATGGCAGGCAGCAAAGTAGTGCGCTGCCAACCCACAGCTCTCTGTGTCCTCCCCCAACAGGACGGGTAGCCTACTCTCATTAGAGAGGTATTTGAATAAGGGTTTCAAATTTGGGGAAATGACACTCTCTAATTGTTTTATATTTTTTACATTTTGTCAGGAAATGCAGCTCCGTCTCAGGTTCTGCTGTGGTGCAGTGGTTGCACAGCCTTTCCTCTACAGGGAGCCAGGTGTTTGTCTACCCTTTTCAATGGCAAGGCTGTGCTCACTGAGCCTGTACTTTGTCAAGGTTTTTCTAAGGTTTTGATCAGTAACCATGGTCAAATATTTAGCCACTGTGTACTGTCCATTTAGGGCCAGATAGCACTGCAATTTGCTTTGTGCTTGTGTTTGTGTTTCCCAATAAGCAATATAGTTTTGTTTTGACTGTGGTGTAATTTGGTTTATCCTGATTGATTGGATGTTCTGGTCCTGAGGCTTCAGTGTGTTAGTAGAACAGGTTTGTGAAATCAGCCCCAGGACCAGCTGGGACTCTTTTCTTTGCTCAGCTCTTGACATTGCAGGGCTTGGTAATGATATGAGAGGGGGTCACTGTATTTGAGATGTTTCCAAAACTTAATTGCTATTTTTTAGTTTTTATTATTAGTGGATATTGTTGTAGTTTTCCTCTGGACATGTAGGAGACTCTTACAGAACTCTGCATGCAGGGTTTCAATGGGGTGTTTGTCCCATTCGATTAAATCCTGTTTTGCAATTGGACCCCACACCTCGCTGCCATAAAGTGTAGTTGGTTCAATGACATATTCAATTAGTTCTAGCCAAATTTTAATAGGTATTTGAATTTGAATTGGCTTTTTAATGGCATAGAAGGCCCTGCGTGCTCTCTCTCTCTCTCTCTCTCTCTCTCTCTATCTCTAACATCTGTATTGTCACTATAACATATGTGTTCTCTCTCTCTATAACATCGTTGTTCTCTCTAACATCTCTCTCTCTCTCCCTCTATAACATCTGTATTCTCTCTAACATCTGTGTTCTCTCTAACATCTCTCTCTCTCTCTCTATAACATCTGTATTCTCTCTAACATCTCTCCCTCTATATATATAACATCTCTCTCTCTATAACATCTGTGTTATCTCTAACATCTCTCTCTATATATATATAACATCTGTGTTCTCTCTAACATCTCTCTCTCTCTCTATAACATCTGTGTTCTCTAACATCTCTCTCTCTATCTATAACATCTGTGTTCTCTCTACATCACTCTCTCTCTCTCTATAACATCTGTGTTCTCTCTGACATCTGTGTTCTCTCTGACATCTCGCTCTCTATAACATCTGTGTTCTCTCTAACATCTCTCTCTCTCTATAACATCTGTATTCTCTCTAACATCTCTCTTTCCCTCTCTCTCTATAACATCTGTATTCTCTCTAACATCTCTCTCTCTCTCTCTCTATAACATCTGTGTTCTCTCTAACATCTGTATTCTCTCTAACATATCTATCTCTCTCTAACATCTGTGTTCTCTCTAACATCTCTCTCTCTAACATCTGTATTCTTTCTAACGTCTCGCTCTCTCTCTATAACATCTGTATTCTCTCTAACATCTCTCTCTCTCTCTCTCTCTCTCTCTCTAACATATGTATTCTCTCTAACATCTGTATTCTCTCTAACATATCTATCTCTCTCTCTCTATAACATCTGTGTTCTCTCTAACATCTGTATTCTCTCTAACATATCTATCTCTCTCTAACATCTGTGCTCTCTCTAACATCTCTCTCTCTAACATCTGTATTCTCTCTAACGTCTCGCTCTCTCTCTATAACATCTGTGTTCTCTCTAACATCTCTCTCTCTCTAACATCTGTATTCTCTCTAACATCTCTCTCTCTCTAACATCTGTATTCTCTAACATCTCTCTCTCTCTCTCTCTCTCTCTCTCTCTCTCTCTCTCTCTCTCTCTCTCTCCCCCTCTCTCTCTCTCTCTCTCTCTCTCTCCCTCTATATATATATATATATATATATATATATATATATATATATATATATACTGTATATATATAACATCTGTGTTCTCTCTAACAGCTGTCTCTCTCTCTCTATAACATCTGTATCTCTCTCTCTCTATAACATCTGTATCTCTCTGTTGTAGGTAGAACAGTTGTTCCAGCTGGGTCTGCGTTCTAGGACAGAGTGCCAGGAGGTTCTAGAGCGTTGCCAGTGGAACCTGAAACAGGCAAGCACCATGCTACTGGACTCTTATGGAAAAGTAGGCTGAGACAGACTCCAGGACTACTGACCTACAGACTTAAAAGTACTGATCTTTAACCCTACAGACCTACTGTTCTAAAAACTACAAACCTTTACCTATTACTACAGACCTTTAACTACAGACCTGAAACAACAAACCTTTACCTATTACTACAGACCTTTATCTACAGACCTGAAACAACAAACCTTTACCTATTACTACAGACCTTTATCTACAGACCTGAAACAACAAACCTTTACCTATTACTACAGACCTTTAACTACAGACCTGAAACAACAAACCTTTACCTATTACTACAGACCTTTATCTACAGACCTGAAACAACAAACCTTTACCTATTACTACAGACCTTTAAACAGACCTGAAACAACAAACTTTACCTATTACTACAGACCTTTAACTACAGACCTGAAACAACAAACCTTTACCTATTACTACAGACCTTTAACTACAGACCTGAAACAACAAACCTTTACCTATTACTACAGACCTTTATCTACAGACCTGAAACAACAAACCTTTACCTATTACTACAGACCTTTATCTACAGACCTGAAACAACAAACCTTTACCTATTAC
The DNA here is from genome assembly GCF_036934945.1 of Oncorhynchus masou masou. NCBI lineage: Eukaryota > Metazoa > Chordata > Actinopteri > Salmoniformes > Salmonidae > Oncorhynchus > Oncorhynchus masou. The sequence continues at coordinate 54,773,299 of NC_088241.1, read as the reverse complement.
TACAGACCTTTAACTACAGACCTGAAACAACAAACCTTTACCTATTACTACAGACCTTTATCTACAGACCTGAAACAACAAACCTTTACCTATTACTACAGACCTTTAACTACAGACCTGAAACAACAAACCTTTACCTATTACTACAGACCTTTAACTACAGACCTGAAACAACAAACCTTTACCTATTACTACAGACCTTTAACTACAGACCTGAAACAACAAACCTTTACCTATTACTACAGACCTTTAACTACAGACCTGAAACAACAAACCTTTACCTATTACTACAGACCTTTATCTACAGACCTGAAACAACAAACCTTTACCTATTACTACAGACCTTTATCTACAGACCTGAAACAACAAACCTTTACCTATTAACTACAGACCTTTATCTACAGACCTGAAACAACAAACCTTTACCTATTACTACAGACCTTTAACTACAGACCTGAAACAACAAACCTTTACCTATTACTACAGACCTTTATCTACAGACCTGAAACAACAAACCTTTACCTATTACTACAGACCTTTATCTACAGACCTGAAACAACAAACCTTTACCTATTACTACAGACCTTTAACTACAGACCTGAAACAACAAACCTTTACCTATTACTACAGACCTTTAACTACAGACCTGAAACAACAAACCTTTACCTATTACTACAGAGCTTTAACTACAGACCTGAAACAACAAACCTTTACCTATTACTACAGACCTTTATCTACAGACCTGAAACAACAAACCTTTACCTATTACTACAGACCTTTAACTACAGACCTGAAACAACAAACCTTTACCTATTACTACAGACCTTTAACTACAGACCTGAAACAACAAACCTTTACCTATTACTACAGACCTTTATCTACAGACCTGAAGCAACAAACCTTTACCTATTACTACAGACCTTTAACTACAGACCTGAAACAACAAACCTTTACCTATTACTACAGAGCTTTAACTACAGACCTGAAACAACAAACCTTTACCTATTACTACAGACCTTTAACTACAGACCTGAAACAACAAACCTTTACCTATTACTACAGACCTTTATCTACAGACCTGAAGCAACAAACCTTTACCTATTACTACAGACCTTTAACTACAGTCCTGAAACAACAAACCTTTACCTATTACTACAGACCTTTATCTACAGACCTGAAACAGACATTCCCTTGCTGGAGACAATAGCACCTGGTTGAGTCCTACGGAGGGAAACACTGGACGAACACAATACTGCATGTTCAGTAGTTAAGTTATTATATTTTATATTATATAGATACAGTGCCTTCAGAAACTATTCACACCCCTTGACCTTTTCCCATTTTTTTTGTGGTAAAGCCTGAATTACATGGATTAAACTGAGATTTTGCGTCACTGGCCTACACACAATACCCCATAATGTCAAAGTGGAATTATGTTTTCAGAACTTTTTACAAATTAATTAAAAATGAAAAGCTGAAATGTGTCGAGTCAATAAGTATTCAACCCCTTTGTTACGAAATTCCTAAATAAGTTCAGGAGTAAAAATGTATTTACTTAACAAGTCGCATAATAAGTTGCATGGACTCACTCTGTGTTCAATAATAGTGGTTAACATGATCATCTCTGTACCCCACACAGATAATTATCTGTAAAGTCCCTCAGTCGAACAGTGAATTTCAAACACAGAATCAACCACAAAGACCAGGGAGGTTCTCCAATGCCTTGCAAAGAAAGGCAGCTATTGGTAGATGGAGAAAAGAAAGCAGACATTGAATATCCGTTTCAGCATGGTGCAGTTATAATGACACTTAGGATGGTGTATCAATACACCCAGTCACTACAATGATACAGGTGTCCTCCCTAACTCAGTTGCCGGAGAGGAAGGAAACCTCTCAGGGAATTCACCATGAGGCCAATGGTGACTTTAAAACAGTTACATAGTTGAATGGCTTTGATAGGAGAAAACTGAGGATGGATCAACAACATTGTAGTTACTCCACAATATTAACCTAAATGACCGAGTGAAAAGAAGGAAGCCTGTACAGAATAAAAAATATTCCAAAACATGCATCCTGTTTGCAATAAGGAACTAAAGGAAAACTGCAAAAATGTGGCAAAGAAATTAACTTTATGTGCTGAATACAAAGCATTATGTTTGGGTCAATTCCAACACAATGCATCACTGAGTACCACTCTTCATATTTTTAAGCATGGTGGTGGCTGCATCATGTTATGGGTATGCTTGTCATCAGCAAGGACTAGAGAATTTTTTTAGGATAAAAAGATCAAATTTGATTTGATTTGAATTAAGCTAAGAACAGGCAAAATCCTAAAGGAAAACCTGGTTCAGTCTGCTTTCCAACAGACACTGGGAGACTAATTCACCTTTCAGCAGGACAATAACCTAAAACACAAGGCCAAATATACACTGAGTGTACAAAACATTATTAGCACCTGCTCTTTCCATGACATAGACTGACCTGGTGAATCCAGATGAAAGCAATGATCTCTTATTGATATCACTTGTTAAATCCACTTTAATGAAGGGGATGAGAGGATTAAAGAAGGATTTTTAAGGCTTGAGACATAGGTTGTGACATTCAGAGGGTGAATGGGCAAGATGAAAGATTGAAGTGTCTTTGTACGGAGTATGGTAGTAAGTGCCAGGCACAGCGATTCGTGTCAAGAACTGCAACGCTGCTATGTTTTTCACTCTCAACAACCAACTTGACAGAGTTCTAAGAATTTTTGAAGGAATAATGTGCAATCCAGGTGTGCTCTTCGAGACTTATCCAGAAAGACTGACAGCTGTAATCCAGAAAGACTGACAGCTGTAATCCAGAAAGATTGACAGCTGTAATCCAGAAAGACTGACAGCTGTAATCCAGAAAGACTGACAGCTGTAATCCAGAAAGACTGACAGCTGTAATCCAGAAAGACTGACAGCTGTAATCCAGAAAGACTGACAGCTGTAATCCAGAAAGACTGACAGCTGTAATCCAGAAAGACTGACAGCTGTAATCCAGAAAGACTGACAGCTGTAATCCAGAAAGACTGACAGCTGTAATCCAGAAAGATTGACAGCTGTAATCCAGAAAGACTGACAGCTGTAATCCAGAAAGATTGACAGCTGTAATCCAGAAAGACTGACAGCTGTAATCCAGAAAGATTGACAGCTGTAATCCAGAAAGATTGACAGCTGTAATCCAGAAAGATTGACAGCTGTAATCCAGAAAGATTGACAGCTGTAATCGCTGCCCAAAGGGATTCTGACATGGCCTGTGAATACTTATGTCAATTCGATATTTCTATATTTTATTATCTATACATTTGCAAAAAATTCTCCTAACATGTTTTAATTTTGTCATGATGGCGTATTGTGTATGTAGATGGGTGAGAGATTTTTTTTTCTTCATAAATGTTGAATTCAGGCTGTATAAACAACGTGGAATAAGTCAAGGGTATGAACACTTTCTGACAACACTGTTCATCATTGTTACTTATATTTCCTCGCCGGATCAAATGTGAAGTATGAATATTTATTGTTTGGCTATTTAAGGATTATTTATGTTACTTTAATGACTTCAGATCTTGTGTGTGCTTGTGTGCGTACATATCTGTGTGTTGATAGATACGGTAGATGCTCATGCTGTTAATGATATGTATATCAGGGATATACAATGATACTTTCTGTTTTATTTCATGACTACTACAACACTACAGAGTCCAGATTAAGTGTTCTGCACAGATATGTGTCATTGTAAAGTATGATAATAGTGTTGTATATTAGATACGAAGTACTATTGCAAAGTAAAAATGGTATAATACGTATTAAGTATTTAAGTGTAAAGTTTAGTAAAACATTGTGTATACAGTAGTGTTTTATGGTGTGGGACATACAGAAGATTTAACATGATGATAACTGTGTGTGTGTGTGTGTGTGTGTGTGTGTGTGTGTGTGTGTGTGTGTGTGTGTGTGTGTGTGTGTGTGTGTGTGTGTGTGTGTGTGTGTGTGTGTGAATAGTGATAATAATGACGTTAATCATGAAACATTCTGGAGCAGCTGAACACCATATTACAGACCTACCTATCTACATGGAGGTTCAGACACTGCAAGGTGTGTGTGTTTGAGTGTGAGTTATTGAGTGAGAGAGAGAGAGAGTGTTAATTCATGTGTGTGTTGGCTCTTGCTCAGTGGTGCTATAAACTGACAGTCAAGTGGTTGTAGGGTAATGTTGACTACAGGGGAACAGATATGTAACCCAACATGTCTGATATTTTATAATAAACAGGTTTTTGGATCAACTCTGTATTCCATTCTGGTTTCCCCGCTTGTCTTGGAACATGTGCACATGTGACAGAACAAAGAAACAAGACATAATAGACAAAGAGAGAGAATTATGAGGGAGATGGAGGATAAAGAGAGAGGGAGAAAGAGAGGCAGGATAATGAGGGAGAGAGAGAAAGAGAGAGGATAAAGAGGGAGAGAGAGAAAGAGAGAGGATAAAGAGAGAGAGAGAAAGAGAGGCAGGATAATGAGGGAGAGAGAGAAAGAGAGAGGATAAAGAGAGAAAGAGAGAGGATAAAGAGAGAGAGAGAAGGATAAGAGAGGCAGGATAATGAGGGAGAGAGAGAAGAGGATAATGAGGAGGATAAAGAGAGGAGAGAGAGAAAGAGAGAGGATAAAGAGGGAGAGAGAGAAAGAGAGAGGATAAAGAGAGAGAGAAAGAGAGGCAGGATAATGAGGGAGAGAGAGAAAGAGAGAGGATAAAGAGGGAGAGAGAGAAAGAGAGGATAAAGAGGGAGAGAGAGAAAGAGAGAGGATAAAGAGAGAGAGAGAAAGAGAGGCAGGATAATGAGGAAGAGAGAGAAAGAGAGGATAAAGAGGGAGAGAGAGAAAGAGAGAGGATAAAGAGAGAGAGAGAGGCAGGATAATGAGGGCGAGAGAGAAAGAGAGAGGATAAAGAGGGAGAGAGAAAGAGAGAGGATAATGAGGGAGAGAGAGAAAGAGAGAGGATAAAGAGGGAGAGAGAGAAAGAGAGGCAGGATAATGAGGGCGAGAGAGAAAGAGAGAGGATAAAGAGGGAGAGAGAGAAAGAGAGGATAAAGAGGGAGAGAGAGAAAGAGAGAGGATAAAGAGAGAGAGAGAAAGAGAGAGGATAATGAGGGAGAGAGAGAAAGAGAGGCAGGATAATGAGGGAGAGAGAGAACGAGAGGCAGGATAATGAGGGAGAGAGAGAAAGAGAGAGGATAAAGAGGGAGAGAGAGAAAGAGAGGCAGGATAATGAGGAAGAGAGAGAAAGAGAGGATAAAGAGGGAGAGAGAGAAAGAGAGAGGATAAAGAGAGAGAGAGAGGCAGGATAATGAGGGAGAGAGAAAGAGAGGCAGGATAATGAGGGAGAGAGAGAAAGAGAGGCAGGATAATGAGGGAGAGAGAGAAAGAGAGAGGATAAAGAGGGAGGAGAGAAAGAGAGATAATGAGGGAGAGGATAATGAGGGAGAGAGAGAAAGAGAGGCAGGATAATGAGGGAGAGAGAGAAAGAGAGGCAGGATAATGAGGGAGAGAGAGAAAGAGAGAGGATAAAGCGGGAGAGAGAGAAAGAGAGAGGATAAAGAGGGAGAGAGAGAAAGAGAGAGGGATAAAGAGAGAGAGAGAAAGAGAGGCAGGATAATGAGGAAGAGAGAGAAAGAGAGGATAAAGAGGGAGAGAGAGAAAGAGAGAGGATAAAGAGAGAGAGAGAGGCAGGATAATGAGGGCGAGAGAGAAAGAGAGAGGATAAAGAGGGAGAGAGAAAGAGAGAGGATAATGAGGGAGAGAGAGAAAGAGAGAGGATAAAGAGGGAGAGAGAGAAAGAGAGGCAGGATAATGAGGGCGAGAGAGAAAGAGAGAGGATAAAGAGGGAGAGAGAGAAAGAGAGAGGATAAAGAGGGAGAGAGAGAAAGAGAGAGGATAAAGAGAGAGAGAAAGAGAGGATAATGAGGGAGAGAGAGAAAGAGAGGCAGGATAATGAGGGAGAGAGAGAACGAGAGGCAGGATAATGAGGGAGAGAGAGAAAGAGAGAGGATAAAGAGGGAGAGAGAGAAAGAGAGAGGATAAAGAGAGAGAGAGAAAGAGAGGCAGGATAATGAGGAAGAGAGAGAAAGAGAGGATAAAGAGGGAGAGAGAGAAAGAGAGAGGATAAAGAGAGAGAGAGAGGCAGGATAATGAGGGAGAGAGAAAGAGAGGCAGGATAATGAGGGAGAGAGAGAAAGAGAGGCAGGATAATGAGGGAGGAGAAAGAGGGAGAGAGAGAGAGGCAGGATAATGAGGGAGAGAGAGAAAGAGAGGCAGGATAATGAGGGAGAGAGAGAAAGAGAGGCAGGATAATGAGGGAGAGAGAGAAAGAGAGAGGATAAAGAGGGAGAGAGAGAAAGAGAGGCAGGATAATGAGGGAGAGAGAGAAAGAGAGGCAGGATAATGAGGGATAGAGAGAAAGAGAGGCAGGATAATGAGGGAGAGAGAGAAAGAGAGGCATGATAATGAGGGAGAGAGAGAAAGAGAGGCAGGATAATGAGGGAGAGAGAGAAAGAGAGGCAGGATAATGAGGGAGAGAGAGAAAGAGAGAGGATAAAGAGGGAGAGAGAGAAAGAGAGAGGATAAAGAGGGAGAGAGAGAAAGAGAGGCAGGATAATGAGGGAGAGAGAGAAAGAGAGAGGATAAAGAGGGAGAGAGATGCAGGATAATGAGGGAGAGAGAGGCAGGATAATGAGGGAGAGAGAGAAAGAGAGAGGATAAAGAGGGAGAGAGAGAAAGAGAGAGGATAATGAGGGAGAGAGAGAAAGAGAGAGGATAATGAGGGAGAGAGAGAAAGAGAGAGGATAATGAGGGAGAGAGAGAAAGAGAGAGGATAAAGAGGGAGAGAGAGTATCTGGATTCACCTGGGGGTCATGATTTGGGGCTGTACAAATGTTTGATGTATTACAATAATTGATTATGCTTATGTTATATTAATAGAAGGGGAGGGGTTATAAGACCCCTCCCTCCTTACATTTATAGGGTCCTAGACTACAAATTTGGCTGCCTCTCCTTCCAGTTCTCTGATGCCAATGACTGGAATGAACTCCAAAAATCTCTGAAACTGGAAACACTTATCTCCCTCACTATCTTTAAGCCCCAGCTGTCAGAGCAGCTCACAGATTACTGCACCAGTACATATCCCATCTATAATTTAGCCCAGGCAACTATCTCTCCCCCTACCTCCTGTATGTATTTATTTATTTATTTTGCTCCTTTGCACCCCATTATTTCTATCTCTACCTTGCACATTCTTCCACTGCAAATCTAGTGTTTTACTTGCTATATTGTATTTACTTCGCCACCATGGTATTTTTTTTGCCTTTACCTCCCTTATCTCACCTCATTTGCTCACATTGTATATGGACTTGTTTTTCTACTGTATTATTGACTGTATGTTTGTTTTACTCCATGTGTAACTCTGTGTTGTTGTATGTGTCAAACTAATTTGCTTTATCTTGGCCAGGTTGCAATTGTAAATGAGAACTTGTTCTCAACTTGCCTACCTGGTTAAATAAAGGTGAAATAAAACAAATAAAAAAAGATTAACAATATATATATTCATTATATAGTTTTAGAATTGTTCCACAGCTGTTTGCTCTTTCTCTCTCTTATAATGTGTGACTGAGACAGAACTCTGCAGGGGAGTGTGGAAGATAAGAGACTACTCAGACATTCCACAATAAATCAGCTTTGAGGAGGGGACATTTATTGCCTAGCTTTTAGATAAACACTGAAACTCTATGTTTGTATAGCTATGGATGCAGGGTTTTGTTCTCAGGAGTAAAAAGGTCATGACGTAGTCAGTGACACCACTAAGGCAGGACTTCGGTTTAATAAAACACCTTGAGACCTTTTGTTTGATGCAACATTTGTGCTGTGTTCCTGTTTGTCAACTTATGTCTGCAATTGAATTAATAAAGGCTTTTGAATGATTTTATTATATTGTCATAATGCTAATTTCACCAATGAGCCAATGATGATTGACAAGGAGGAAAGGAACAAACCTAACAAGAGGATGAAGAGAGAAAGAGAGAGGATAATGAGGGAGAGTGATAGAGAGGATAAAGAGAGAAAGAGAGAGAGAGGGGATAAAGAAGGAGAGAAAGAGACAATGAGAAGAGACACAGTAGAAGAAGAATAGAGCTAGATTGAAAGAAAGATGAGACTGTTACTCATCCTTGAACTGGACAGAAATCAATGGGATCAGGTGGTTAGAGAAGAGATGGGGAAGGGGAGAGAAGAGAGGGGGAGGGGAGAGGAGAGAGAAGAGGGGGAGAGGTGAGACAACAGAGGGGGTAGGGGAGAGGAGAGAGAAGAGGGGGGAGAGGAGAGAGAAGAGGGGGGAGAGGAGAGAGAAGAGAGGGGGAGGGGAGAGGAGAGAGAAGAGGGGGAGAGGAGAGAGAAGAGAGGGGGTATGGGAGAAGAGAGAGAAGAGGGGGAGAAGAGAATGGGTAGGGGAGAGGTGAGAGAAGAGAGGGGGAGAGGTGAGACAAGAGAGGGGGTAGGGGAGAGGAGAGAGAAGAGGGGGAGAAGAGAGGGGTAGGGGAGAGGTGAGACAAGAGAGGGGGTAGGGGAGAGGAGAGAGAAGAGAGGGGGAAGGGGGAAGGTGAGAGAAGAGATTGGGAAGGAGAGAGGGGGTAGGAGAGTAGAAGAAGTGATGAGTGGAGGAGGGGAGGGGAGGGGTAGATGTGAGGAGTGGAGGAGGGAAGAGGAGGGAAGAAGGAGAGAGAAGGGAAGAGTTAATGGGGGCAGACAGACACACAGACACACACAGGAAATGCAACTCAGGGCTGAGGAACACACACACAGAGTGATGAGTAACAGACAGAATAGTCATTCAGCAGTGAGATTAACTACTGAACTCTTCTGTCCTCATCAAACACCTGCTCTCTCCCTCTGTCTTTGTCTTTGTCTTTGTCTTTCCTTCTGTCTCTGTCTCTCTTTCTCTCTCCCTTTCACTATACCTCCCTCTCATCTCTCACTTCCTCTTTGTACTAACTATTCCTTGTCAGTAGGACAGTCTAGCCAGCAGGGACAGTCCAGTCAGCAGGGACAGTCCAGTCAGCAGGGACAGTCCAATCAGCAGAGACAGTCCAGTCAACAGGGACAATCCAGTCAACAGGGACAGTCCAGTCAACAGGGACAGTCTAGCCAGCAGGGACAGTCCAGTCAGCAGGGACAGTCCAATCAGCAGAGACAGTCCAATCAGCAGAGACAGTCCAGTCAACAGGGACAGTCTAGCCAGCAGGGACAGTCCAGTCAGCAGGGACAGTCCAGTCAACAGGGACAGTCCAATCAGCAGAGACTGTCCAGTCAACAGGGACAGTCCAGTCAACAGGGACAGTCCAGTCAGCAGGGACAGTCCAGTCAATAGGGACAGTCCAATCAGCAGAGACAGTCCAGTCAACAGGGACAGTCCAGTCAACAGGGACAGTCTAGTCAGCAAGGACAGTCCAGTCAACAGGGACAGTCCAGTCAGCAGGGACAGTCCAGTCAATAGGGACAGTCCAATCAGCAGAGACAGTCCAATCAGCAGAGACAGTCCAGTCAACAGGGACAGTCTAGCCAGCAGGGACAGTCCAGTCAGCAGGGACAGTCCAGTCAACAGGGAGTGTCCAGTCAACAGGGACATTCCAGTCAGCAGGGACAGTCCAGTCAGCAGGGACAGTCCAGTCAATAGGGACAGTCCAATCAGCAGAGACTGTCCAGTCAGGGACAGTCCAGTCAACAGGGACATTCCAGTCAGCAGGGACAGTCCAGTCAGCAGGGACAGTCCAGTCAATAGGGACAGTCCAATCAGCAGAGACAGTCCAGTCAACAGGGACAGTCCAGTCAACAGGGACAGTCTAGTCAGCAGGGACAGTCCAGTCAACAGGGACAGTCCAGTCAGCAGGGACAGTCCAGTCAGCAGGGACAGTCCAATCAGCAGAGACAGTCCAATCAGCAGAGACAGTCCAGTCAACAGGGACAGTCTAGCCAGCAGTGACAGTCCAGTCAGCAGGGACAGTCCAGTCAACAGGGACTGTCCAGTCAACAGGGACAGTTCAGTCAGCAGGGACAGTCCAGTCAACAGGGACAGTCCAGTCAACAGGGACAGTCCAATCAGCAGAGACTGTCCAGTCAACAGGGACAGTCCAGTCAACAGGGACAGTCCAGTCAGCAGGGACAGTCCAGTCAACAGGGACAGTCCAGTCAACAGGGACAGTCCAGTCAGCAGGGGCAGTCCAGTCAATAGGGGCAGTCCAATCAGCAGACAGTCCAGTCAACAGGGACAGTCCAGTCAACAGGGACAGTCCAGTCAGCAGGGGCAGTCCAGTCAATAGTCCAGTCAGGGACAGGGGACAGTCCAGTCAACAGGGACAGTCCAGTCAGCAGGGACAGTCCAGTCAGCAGGGACAGTCCAGTCAGCAGGGACAGTCCAGTCAGTCAGGGACAGTCCAGTCAACAGGGACAGTCTAGCCAGCAGGGACAGTCCAGTCAGCAGGGACAGTCCAGTCAACAGGGACAGTCCAGTCAGGGACAGTCCAGGACAGTCCAGTCAGCAGGGACAGTCCAGGACAGTCCAGTCAGCAGGGACAGTCCAGTCAGCAGGGACAGTCCAGTCAACAGGGACAGTCCAGTCAATACAGCAGGACAGTCAATCAGCAGAGACAGTCCAGTCAACAGGGACAGTCCAGTCAACAGGGACAGTCTAGTCTGCAGGGACAGTCCAGTCAATTGGGACAGTCCAATCAGCAGAGACAGTCCAATCAGCAGAGACAGTCCAGTCAACAGGGACAGTCTACAGTCCAGTCCAGTCAGGGACAGTCCAGTCAGCAGGGACTGTCCAGTCAACAGGGACAGTCAGTCAGCAGGGACAGTCCAGTCAACAGGGACAGTCCAGTCAACAGGGACAGTCCAATCAGCAGAGACTGTCCAGTCAACAGGGACAGTCCAGTCAACAGGGACAGTCCAGTCAGCAGGGACAGTCCAGTCAACAGGGACAGTCCAATCAGCAGAGACAGTCCAGTCAACAGGGACAGTCCAGTCAACAGGGACAGTCTAGTCAGCAGGGACAGTCCAGTCAACAGGGACAGTCCAGTCAGCAGGGACAGTCCAGTCAATAGGGACAGTCCAATCAGCAGAGACTGTCCAGTCAACAGGGACAGTCCAGTCAACAGGGACAGTCCAGTCAGCAGGGGCAGTCCAGTCAATAGGGGCAGTCCAATCAGCAGAGACAGTCCAGTCAACAGGGACAGTCCAGTCAACAGGGACAGTCTAGTCAGCAGGGACAGTCCAGTCAACAGGGACAGTCCAGTCAACAGGGACAGTCCAGTCAACAGGGACAGTCTAGCCAACAGGGACAGTCCAGCCAGAAGGGACAGTCCAATCAGCAGAGACAGTCTAATCAGCAGAGACAGTCCAGTCAACAGGGACAGTCTAGCCAGCAGGGACAGTCCAGTCAGCAGGGACAGTCCAATCAGCAGAGACAGTCCAGTCAACATGGACAGTCCAGTCAGCAGGGACAGTCCAGTTAGCAGAGACAGTCCAGTCAACAGGGACAGTCCAGTCAACAGGGACAGTCTAGTCAGCAGGGACAGTCCAGTCAATAGGGACAGTCCAGTCAATACGGACAGTCCAATCAGCAGAGACAGTTCAGTCAACAGGGACAGTCCAGTCAACAGGGACAGTCTAGTCTGCAGGGACAGTCCAGTCAATTGGGACAGTCCAGTCAACAGGGACAGTCCAGTCAGCAGGGACAGTCCAATCAGCAGAGACAGTCCAGTCAACAGGGACAGTCCAGTCAGCAGGGACAGTCCAATCAGCAGAGACAGTCCAGTCAATAGGGACAGTCCAGTCAATACGGACAGTCCAATCAGCAGAGACAGTTCAGTCAACAGGGAAAGTCCAGTCAACAGGGACAGTCTAGTCTGCAGGGACAGTCCAGTCAATTGGGACAGTCCAGTCAACAGGGACAGTCCAGTCAGCAGGGACAGTCCAGTCAATAGGGACAGTCCAATCAGCAGAGACAGTCCAGTCAACAGGGACAGTCTAGTCAGCAGGGACAGACCAGTCAACAGGGACAGTCCAGTCAGCAGGGACAGTCCAGTCAATAGTGACAGTCCAATCAGCAGAGACTGTCCAGTCAACAGGGACAGTCCAGTCAACAGGGACAGTCCAGTCAGCAGGGGCAGTCCAGTCAATAGGGGCAGTCCAATCAGCAGGGACAGTCCAGTCAACAGGGACAGTCCAGTCAACAGGGACAGTCTAGTCAGCAGGGACAGTCCAGTCAATAGGGACAGTTCAGTCAATTACGGACAGTCCAATCAGCAGAGACAGTTCAGTCAACAGGGACAGTCCAGTCAACAGGGACAGTCTAGTCTGCAGGGACAGTCCAGTCAATTGGGACAGTCCAGTCAACAGGGACAGTCCAGTCAGCAGGGACAGTCCAATCAGCAGAGACAGTCCAGTCAACAGGGACAGTCCAATCAGCAGAGACTGTCCAGTCAACAGGGACAGTCCAGTCAATAGGGACAGTCCAATCAGCAGGGACAGTCCAGTCAACAGGGACAGTCCAGTCAGCAGGGACAGTCCAGTCAATAGGGACAGTCCAATCAGCAGAGACTGTCCAGTCAACAGGGACAGTCCAGTCAACAGGGACAGTCCAGTCAGCAGGGGCAGTCCAGTCAATAGGGGCAGTCCAATCAGCAGAGACAGTCCAGTCAACAGGGACAGTCCATTCAGCAGGGACAGTCTAGTCAGCAGGGACAGTCCAGTCAACAGGGACAGTCTAGTCAACAGGGACAGTCCAGTCAACAGGGACAGTCTAGCCAACAGGGACAGTCCAGCCAGCAGGGACAGTCCAATCAGCAGAGACAGTCTAATCAGCAGAGACAGTCCATTCAACAGGGACAATCTAGCCAGCAGGGACAGTCCAGTCAGCAGGGACAGTCCAATCAGCAGAGACAGTCCAGTCAACAGGGACAGTCCAGTCAGCAGGGACAGTCCAGTTAGCAGAGACAGTCCAGTCAACAGGGACATTCCAGTCAACAGGGACAGTCTAGTCAGCAGGGACAGTCCAGTCAATAGGGACAGTCCAGTCAATACGGACAGTCCAATCAGCAGAGACAGTTCAGTCAACAGGGACAGTCCAGTCAACAGGGACAGTCTAGTCTGCAGGGACAGTCCAGTCAATTGGGACAGTCCAGTCAACAGGGACAGTCCAGTCAGCAGGGACAGTCCAATCAGCAGGGACAGTCCAGTCAACAGGGACAGTCCAGTCAACAGGGACAGTCTAGTCAGCAGGGACAGTCCAGTCAATTGGGACAGTCCAGTCAACAGGGACAGTCCAGTCAACAGGGACAGTCTAGTCAACAGGGACAGTCTAGTCAGCAGGGACAGTACAGTCAGCAGCGACAGTCCAGTCAGCAGGGACAGTCCAATCAACAGGGACAGTCTAGTCAGCAGGGACAGTCCAGTCAATAGGGACAGTCCAGTCAACAGGGACAGTCCAGTCAACAGGGACAGTCCAGTCAGCAGGGACAGTCCTCTGGTGTTTCAGTTCTCAGTGTGTGTCACTGTGTTTGATTGTGATAGATGTGTGTAATGGTGTGTGTGAATGGATAATCAATCAATCAAATTTCAATCAAATGTATTTATAAAACCCTTTTTAAAGTCATCAGATGTCACAAAGTGCTATACAGAAACCCAGCCGAAATCCCCAAACAGCAAGCAATGCAGATGTAGAAGCATGGTGGCTCGGAAAAACTCCCTATAAAGGCAGAAATCTAGGAACATAACGAGAGAGGAACCAGTCCTCTTCTGGCTGTGCTGGGTGGAGATTATAAGAGTACATGGCCATTAAGGCCAGATCGTCCTTTAAGATGTTCAAACATTCATAGATGACCATCAGGGACAAATAATAATCAGAGTGGTTGTAGAGGGTGCAGCAGGTCAACCCCTCAGGAGTAAATGTCAGTTGGCTTTTCATAGCCGAGCATTCAGAGGTCGAGACAGCAGGTGTGGGAGAGAGAGAGATAGAGACAGAGGCCAATGTTGTCTGTACACAAAACTGCACAGAATTCTTAATACTCACAATATTATAGCGAGTACAGTGCCTTGCGAAAGTATTCGGCCCCCTTGAACTTTGCGACCTTTTGCCACATTTCAGGCTTCAAACATAAAGATATAAAACTGTATTTTTTTGTGAAGAATCAACAACAAGTGGGACACAATCATGAAGTGGAACAACATTTATTGGATATTTCAAACTTTTTTAACAAATCAAAAACTGAAAAATTGGCCGTACACTAGAAATCCCAATTCAGGGAAATGACAAAGTATGCAAACAATTTATTGGTCATCACTATAATAACTTAGACCTACCTACGACTTACAGCCTTAATTAAATACATTGTCCCTGGGTCACATTATTATTGTCCCTGGGTCACATTATTATTGTCCCTAGGTCACATTATTATTGTCCCTAGGTCACAGCCATTTTAAAAGTTATATATAGAAAGTACCAATCAAACGTTTGGACACACCTACTCATTCCAGGGGTTATCTTTATTTTCACTACATTCTACATTATAGAGTAATAGTGAAGACATCAAATCTATGAAGTAACACATGGAATTATGTAGTAACCAAAAAAAGTTTTAAACAAATCAAAATATATTTTATATTTGAAATTCTTCAAAGTAGCCAACCTTTGCCTTGATGACAGCTTTGCACACTCTTGGCATTCTCTCAATCTGCTTCATGAGGTAGTCACCTCGAAGGCATTTCAATTAACAGGTGTGCCTCGTTAAAAGTTAATTTGTGGAATTTCTTTCCTTTTTAATGCCTTTGAGACAATCAGTTGTGTTGTGACAAGGTAGGGGTGGTATACAGAAGATTTGGTAAAAGACCAAGTCCAAATTATGGCAAGAACAGCTCAAATAAGCAAAGAGAAACAACAGTCCATAATTACTTTAAGACATGAAAGTCAGTCAATGTGGAACATTTCAAGAACTTTTACATTTTCTTCAAGTGCATAATCAAAAACCATCAAGCGCTATGATGAAACTGGCTCTCATGAGGACCACCACAGGAAAGGAAGACCCAGAGTTACCTCTGCTGCAAAGGATAAGTTCATTATAGTTAACTGCACCTCAGAAATTGCAGCCCAAATAAATGCTTCACAGAGTTCAAGTAACAGACACATCTCAACCTCAACAGTTCAGAGGACACTGCGTGAATCAAGCCTTCATGGTCGATTACTGCAAAGAAACCACTACTAAAGGACACCAATGAGAAGAAGAGACTTGCTTGGGTCAAGAAACATGAGCAATGGATATTAGACAGGTGGAAATCTGTCCTTTGGTCTGATGAGTCCAAATTTTAGATTTTTGGTTCCAACTGCCGTGTCTTTGTGAGACACAGAGTAGGTATGATCTCCACATGTGTGGTTCCCACCGTGAAGCATGGAGGAGGAGGTATGATGGTGTGGGAGTGCTCTGCAGGTGACACTGTCTGTGATTTATTTAGAATTCAAGGCACACTTAACCAGCATGGCTACCACGGCATTCTGCAGCAATACGCCATCCCATCTGGTTTGTGCTTAGTGGGAATATCTTTTGTTTTTCATAAGGACAATGACTCAACACACCTCCAGGCTGTGTAAGGGCTATTTGACCAAGAAGGAGAGTGATTGAGTGCTGCATCAGATGACCTGGCCTCCACAATCACCTGACCTCAACCCAATTGAGATGGTTTGGGATGAGTTGGACCACAGAGTGAATGAAAAGCAGCCAACAAGTGCTCAGCATATGTGGGAACTCCTTCAAGACTGTTGGAAAAGCATTCAAATCAAATTTATTTATATAGTCCTTCGTACATCAGCTGATATCTCAAAGTGCTGTACAGAAACCCAGCCTAAAACCCCAAACAGCAAGCAACGCAGGTGTAGAAGCACGGTGGCTAAGAAAAACTCCCTAGAAAGGCCAAATCCTAGGAAGAAACCTAGAGAGGAACCAGGCTATGTGGGGTGGCCAGTCCTCTTCTGGCTGTGCCGGGTGGAGATTATAACAGAACATGGCCAAGATGTTCAAATGTTCATAAATGACCAGCATGGTCGAATAATAATAAGGTAGAACAGTTGAAACTGGAGCAGCAGCACGGCCAGGTGGACTGGGTACAGCAAGGAGTCATCATGTCAGGTAGTCCTGGGGCATGGTCCGAGGGCTCAGGTCCTCCGAGAGAGAGAAAGAGAGAGAGAAGGAGAGAATTAGAGAACGCACACTTAGATTCACACAGGACACCGAATTGGACAGGAGAAGTACTCCAGATATAACAAACTGACCCAGGTGAAGCTGGTTGAGAGAATGCCAATAGTGTGCAAAGCTGTCATCAAGGCAAAGGGTGGCTACTTTGAAGAATCTCAAATATAAAATATATTTTGATGTGTTTATTAACACTTTTTTGGTTACTACATGATTCCATATGTGTTATTTCATAGTTTTGATGTCTTCACTATTATTCTGCAATGTAGAAAATAGTACAAACAAAGAAAGGTCCTTGAATGAGTAGGTGTGTCCAAAATTATGACTGATACTGTATTTGCCTCAATTACTTCGTACCCCTGCACATCAACTCAGTACTGATACCCTGTATATCTTTACTCATTGTGTATTTATTATTTATTTTACCGTTAGTCTACACCTGCTGTTTATGAAGCAGGTGACAAATGAAATGTGATTTGAATTAATTTAACACAGATACACAGGTCACAGCATGTGCATGGAGCTGTGTGTGGGGAGAGGGGGAAGGTGGACTAATTTCATACCAAATTAATTTGAAAATAATAATAATTAGTTGCTTAATACTTCATGTAGGGATATGTTTTTTTTTCAGAAACAGAGAGGTATGAATAAAGAGAGAGAGAGGCAGAGAGACAGGTGTTTTTTCTGATCTCCTGCACACACACACAGCTCTTCTCTGCAAGTACCAGCTGTCACACACAGTGGAAATGGACTCTATCGGCAGTGCTGACCTCTGTTTCTCTATCTATCTATCTAATCTCCCTCCCTCCCCTTTTCTCTCAGTCAACATGGATACTAGCCTACTGTATCATGCTAAAATATTGCCCTGACCACAAGAGGGAGGTGGGGGGGGGGTTCTGGCAGGTCATTTGGGGGGTATGACTTTGTCGCCAGCCGGAGTCACACGCAGTCAGAGATAAATATAGGAGCGCAATTCACACAGGCACACACATGCTCAGACACACAAGGACGAGATAGATTTGTATCACTCTCTTATACTCTCTTTCCACTCCGTCTCTTCAGCGATTCCCTGCTTCGTGCAATCTCAGAGGTCACAGATCAGAGGTCAGGTCACCATGGTAACAATGAGCTGGATGCTGCTGTTGTGTGTGCTGGCAGAGGGGTATGGGTCAGAGGTCGGAGTTCAGGAGGGGTGCGGCCATTGGATGGGAGGTGTTCCTGGGACTCCTGGTCTGGACGGGCAGGATGGGAGAGATGGGAGAGAGGGACGCCAGGGAGAGACAGGAGACACTGGACTTCCAGGTAGAACACATCAGGGAATCAACAGTCAACATATAGATTCTCAAACTTTCTCTCACTCACTCTCTCCGTCCATCTCATGCTCTTTCTCCTGTCCTCACTAGGTGTGCGAGGTGAGAGGGGAGAGGTGGGGGAAGTTGGGGGGGACGGATTCCAGGGACGACGGGGTTTCCCGGGGGCCCCAGGGCTGCAGGGGCAGAGGGGCGAGAGTTCCTTCCTGTATCGCTCTGCCTTCAGCGTGGGACTAACCACACCCACTACCACGACAGACACACCCCTTCACTTCACCAAGATCTTCTACAATGAACAGGTACTGTGTGTTTGTGTGATGTCAGAGCAAATATCAAATATCGATTCTTCTTTCCAGCTTCACCATATCCAGTTTCTCTGTCTGTCTGTCTGTCTGTCTGTTTGTCTGTCTGTCTGTGCAGCATCACTATGATGACATCTCAGGGAAGTTCCGCTGTTTTATCCCCGGAGTGTACTACTTCACCTTCCACCTCACTGTACAGGTAACACACAAACAAATCCTGTAATGGTAAGTTACTGTAAATTTCAAAAAAACTTTGGTTTAAACAGTACATTACTGTAAACTTTGTTTAGAATCAGGGGTGTAAGGTGGGCTGTACAGTAACGGTGTGTGTGTTGTTTAGGGTCAGGGGTGTAAGGTGGGGCTGTACCGTAACGGCCGTGTCATGTCGCTGACTCTGGACCAGTTCCTGACCTCTGACCTGGACCAGTCCTCTGGAGGGGCGGTCCTAAACCTCTCATCTGGAGACCAGGTATGGCTGCAGGTGAGTCATACGCTGCCAATTCAAAGAAACAATGAAGGGGTATTTTTTCCTTTAGTTCCTTTAATTCTTTATTATTTAGAGTTCTAAAGTCTGGTTGAAAAAGTCAATATGGCTGAATCAGGCAAACAGAACTATTTTACCAAACTGGTGAATTTCCTATGGCTGCTATTAGATGTTGTATGTTTGCATTAGAATTGGACCTTTTACTCCTCACCACAAGTCACTAACTTATTACTTCATTAATAGCTAATATAATATCCCTCTGTCTACAGGTGTATGGTGCGGAACAGGAAGAAGTTGGAATTTACGCTGACATCAACAACGACTCCACCTTTACTGGCTTTCTGATTCAGCCGCGCCTACCTAGCAGCCCATTGGACAACCGCCGACGCTGACTTCCTGCTTTAGCTGTGCCTACCAGGCAGCCGATTGGACAATCTGCGCCACCATACCTACTTACAGCAGCAGCTGCTTATTTTCCATCACATCCCTTTTCCCCCCATCTCTCTCCCTATCCCCCACCTCTACCTATCCCCACCTAACTCCCTATCCCCCACCTCTCTCCCTATCCCCACCTATCTCCCTATCCCCCACCTCTCTCCCTATCCCCCATCTCTCTCCCTATCCCCCACCTCTCTCCTTATCCCCCACCTCTCTCCTTATCCCCCACCTCTCTCCCTATCCCCCACCTCTCTCCCTATCCCCCACCTCTCTCCCTATCCCCCACCTCTCTCCCTATCCCCCACCTCTCTCCCTATCCCCCACCTCTCTCCTTATCCCCCACCTCTCTCCCTATCCCCCACCTCTCTCCCTATCCCCCACCTCTCTCCTTATCCCCCACCTCTCTCCCTATCCCCCACCTCTCTCCCTATCCCCCACCTCTCCCTATCCCCCAACTCTATCTATCCCCCACTTCTATATCCCCCACCTCTCTATCCCCCACCTCTCCCTATCCCCACCTCTCTACCTATCCCCCACCTCTCCCTATCCCCACCTCTCTACCTATCCCCCACCTCTCCCTATCCCCACCTCTCTACCTATCCCCCACCACCACCTATCCCCCACCTCTACCATCTCTACCTATCCCCTGTTCTCTGAGATAAGCTGTATTAAATACTAAAAGTAAAACTCCTCTCTCTCTCTCTATTTCCCCCCCTCTCTTTCTGACTCTGTTTCCTTTCTCTTTCCCTCCCTTCCCCCTTTGGCCTCCAGCCAAAAGGGCCAGTGTGTGTGTGTGTGTAGCTGTAATCTATATTTATAATCATCTTAGTTCTGTAATGATAAAGGTCACCTGCCACAGGCTGTCACATACACATGAACATGCACACACAAAAAGAGAAGCTGTGTGAGTGGGTTTACTCTGGGCTCACAGCTGTTGTTACGGAGTCAGAGTGCTCTTGGATCAATAAAGGTGTATTGATGTTTCAAACTGTTTTTTTTCTTGTCTTTCTGTGAGTTGGGGAGCGAGGTGGGTTAGTTGGGGTAGGAGTCAGGTGCATGGCAGGAAAGGGGAAGAGGGATATTTTTAAAGCTCATTTTAACTTCTCCCCCTTCTCTTTGTTCATTCACTCTGCACCCTTCTCCCCAAAGTGTGCACTCATCCACTCCTGTCGTATTTAAAATGAGTCAACATTAATATGTTTAAAGTACCATAATGGTTTATATTTGTATAGGGGGACCCCTATAGCCTATAGGGGTCAGTAGATAATATTACCACTGCTAGCCTATAGGGGTCAGTAGATAATATTACCACTGCTAGCCTATAGGGGTCAGTAGATAATATTACCACTGTTAGCCTATAGGGGTCAGTAGATAATATTACCACTGTTAGCCTATAGGGGTCAGTAGATAATATTACCACTGCTAGCCTATAGGGGTCAGTAGATAATATTACCACTGTTAGCCTATAGGGGTCAGTAGATAATACTCCCACTGCTAGCCTATAGGGGTCAGTAGATAATATTACCACTGCTAGCCTATAGGGGTCAGTAGATAATATTACCACTGTTAGCCTATAGGGGTCAGTAGATGATATTACCACTGTTAGCCTATAGGGGTCAGTAGATAATATTACCACTGTTAGCCTATAGGGGTCAGTAGATAATATTACCACTGCTAGCCTATAGGGGTTAGTAGATAATATTACCACTGCTAGCCTATAGGGGTCAGTAGATAATATTACCACTGTTAGCCTATAGGGGTCAGTAGATAATATTACCACTGCTAGCCTATAGGGGTCAGTAGATAATATTACCACTGTTAGCCTATAGGGGTCAGTAGATAATATTACCACTGTTAGCCTATAGGGGTCAGTAGATAATATTACCACTGCTAGCCTATAGGGGTCAGTATAGAACATGGACACAAAGAGTAAAATACATGTTTTTCAAAGCTTTTATTTAAAACATTCAAAGTGTAAAAAAACTTTACATAATACATCATAAACAAAACAAACACAAAAAGAATGTGAAGTTTGTAGCTTCAGAAGTGAAGCAGAGCTGCAAGAATGTATTAAATATTCCAGTGATAATAGGGGGTCAATTAATCAATGAATAAAAGCTATCAAACTGACAGATAAAACAGCTAGTGGAGAGAAACTCCTCCTGCTTCTACTGCTAACAGCACATTACTATGTGTGTGTGTGTGTGTGTGTGCCTGTTCTGCTAACAGCACATTACTGTGTGTGTGTGTGTGTGTGTGTGTGTTCTGTGCACATTACTGTGTGTGTGTGTGTGTGCCTGTTCCTGTTCTGCTAACAGCACATTACTGTGTGTGTGTGTGCGTGTGTGCCTGTTCTGCTAACAGCACATTACTATGTGTGTGTGTGTGTGTGTGTGTGTGTGTGTGTGTGTGTGTGCCTGTTCTGCTAACAGCACATTACTATGTGTGTGTGTGTGTGTGTGTGTGTGTGCCTGTTCTGCTAACAGCACATCACTATGTGTGTGTGTGTGCGTGTGTGCCTGTTCTGCTAACAGCACATTACTATGTGTGTGTGTGTGTGTGTGTGTGTGCCTGTTCTGCTAACAGCACATTACTATGTGTGTGTGTGTGTGTGTGTGTGCCTGTTCTGCTAACAGCACATTACTATGTGTGTGTGTGTGTGTGTGTGTGCCTGTTCTGCTAACAGCACATTACTATGTGTGTGTGTGTGTGTGTGTGTGCCTGTTCTGCTAACAGCACATTACTATGTGTGTGTGTCAGACTTTATTCAGTGTTTTATTGTTTTGTATTAAATATAGTGTTCCATGTCATCTGCTCCTGTTTTTGGCTGGTGTGTTGGTTAGTTTTGTTGTTGTAGTCTTTAGGGCATATGCAGTGTGTGTCTATGTATGTAATCAAATCAAATCAAATTTGTTACATACACACGTGTGTGTGTGTGTGTGTGTGTATTTATTTTTGGCGGTAGTCAGCAGCGTATGCTCTGTGTTTATCCTGTTCAGGGTACTGGTCTCTGTATCCTCTCAGCATGTCCTGGAAGCTGGGCATTCCCTGCTGGGTTGAGGGGTAGGACCCGTATGACAGCCCCTGCGAGGGAGGGGGGTAAGCCCCGTAGGTCTCCTCCTGGCCACTCTGGTATGGCTCTGAATCTGCCTCGCTTTCTCTCTCTGGCTCCCCCTGGTTGTAGCTATGGTCCTGGCTGTGCTGTGGCTCCCCCTGGTGTACAGCTTGGGCGTTGGCGTCTGGCAGCAGATCCTCCCGGGGTTCATAGCGACGCAGGCGGCAGTTGGTGTCATACTCCGGGTCACAGTCGGGGTCAGAAGGCTCCAGAACTCCGTTCCGTGATCCATCGGCATTGAGATGCGGCTCGTAGGGCTCGGCGGGGTAGGCGGTGTTACGGTGGACGCCAGAACGCGGCTCTGCGCGGGCTATTGGGTAGCACTCCTGGTCGTAGCCGATGAAGCATTCATAGCCCTCCTTGGTCCTTCCCCGGGGGCCCAGCGGGTGGCGATCCTCCTGTGTGGGCTCCTCATAGCGGGGAGGGGGGGCGGGGGCCTGCTGTGGCGGGGAGGGGGGGACATGTCTGTGCATGGAGGCTGCAGCTTCACGGTACATTTCTAAGGGATCGTTAGCATTAGCCTGCCTGTACATGGTGTATGGGTCGTTAGCTTGAGCAGTAGCGATAGCTCGGCGGTACATGGCATATGGGTCAATAGTTGGAGCGCTGGGAGAACTGGCTTGGCGGTACATGGCATATGGGTCACTAGCTTGAGCTCTGAGAGCACTGCCTTGGCGGTACATGGCATATGGGTCACTAGCTTGAGTGCTGGGAGCACTGCCTTGGCGGTACATGGCATATGGGTCACTAGTTTGAGCACTGGGAGCACTGCCTTGGCGGTACATGGCATATGGGTCACTAGCTTGAGCGCTGGGAGCACTGCCTTGGCGGTACATGGCATATGGGTCACTAGCTTGAGTGCTGGGAGCACTGCCTTGGCGGTACATGGCATATGGGTCACTAGTTTGAGCGCTGGGAGCACTGCCTTGGCGGTACATGGCATATGGGTCACCAGCTTGAGAGCTTGGAGCACTGCCTTGGCGGTACATGGCATATGGGTCACCAGCTTGAGCGCTGGGAGCACTGCCTTGGCGGTTACCATTAGCATAAGCATCCCTGTACATAGCGAATGGGTCGCTGCGTTGCTCGGGAGCTGGGGGCGCAGCACGCATTGCGGCGGGTTCATCTTTGTGTTCTTCCCTGAACTCCTCTGGTGCCGTGGCGTACTTGGTTGCAGTGAGAGGGTTACAACCGTCCTCAAACAGAGGATTGCAGGAACCAGGACCTGCAAGGGCGGGGGGAGCAGGGGCACGGGGTGCCTGGGGATGGAAGTACAGTCATGATCATGATATTACAATTCAAAAATAATCGCATATAATAATAATGATGATGGCGATGATAACAAAAACCAATCTTACCTGTAGGGATGCAGCGTAGACGCAGCGAGGATCTCTGGGGTCACAGTTGGGGTAACGGAGGAAGAGGCCGGAGGGAGCTTTTTGGACCAGCTGGGGTTTACAGGTGGGGTCTTTCGGGTCACAGCCCAGGTGGGCGTAGGAGGGCTTGGGCCCAGCGGAGGGATTGTGGCCGAAAGCAGCTCTCAGGTGGTACTGGAGACAGTCCACGTCCTCCTCTGAACAGATACGCAGCAGCTCCGCCTTCTGCTCCTGGATGGGAATAAAAACAATCATGCATATGTTAATTATAGATAGCGAGATGGACACTATACATTTGTATAGTGGTACAGTAAAAGCAGTAATAGTGTAGTAATACTGTACCTTGGACAGGAAGGGCTGCACAGTGGGGGAGTAGTAGTACCCAGAATGAGGTTCTTTAACAGCCACAGGGGCGCGCACATATTTGGGGGCTGGGGCCTTGACCGGGCCAGGGGAAGGTGGGGGCTGGCTCTTGGCAGCATACAGACAATATGGGTCCCTACACAGGACATTAGATTAGATTCAATTGACAAGCATAAAATTATATAACACAGACATCAATTAACATGACTGACCTGTAGGGGTCACAGGCCTTGACAGGGGCGGGCTTAGGAGGGGCCTTGGGGGTTTCAGGTTCTTGCCGGCTAGTGGCCGAGGCCACGCAGTTTGGGTCCTCTGAGTCGGCGCAGGCCTTGTAGATGTCCCCTAGGTGGCCCAGGTAGGCCTTATAAGAGCGACGTCCCTCAGCACGGTTCTTATTTTGGAGGTAGGCCAGGTAGACCCTGTCCAGCTCCTGGACCTAAGGGGGGAGAAGGGGATAAAGATATGAGGTTAGAAGTATATGAGGTTCATAAAGATGAAAACCAAAGCTAGGGAAACCCCAAGAACATGAATAGAGATACCTGAGAAGTTCCCCAAGGTTCCTGTGTCATTCTCAAACACAATATCCCTTTTCATCTCTAAGCAGATGATACTCAACTGTGAAGGTTTGTGGTTAGTTAGTGTTGGCCCCTTGGGACCAGAAGGTTTGGGACCATTCCCGGATAACACCCCAAACTCCTCAGAGTGTACTCACTGCCTCCGTGTTTCCATTGTCCGTGAAGTATTTGTACCAGCTCCAGAAGTCTGAGTGTTGCTTGTACCAGCTGACGTTTCTACGGTTACGGACAAGCCTCTTTGCCGATGCCATGGCAACCGCTGTCTCTTCAGTGGCATCCCCTAATGGTGAGACATCAAGCATCAAAAACATTTGTTGTGTATGTCAAGTATGTTTGTGAGGTAGTTGTGCATTTACCATGTCCATTGAGCTTCTGAAACACCGGCCCTGCCGACAGGAATTCTGAGGAGACAGACACACACCGTCAGAGCTAGATGTTGTCAGCGTCAGCAGCAGAGACCAAAACATGCTGACATATACTGCTAAGTACATTTCCCCACTGCAAGTGTAATATACAGGTGGAAAGGTGTGGGAATAAACACACACAGGCTTACAGGGCAGGGGTTATTGGCCGTGCCTGGATGTTCGGTGACTACGGCCCTTTGTAGATTTTATAGGTGAGCATGTAACAGTGGACCCCAACTGGGCTAGCTACCTTACAGAGCTCCGTGTGTGTGTGTGTGTGTGTGTGTGTGTGTGTGTGTGTGTGAGAGAAACAGTAGACACAGCTTTGCATGCTCTTTCATCTCCACAGGGGAAAATGGTGCTAGCAGTTTTTAGGGGGAATGACAGCGTGGGGTGGAGGTAGAGCGAGAAGAGATGAAAGGAGGGAGAAAGAGGGATGGAGGAAGAGAAGGAGAGAGAGATGCATGGATGATGGATGGAGGGAGGTGTATGTGGTGTTGGGGTAAATGTTGCTGTCTCAGTGTATCCGCTGTATAATATTTAATGAGCCAGTAAAAGACCGGAACATCTGTAAACAACCGTCTTTACGGGACAGAGGGAGGGGGAGGAGGAGGGGGGGTGCAGGAGGCGGGACTCTGATGCTGACAGGTAATAATCTTTTACAAGTGCTGGAACGATGAAAGAATTCCCTCTCCTCCCCCTCCTCTATCCCTGTAAATACATGATGGGTTAAGGTTAGGATTATGGGTCTGTTGAGAAACAGTTTTAGAGGAAAGAGGAGATTGACAGTTCCCCTCAGGGGAATCTTTAGTCAATCATGTCAACACAGAACCAGAAACAGCTGGTCTGGTGGCTGTTATCCGAGGCAGACATCCGAGGCAGACATCCGAGGCAGATCCATATGTTGAGGTTATAATAGAGGTTATTACAACAGGTAATAATTAGAGGCAGACAGAGACTGTTCTGAGTTTTAGTTAGGGTTAGGACAATGTTTCTGAATCTGTTCTTTGGTTACTCTCAGGACTGGACATTTTAGTTCAAGCCCAGCAATAACAGACCTTATTCAACTAGCCAAGGGCTTGCGAATAGGCAAGGTGAGGAGGATTACGGTAGGAGAGGATCAATATTCACAAAGTCCATCCATCAGAAACCACTATGTCTGCTTGAGCATGACTGCATGTGTGACTCACCAGGCAGCAGTATGGTGGCCAGCAGAGCAGCAGTCAACACACCGGAGAACGACGTTCTGCTCCTTCCAGCCATGGCCTCCTCCTCTCCTATGGACAATTTCAGGTAAATACCAGTGGAAACAGTTTACTGTCAAATAAAGTGTTTCCTATACCCATGCCATTCCAAACCAAGACTAGTGAATGCTGTAGAAGACAGTTAGTACCCTCATCCTGCTAAATCACATTTAGTTGTTTTGCTTCCTATAAGAAAAAATGATAACAATGTTTCCAGTCTACATCCACCAGTGGGGCTGCTTCCACCCGTCTAAACTGCTTCCTCAGAGGGTCTTCTGTCTGAGTCTCATCAGGGGTTTAGGCTGCTCTGCTGGTTGATTCTCCTACACAGGCTACAGGTGTTTCAGAGCACTCAAACCTGACCTTAAACTGGACTTAAACCAAACCTTGATGTTGTCTTACCTGTAGTTGTGTGTAGTTGGATCTTGAGGAGAGGCTGTATCAGACGAAGCCCACTGGCCGGTTCAGAGGCTGGATGTTTAAGTGTGTATGTGAGGCTTCTGGTGAACCCTGTCCCTCTGGCTCTACTGACAGACTGTGCCCCCTAAAATGGTTAGGTCTGGTTTTAAACAGATCCCTAATAATTAACACACACAAACCTTTTCAGGAGATCGAGGGGCACGGCTACCAGAGCTGCTATTGGCTACTGCCAGCTCAACCACCCGACCAATCAGAGACTCCGTAATTACAGAGAGAGAGAGAGAGAGAGAGAGCGCTAAAACAACAGAGGGAGACAAGGAAATAGAGGGGAAATAATGAAGGGGGAAAGGAGGGTAAAGACGCCACATAGGCACTTCCCAGAACCCATTTTGTAGGAGGAAGGCCCAAAACCCTGCCTGCTAGCTGCTGTTAGACAGAGCTGTTGGCACACACTGACAGCTGGTCTGCCCATCAGTCATTTCAGGTGATAGTTTGCTCATTAGTTCTACTGTTCAGACACATCTGCCCTGAAACTGAGGGTTTACACACACAGGTCCTGCATCCGTACAGTGGCTCTCGAGCAATGCCCCTGTAAGATGTAATAGCACCCAAACCTAACAGGTGATGGTTTCAGACACACCAAACACTCCAACTAGGCCGTAGCCACACAGAGATGGATATAAATATATGCATTTGTCACCGGTGTGTTTTGTATCCAACTTGTTATGGTGCTACAGTGTGCACCATCTCAAATCAAATCAAATTTAATTTGTCACATACACATGGTTAGCAGATGTTAATGCGAGTGTAGCGAAATGCTTGTGCTTCCAGTTCCGACAATGCAGTAATAACCAACAAGTAATCTAACTAACAATTTCAAAACTAATTTCTTATACACAGTGTAAGGGGATAAAGATTATGTACATAAAGATATATGAATGAGTGATGGTGCAGAGCAGCAAAGGCAAGATACAGTAGATGGTATCGAGTACAGTATATACATATGAGATGAGTATGTAAACAAAGTGGCATAGTTAAAGTGGCTAGTGATACATGTATTACATAAGGATGCAGTAGATGATAGAGTACAGTATATACGTATACATATGAGATGAATAATGTAGGGTTTAAAGTGGCTAGTGATACATGTATTACATAAAGATGGCAAGATGCAGTAGATGGTATAGAGTACAGTATATACATATGAGATGAGTAATGTAGGGTATGTAAACATTATATTAAGTGGCATTGTTTAAAGTGGCTAGTGATAAATTTTTTACGTCCATTTTTCCATCATTAAAGTGGCTGGAGTTGAGTCAGTGTGTTGGCAGCAGCAATTCAATGTTAGTGGTGGCTGTTTAACAGTCTGATGGCCTTGAGATAGAAGCTGTTTTTCAGTCTCTCGGTCCCTGCTTTGATGCACCTGTACTGACCTCGCCTTCTGGATGATAGCAGGGTGAACAGGCAGTGGCTCGGGTGGGTGTTGTCCTTGATGATCTTTGTGGCCTTCCTGTAACATCGGGTGGTGTAGGTGTCCTGGAGGGCAGGTAGTTTGCCCCCGGTGATACGTTGTGCAGACCTCACTACCCTCTGGAGAGCCTTACGGTTGTGGGCTGAGCAGTTGCCGTACCAGGCGGTGATACAGCCCGCCAGGATGCTCTCGATTGTGTATCTGTAGAAGTTTGTGAGTGCTTTTGGTGACAAGCCAAATTTTTTCAGCCTCCTGAGGTTGAAGAGGCGCTGCTGCGCCTTCTTCACGATGCTGTCTGTGTGAGTGGACCAATTCAGTTTGTCTGTGATGTGTATGCCGAGGAACTTAAAACTTACTACCCTCTCCACTACTGTTCCATCGATGTGGATAGGGGGGTGTTCCCTCTGCTGTTTCCTGAAGTCCACAATCATCTCCTTAGTTTTGTTGACGTCAGGACAATAACCTCACACTCAACACCACACTCCGAGGGCCCTCACCTCCTCCCTGTAGGCCGTCTCGTTGTCGTTGTTGGTAATCAAGCCTACCACTGTTGTGTCGTCCGCAAACTTTATGATTGAGTTGGAGGCGTGCGTTGCCGGGCAGTCGTGGGTGTACAGGGAGTACAGGAGAGGGCTCAGAACGCACCCTTGTGTTGAGGATCAGCGGGGTGGAGATGTTGTTGCCGCCCCCAGGTGGTGAGGGTAGGCCCGTCAGTAAGTCCAGTACCCAGTTGCACAGGGCGGGGTCGAGACCCAGGACGAGCTTGGAGGGTACTATGGTGTTAAATGCCGAGCTGTAGTCGATGAACAGCATTCTCACATAGGCATTCCTCTTGTCCAGATGGGTTAGGGCAGTGTGCAGTGTGGTTGAGATTGCGTCGTCTGTGGACCTATTTGGGCGGTAAGCAAATTGGAGTGGGTCTAGGGTGTCAGGTAGGGTGGAGGTGATATGGTCCTTGGCCATCTAAGGCCTTAAAAAAAAATTAAAGCTGCTGTCCAGTCGGAATCAACATACTGGAAATGTTAACTGGGGATGTCCTATATATTTCCTCTAGGTATGAGTGTGCATGTGATATTATGGAGTATGTAATTATTAGTCCACTAACAGGTGTTTCTCAGCGCCTAAAGACCTGCCTGCCGCAGCACATTGAAGCACGACCACTCTAAACCCACACTGATCATTTAGCTCAGCTATGGAATGTATGGGATCCACAGAATTCACACACACATCTGCTTTTTAAAAAGAGCCTTTATTTTTTAACAAACACAGTGGCAGTGGGGGGGGGGGGGGGGTCTTCATTCACTGCAGGTCCTCATCATCAAACAAATCCTCGAAGTCTGAGAGAAACAGATAGAGAAAAACAGAGAGACCGAGTGAGAAACAGAGACAGGGAAGCAGAGACAGACAGAAAGGATAGGTCAGTGAGTTTCTGATTTGATTGACAGCTCCTATGTGCTGACACTTAGATGACTGACATGATAGGCATGCTGAAGTTTGAAAAACATCCTAAAATAGTTATGTATGATTCATAACAGATCATGCAGTAGTACCATATGTTAGTATTTGGTATGTAGTATCTGGGCTCTCAAGACTTCAGGTTCTAGGAGGGGTTTGGTGTTAACAGATGTGAGTGCTGCTTTAGGGGAGCTACAACCACTAAAGGACACAATCACAGACACCACAGAAACACAGGGGAATGTGTTTTTCTGCTGGGTGTGCGTGTGTGAAACGTGGTGTGTATGTGTGTTCAAAGCGGCAGGCTGGCTAAGTGTCCTGCTGAGTTTCAGTCTAACAGGAACCATAAACCCCTTGATCATCCCCCTCTCCTGTCCCCCTCCTCCTCCTCCTCCCCTTCTACCTGTCCTCCTACTTGTCCTACTCCCCCGCTACCTGTCCTCTCCTCTCCTCCTTGTTCTCCTCCCCCTCAACCTGTCCTCCTCCCCCTCAACCTGTCCTCTCCTCTACGCCTTGTCCTACTCCTCCTCTACCTGTCCTTCTCCCCTCTTCCTTGTTCTCCTGTCCTCCTCCACCTCTACCTGTCCTGCTCCCCTCTCCTCTCCTCCTTATCCTCCTCCCATCTCTTCTCCTCCTCCCCCTCTTCTCCTCCTTGTCCTCCTCCCCCTCTTCTCCTCCTTCCCCTCTTCTCCTCCTTGTCCAACTCCCCCTCTCTTCTCCTCCTTATCCTCCTCCCCTCTCTCCTCCTTGTCCTCCTCCTCTCTTCTCCTCCTTGTCCTCCTCCCCCTCTCTTCTCCTCCTTGTCCTCCTCCCCCTCTTCTCCTCCTTGTCCTCCTCCCCCTCTCTTCTCCTCCTTGTCCTCCTCCCCCTCTCTTCTCCTCCTTGTCCAACTCCCCCTCTCTTCTCCTCCTTGTCCAACTCCCCCTCTCTTCTCCTCCTTGTCCAACTCCCCCTCTCTTCTCCTCCTTGTCCAACTCCCCCTCTCTTCCTCCTTGTCCAACTCCCCCTCTCTTCTCGCTTACTTTACATAGTTAACCATCTCATCTGCCATTCCTCCTGTCCTCTCGCTCTACTCCCCCACTCCTCCCATTCCCCCTTCACCTACTACTACCCCTTACATCTCCTTCTTTAGCGTTCCTCTCCTCTTTTTAATGATCAGTTTCTAGGTCATGTGCTACTGAGACAAACTGTTTGTCCTGTAGCTAACTGCCAGATTAAAAACACATTAGCTACATTGTGTGGTGTGTGTCTGCGTTTGTGTAAATTGAGGTTTACATGGAAAATACGTGTGTTAGTTACTGAGATACGGCCCTGTTGGCAAAACAAACACAAACAGAACTAGTGATGTAACGATTCACCAACACGCATCAGTCCCCGGTTCAAATGTTTAAGGATGCAAGTGTATCGCGGATCCCAAACTGATCCAAATGTAGCATGCAATGGTCAGAAAACAGATTCAAATGTTGTGAATCTCCGGTTCACATTTTTGTGTTTGCACATATTACGTTATTTCTACCATCCTAAAATACCTCTATTCTTTTGTGACAACTGAAGCGTCCTCTGTTTCAGTGTGGAACTGCTTTGACAGTCATTTTGCATGCCAGACAACAACCCCAGGTAATACCAGGAGCCTAGTCAAACTGCCTGCGCACTGTGCCCTGCTCCACTCGCTGACCAACCCCAGGTAATACCAGGAGCCTAGTCAAACTGCCTGCGCACTGTGCCCTGCTCCACTCGCTGACCAACCCCAGGTAATACCAGGAGCCTAGTCAAACTGCCTGCGCACTGTGCCCTGCTCCACTCGCTGACCAACCCCAGGTAATACCAGGAGCCTAGTCAAACTGCCTGCGCACTGTGCCCTGCTCCACTCGCTGACTAACGCCAGCTAGGCGGCCTGTTCTTCAGCATTGAAATGCTTAAACAGTTTGAGTGATATCTGGCTTCATTAGTGGAGTGACAGCCGGTGTCATTTGGTAGGTTATTGTTATCTATGCGCTGTTAAAAACAGTGTTTTACCGGAGAGAACAAAAAGAATGGGAGACAGAACTCTGAACGGGGCTTAGAACCGATTTTATTTGGATTATTCAGGTTCATCAGCAATTGTTTGGATTGACACAATCAGTGTCATTTCACTGTAAGGTCTACCTGTTGTGTAACAAATAACATTTGATTTTCGAAAAATATTATTTGTCTTTAAAAAAAATATATATATATATATATACAAACTATAGTTTTGGCAAGTCGGTTAGGACATCTACTTTGTGCATGACACAAGTCATTTTTCCAACAATTGTTTTACAGACAGATTATTTCACTGTATCACAATTCCAGTGGGTCAAAGTTTACATACACTAATTTCTTGCCTTAAACAAACATACCAGATAAGGATGTTATGGCTGTAAAGCTTCTGATTAGGCAAATTGACATCATTTGAGTCAATTGAGGTGTACCTGTGGATGTATATCAAGGCCTTGTTTACAAACTCAGTGCCTCTTTGCTTGACATCATGGGAAAATCAAAAGAAATCAGCCAAGACCTCAAAAAAGAAATTATAGACCTCCACAAGTCTGGTTCATCCTTGGGAGCAATTTCCAAACGCCTGAAGGTACCATGTTCATCTGTACAAACAATAGTATGCAATTATAAACATCATGGGACCACGTAGCCATCATACCGCTCAGAAAGGAGACGCGTTCTGTCTCCCAGAGATTAACGTACTTTGGTGCAATTTAAATCGATGTTGGAACAACAGCAAAGGACCTTGTGAAGATGCTGGAAGAAACGGGTACAAAAGTATCTATATCCACAGTAAAACAAGTCCTATATCGACATAACCTGAAAGGCTGCTCAGCAAGGAAGAAGCCACTGCTCCAAAACTTCCATAAAAAAGCCAGACTACGGTTTGCAACTGCACATGGGGACAAAGATCGTACTTTTTGGAGAAATGTCCTCTGGTCTGATGAAACAAAAATAGAACTGTTTGGCCATAATGTCGCAAGCCGAAGAACACCATCCCAACCGTGAAGCACGGGGGTGGCAGCATCATGTTGTGTGGGTGCTTTGCTGCAGGAGGGACTGGTGCACTTCACAAAATAGATGGCATCATGAGGGAGGAAAATTATGTGAATATATTGAAGCAGCATCTCAAGACATCAGTCAGGAAGTTAAAACTTGGTAGTGAATGGGTCTTCCAAATGGACAATGACCCCAAGCATACTTCCAATGTTGTGGCAAAATGGCTTAAGGACAACAAAGTTAAGGTATTGGAGTGGCCATCACAAAGCTCTGACCTCAATCCTATAGAAAATTTGTGGACAGAACTGAAAAAGCATGTGCGAGCAAGGAGGCCTTTAAACCTGACTCAGTTACACCATCTCTGTCAGGAGGAATGGGCCAAAATTCACAAACTTATTGTGGGAAGCTTGTGGAAGACTTCCCAAAATGTTTGACCCAAGTTAAACAATGTAAAGGCAATGCTACCAAATACTAATTGGTTGCATGTAAACTTCTGGCCCACTGGGAATGTGATGAAAAAAATAAAAGATGAAATAAATCATTGTCTACTATTATTCTGACATTTCACATTCTTAAAATAAAGTGGTGATCCTAACTGACCTAAAACAGGGATTTTTTTAACCAGGATTAAATGTCAGGAATTGTCAAAAACTGAGTTTAAATTTATTTGGCTAAACGTTTGACTTCAACTATGTGTATCTACACATTGGGTGACGAGCACTTTGCATGACCGAAACGAGAAGATCTCTCCGTAAAAACGTCCAAATGAGATCGGGGTGAAATCCAAAATTGTGCTATATATTCATTGGCTATGTCATAGTGCATTTGTAAATGATCAATATTGATCCATTACAAGCTCAAACACTTAATCTGCAAAAAGGACAAGTTAATGTGGGTGATGGTGATTTCAGAACCAAAGGTGCCTACGTAGTACATGCACCATAGACATATATCATTTACACACACACACACACACACTTTATCAGCAGTAGATTTGAATTTAGAATGGGAAATGAATGTGTTTATGCAAAAAAATGTAGGGCATCGTATCACATTATATCGAATTGATTAGTTTCAAACTAACTAAAACATATCTTTCCTGTATCGTATAGGAGCCCGTGTATCTAGATATGTATGGAACCGTCTTGAAAGGGAAAGATGCACATCCCTACACAGAACACTTTTAGTATACCCCTCCCTAGTCACATAGATCCTTGACATAGCCTCTACACAGTCTAGCCCAGTGTCTCCCCCAACCTATTCTCCAGCATTTCCAGCCATTCCACTTATTTGATCTATTCCCGCAGCAATACACCTGATTCAACAGGTGATCCGCACTCTATTAGATTAAATCAGGAATTCTAGTATCGGAATATAACAAATAAGTGTAATGACTAGAGTTACTCAAGAATAGGTTTGAGAAAAACGTGTCTATTCTAGCCTCCTGCCCTGCCTACCGTGTTAGTGTGTATGTATCTCACCGTTGAAGAAGTCTGAGTGCACTGCTTTCTCATTTGCTGCCAGGTCCATGAGCAGACCGCTGCTGCCCCCTGCCTGAAGAACACACACCAGGTACAGTTTCATAATGTTAGCCATTTATCAACGTACATAAAACACATGAGCTCAACACGAAAAGTACAATAAATCAAAGACAGTTCGTTCAGTCTACAGACAAAAGGGTACCCGTGTAACTAGCTAACGTTAGGTTAAAGACAACTAACGTTATATGTGATAACGCTACAGCTACACAACACTCTAGCCTCTGACAAAATGCAGATATATGCCTTCTAAACATATCTAGCTAGCTAACGTTAGTAGTAGCAAGTTCCCAACAACTGTGTGTTGAACAAGATGACTGGATAACAGCGGGCGTTTTTTGTATCCCAGTCACATACTGTAGTTACTGTTGGTGGCTAGATGACCGTTGGCGTTAACATGGTAACGTTAGCTAGCTAGGTCGGTGATTCTTTCGTGTAACCTGATGATTACTAACCTCGTCTAGATCCACATAAGGCCCGGCGCCTTCAGGGAACATCTCGTCCACCGCTGGTTTCATGATAGTTTCTGTCTGACGAGTTACCGTAATGAATATTAACGTTAGCTACCAAGCTGTTTTCTGTCAAAGTAACAAAACAAACCGGACCTTTCTTCTTCTATGATATATGGCGTCCCGAAAACAACCGTTAAAGGTGCATGCCGCCACCTACTGTGCTGAAGTGTGTGGTCAATCACGGTTTACAACATTAGCTCCACATTTCTAAATCCTCCTACCTAAAGCAGTACTTCTAAGAAAATAAAAAAGAGCCCTACTAACTTCTAATAGACCATCCCCCAAATCCCTTCCACCCCCCCCCCCAAACCCGTCCAACCTCAATGACCCTACACTTCAATCTTTCTCTCTCAACATACTAACAACAATATAATAACACATGCTCTACTGTTTCATCAACAATACACTCCTGACACAAACCATTCACATGCTTGTCATCCAGATGTAATGACGAGTACAATGTCCTAGGTGTAATCGAGCAAACATCACCTCTTCCTTCCTAATCTGACTTTTTAATCTTGGTCCACCGACCTTTCTTTCATATAAATGCCGTCCCTTGGCCTCAGAGTCCCATCTCTTCTGCCACACATCTATCAAAATGGCTCTGATCTTATATTTGGCCTTATCACTACCCAGTGGAAAATTAATATCAATTATATTTTGTTTCAAAGCTCTTTAACTATCTGGTCTACAACTTCATTCCCTTCCACACCCGAATGTGCTGGGACCCAGCAGAATCTCACTACTACAGCCAGTCTCTCAATTCTCTATAATACCATGAATGCCTCCAATAGTAGGTCACTCCTATTAGATTTACCAGATGATAAACTATTCACTGCTGACATGGAATCTGAGCCTACTCACTTCTTCTTCTTTAAGGTTGGTGTATTGCCACCACCTACTGTACAGGGTAGTGAAACAAAAATAACATCATACAAAATGTAACAAAAAGAAATAACACAATGATGACTATTTTCTCAGATGTTCTCTCTGTTTGCGCTGTAACAAAGTCCACCTTAGCATGCAGGATGTCAGTATCTCTCTAGTGTCTCTACACCTACTAACATTATTTCTTCAACATCACTCCTTTCTTCCACTCTTCTCGCTTCCTCCGAATAGGAGACATTCTGGACAGGCCTTATTCTTGCCACCTCTGTCTCCTTCACCCGAACAGGAAACTTCAGGAATTTGGGTGCATGTTCACTACCACAATTGCAGCATTTAGATTTAGCTGGCATATGATACTCCTCCCGTCTATAAACACTTTACACATGCATGGGTTTGGTCACGTAGGCTCTCAGGGTATCTCAGTGGTGGAAAACGTACTCAAATGTCATACTTGAGAAAAAGTAAATATACCTTAATAGAAAATGACTAAAGTCAAAGTCAAAGTCAAAGTAAATGAAATTGCTAAAATATACTTAAGTATCAAAAGTAAAAGTATTAATAGTCTCAAATTCCTTATATTATGCAAACCAGACGGCATAATTTGTATTGCATGTTTTATTGACGGATAGCCAGGGGCACACACCAACACTCAGACATTCATTTACAAATTAACTATTTGTGTTTAGGTAGTCCACCAGATCAGAGTCAGTAGGGATAACAAGTGATGTTCTTTTGATAAGTGTATGAATTAGACCATTTTCCTGTCAAAATGTAATGAGTACTTTTGTGTTTCAGGGAAAATGTATGGAGTAAAAAGTACATTATTTTCTTTAGGAATGTAATGAAGTAAAAGTTGTCAAAAATATAAATAGTAAGTACAGATACCCAAAAAAACTTAAGTTATACTTTAAAGTAATTTTACTTAAGTACTTTACACCACTGGTATGTCATAAAACCCAAATAGAAAGGCAGAGACTCTTCTTCAGAAAACAACAGAATGGATGGAGTGGGCTTCCTCGCTTCATCCACCATGCGGGTCAGTCGGTGTGCACCAACCACTTGATCCAATTCTTCACGTATATCCTTTGCATTCACCTCATGTGGCACCTCAGAGATAACACCCTTCATAGGAGCCCTGCTTCGAAGATCCACACATCACACATTCCAATCTGATATTTTCTTGAGGCCACTTCTCGTTACTCTCACCAACACCACCTTACCCAATGCAGCCGTGATTTTCATAGAGACTACAAACAGATCTCCCAGGTAACTCCATCAATCCAAAACCCTTACTCCGACCATAAAAAAAAACTAGGCTTGGATTGACAAGATTCCACTACTATTTTACTTCTCTAATTTCCTTATGTGTTCTCCACTGTATTCCAATTCTTCTCATCTCCACTCGACACGCCATCTGATTCAAACAGAACAACTGCTTCCGCCATCTTCCAACAACAAGTTCCCGACAATCAGCCTCCCCATCAAAGTTTCCCCTAGCATAGATCAACGCCACTTCTTCTTATTCTTTGTCACGCCCTGACCTTTGATATCCCTGTTTTTCTATATATTTTGGTTAGGTCAGGTTGTGACTAGGGTGGGTACTATAGTTTTTGTACATTCTATGTTTTGTATTTCTATGTTGGCCTGATATGGTTGCCAATCAGAGACAGCTGTTTATCATTGTCTCTGATTGGGGATCATATTTAGGCAGCCCTTTTCCCCACTTTCTGGTGTGGGATCTTGTCTATGTATAGTTGCCTTAGCGCACATCAGTAGCTTCACGTTTTGTTTGGTTGTTTTGTTAATTGAGTTTCGATGTATTAAAATTATGTGGAACTCTACTCATGCTGCGCCTTGGTCCGATCCTTACGACGAATGTGACATTCTTCTTTAAATTTGCATACACCGCCACCTACTGTACTGGAGTGTGAGGTGGGTCACGGCCTCCCCATTCATCCCTATCAACTACACCCATTAAAACCTCACCACTATTCCACTACTTGGCCCCATCTGATCCTACACCAGCCCGGCAGCCTGAGAGGACGGGACGCTATCGTTCAGCACACCTTGTAACTCTTCTGCAGTAAAATCCTGTACACCCAAGAACCTCTCTGCAGCTGCCACCACATCTATTTTCTGTGATTTACGTTCCATTTCTGCAGTAAGGTTGATAACCATTGGTTATGAATGCTAAGAAATCAACCTTACTGAAGAAGCACGTTATTCCTATCACTTTCTATTGGCCTTGGCCTACTCACAAGGAGCCTCTTAGGATCCCTCGCCCTGGACCCATCTTCCTCTACTACTCTCTTCACTGCCTCCGCAGTCACAGCAGACTGTCACAGTTGCCGTCTTCACGGGTCCACCTGAACCCGAATCCCCGAGACCCAACCCGGGACCTAAGTGGGTCCAAAATTCTAACTTTTCCCTCGGGTCCTGGTCAGGTCCTGTTTGATTGACATCAGGTCTCGAGTCTATGTAACTACAGCTGATAGACCTGAATGGACCCGACCTCAGCTCTGCATAGCCCATAGCATACTTAATTTACGCTGACAAGGTGAATATATTGACTTATTGAAGGCCAACAGAGAGGACCTTCCCGAGGCACATGGTGCAGAGTGCCTGCTCCTTCTGGATGGAAGAAACGTAAAAAATCATCACGAGTCCACTTTGAGTTACTTTCACAGACTCCACAGTCCCCAACCTCTTCTCCACCCAACCTGACACCACATATGGACCAGCCAGAAGGCAAGGATCCATTCATTCCAAACATCTCACTCACACCGGGCCAGAATCATCTTTGTCATCATAGGGACGATTACCTGCCTCCGCAGGTAATTCATTCTCACTCTTGTCAAGTTCCATTTCTGACCTACCAGAGTAAGTTTTTTTTCTTTTTGTGCTTGACACCAATCTTCCTCACCACCGCTTGCCTCTACACCAGGGCTCTTCAACCCTGTTCCTGGAGAGCTACCATCCTGTACGTTTTCACTCCAACCCTAATCTAGCCCACCTGATCCTAAGAATTGGCAGCTGGTTGAGTAGCTGAATTAGGTTAGTTACATGTAGGGTTAAAGGGAAACCCTACAGGAGGGTAGCTCTCCAGGAACATGATTGTAGAGCCCTGCTCTACACTCATCTTCTTTTCTCGTAACACCACGTTTTTTTTGGTAACAATATAATGGGCTCGACTGTTACAAGGAATCAACCGGTGGTTTGGGTGTAGGTAGAGATTGAAGGTTGGCTAAAATGTAGATAAAACTATGTAAAATATTGGACAAACACCCAGGTGATGAAAGGAGTAACATACCTAGGATTGCAAACTCATAGGTAATTGTAAAATAAATCTATATTTTGTGTAAATTCCACATACAAAATCCCTATTACATTTCAATCCTTGCAAGTATCCAAATTAAAGACAGTAAATTATGACAACGAGATCACATTTCTTGTCAAAATGTATTATTATTGCACATTACATTGATATAACTTTTTAGATTATAGCAGTGTTTGGAATTAAGGTGTTTTTCTCATCTGTGAGATGCATTCATATATTTAATGATAGGTCCAAATACATATTTATATAACCTTGTTTTTTAAATGCATTTCAATTGACAATATGACTTATCCTTATGTTGCCCTCTTTTCCTCCCTCCCCCTCTCCTTATGTTCTCCCCCTATTTCCTCCCTTCCTGCCCCTCTCCCCACCTTCTCGATCTCATTCTCCCTCTACCCTCCTTCTCTCTCTCTCCTCAATGTTCATGTCCCTCGTTGGTCTCATATCCCAGTGTGTCTCCCAGGTGTTGGTGAGCATAGAAGGCCCGGGCCATTTCATTGATGTGGTTGTAGGCTCCAATAGACCTGAAGTACTCTACGTAGTGCCAGAAGTCTGAGGTGGTGTAGGGCCAGTATGGGACTGCCGGGGGCTCATCATATGGAACTACAGACACACAGACAGAAAAAAATCACAACACTCACTGACTGACAACCCCAAGGAAGGCTACATAATATAATAATCACGTAGGGCCTATCAGCACATGTTACAGAAGGTCTCAGTGTTTGTGTGTGTGTGTGTGTGTGTGTGTGTGTGTGTGCGTGCGTGCGTGCGTGCGTGTGTGTGTGTGTGTGTCTATTTTACCTCCTTCAGGGGTGAAGGCTCTGGCATCTGTAAAGAGGAGAGGGGGAGAGATGGAGAGAAGTTTAGCATTCTGGAGCATTTCACGTATTCCACACACAAAGAAGGGATTGAGAGTTCGGAAAAATTAGCCCCTCCCTGAGGACTCTGGGATACCTGAAGAAACTTTCTTCCTTCCTCCTCAAATATTATTCCTCACTGGGTTTACACACACACACACACACACACACACACACACACACACACACACACACACACACACACACACACACACACACACACACACACACACACACACACACACACACACACAGTGCTCTTTGTCCACATGCAGTTCTCATAACAAACCTCTCCTTATGTATGCAGAAAGCGGTAATTCCTGAATCCACAATTAAGTCAGTTATCTCCAGCTCTGAGTCAGTTAACTTCTAATGCTGTGTACTTATTCTAGCACTTTAATATGGATTAACTACATACAACGACACACAATATGGATTACACATATAGCACTATTTACTAATAGATTTTACATAAAATGCTTAACATCAGTCCCGGCCTAAACCCCCTAAGAGCAAGCAGAAGGTAAAATAACTGAGGGTATCCCAGAGGTTGCTGATGATTAGTAATAGTTTCAGGAAACACTGCTGTAATGGAGACTTCTATTTGCAGCCTCATTTTAATGGAGGCAGAGAGACTCACCAGTGAGCTTACAGGTGATGAGACAGAGGAAGAGAATACTAAGCTGAACCAGCAACTTCATCCTGACTTCTGAAAACACAAACACATTATTATAATTGTTTTAAACTTTATTTTAACAGGGTGTCAACACTGAGACCGAGGGTCTCATTTCCAGGTGAGCCCTGTGGACACAATACACATTGAGATACAATATACACATTTAAAACTACACATGCATAAATACGCAAAATAAAAAAATACAATCATAAACAACAGTTACATTTCTCAGCTACTAGGTCCTCAATCAACACTCTAAACGGCCCGAGAGGACATTGTAAAAACACATAATATACGAATAGCCTAGAGTTCATTGAAGACAACCCCCCTAAACTACTAACTCTAAACTGTACATATTAATCAGAATCAAAACAACAACACTGGGTTGTAGTGAGAAGAGTCTTGTTATTTTTACCTGTGTGTGTCGTTCCAGAGGTGCTCTCTGTCTCGGGGTCTAGAAGAGTCTCAAGCTCACGGCAGGAATGAAGCAGCAGGATCCTGTTATAAGATCACACGTCCCACCCAATACACACATACACACAGCCCTCCCCACATACCCTTGTCACAACCACACGTCTTCAGTTTGAGGCCAGAGAACTAACTCATGCTGTCGGCATTATATTCATCCCATGAAGCAACCATCACCATTGTTACATAGCTTGACATTAAATCAATCAAACCACATTATAAACTAACAGGTCTACCACTACAGTTTGCAAAGTCTATAAATATAAAATCATGTGATAGATAGATAGTAGAACTTAGATGGTACAGCTGTAGGATCTTAATTTGAGCCAGTTTGCTACAGCAGGAAAATAATCCTGCAGCAGCAGTATATTCAAATGACTATGTGGATTATAATTAATGGACCATTTTGTAAGGGTTAATACATTTTCCATTAGGGCAAATCAAGTCTGAAATTTCAAAGTGAAAATGAAAATTCTAAGCAAAAAAAATGTTATCAAATTAAGATCCTACATCTGTAGGTAGCAGAGGTGGGACCAAGTCATTGTTTTACAAGTTACAAGTAAGTTTCAAGTCTTTTGCACTCAAGACTGAGTCAAGTCTCAAGTGAAGACCGACAAGTCCCAAGTCAAGTCTCAAGTCCAAAACTTTGAGTTTTGAGTCCTAAACAAGGTGCTCTTCACCAAATTGAATAGCGTTTCATATTTTTAACCAGAGTAATAGTTAGTATATTAAATTCACGCAAATAATGACTGCTTTTAAAAATATATTTATTTATTACTTTCCAAATAAAATGTAGATTTCCATGGAAATACATGGGTAGCCATGATAAAGACACATCAGAGACAACAAAAACAAAATATTGCTCTTGGTCTCTCTCCAAATATACTCTAGACACCTAAAACAATCATGCCATAAAGTTACAATCATTTATTAAAAGGTACATCAAAACAACTGCTACTGAACTTTAAGTAGGCCTACAATTTTAACACTGGCCTGAATGTCTGAGAAAGAAATACAGATCCCAAAGATGGGGGATAAAACCGGAACATGGAGACTATGTGTGTGTGATACATAAACACTTTCATGTTCTGTCTTATCTCAGGGCCCTGTGATGCAAAATACCAAATTCGATAAAAGTCTGTCAAAAAATAGAGTGGCGGCAGTAGCACAGCACCGTCCACCCCAGTTTTTTGTTGACTACAGCGTAGTCTTTATATCCGAAAAAATAACATCTTTCCAAGGGCTTCATCTGAATTCACCCGCCGACCTTCCTCTGCACTGCCACGCGCAACTTTTTCTTCGCTGGCACAATTTGATTGGCTGCTGTCCGATTCAAATGGACCCCAGTAGTAGTATGTCTGGGCGGAGACCAGCGGGACAAGAGAGGAAACAGGAATCCTTTTTCTTATGAGAGGAGAGATGGGAGAAGGGGACGAGAGCTAAAGCCATAAGGTACAGTAAAGCTGTATGCCTATGAAGTGTCCCAGGACACGTTATCTGACCTGTAGAACTCTGCAGGCGGTCTACATACCACCTGTACTGCTACACCTGTTCCTCCAGTTCAAGTGTTTCTAGTTTTTATTGTCACCTGCACAAATAGAATGAAATGCCTTTCTTGCTCTCACTTTCCAACAATGCAGTGATTAATATCAGTAGTACTATAAAATAAAAGTAAAGTACAACAGAAACACGTGAGAAATAGATGTAAGAAGAACATGAGAAAGTAAGTAAGCTATATACAGGGACAATTCCAGGGTTAACATGACTAGGCATTTATATGGGTAAGGTGACTAGGCATCAGAATATGATAAACAGAGTGGGTGTGTTGTGTGTGTGTGTGTGTGTGTGAGAAAATGAAGTGTGTGTGTTGGAGTGTCAGTGTGAGTGTGTGTAGTGTGCATAGAGCGAGTTTGTGACTGTGCATAGAGTCAATGAAACAATTAAATGGGTCATTGCAGATAGTCTGTGTAGCCATTTTGTTAGCTATTTAGCAGTCTTATGGCTTGGGGATATAAGCTGTTCAGTAGCCTGTTGGTGTCAGACTTGTTGCTTCGGTACCACTTGCCGTGTGGAAGCAGACAGAAAAGTCTATGGCTTGGGTGGCTGGATTCTAACAATTTTAGGGTCCTTCCTTTCACACCGCCTGATATAGAGGTCCTGGATGGCAGAGAGCTCAGCCCAGTGATGTACTGGGTTGCCCGTGCCACCCTCTGTAGCGCCATGCGATCGAGGGTGGTGCATTTACCATACCAAGCAGTAATGTAGCCATCTCTTAATGGTGCAGCTGTAGATTTGAGGGCCCATCCAAATCTTTTCATCCTGATGAAGAAGTGATGTTGCGCCTTCTTCACAACTGTTTTACGGTTTGTGGATACAGAGGGAACTTGAAACTCTCGACCTGCTCCACTGCAGCCCCGTCGATGGGGATGGAGGCGTGCTCACCCCCCGTTTCCTGTACTCCACAATCAGCTCCTTGGTCTTATTGACATTGAGGGAGAGGTATGAACCCAGTATGAACCACACTGTCAGGTCACTGACCTCCTCCCTGTAGGCTGTCTCATCGTCGCTGGTGATCAGGCCTACCACCGTCGTGTCGTCAGAAAACTTGATGGTGTTGGAGTCGTGCTTGGAGTCATGCTTGACCACGCAGTCATGGATGAACAGGGAGTACAGGAGGGGACTAAGCACACACCAGTGGGACCCCCGTGTTGAGGGTCAGCGTGGTGGAGGTGATGTTGCCTACCTGGGGTCGACCTGTCAGGAAGGCCAGGATCCAGTTGCAGAGGGAGGGTTCAGTCCCAGGCTTCTAAGCTTGGTGACGAGCTTGGAGGGTACTATGTTGTTGAACGCTGAACTGTAGTCAATGAACAGCCTTCTCACATAGGTATTGCTTTTATCTAGGTATTCCTAGATGTATCTTATCTAGGTAGTCCTCTTTTCTTACCTCTTATCCCTTCCCTGTGAACTTGTTTCTATAATGGGGAAATGTGTGTATGTGTGCGTGCATTGTGCCTGCGTGTGTCCATATTTTACCTCCTTCAGGGGTGAAGGCTCTGGCATTTGTAAGAGGGAGAGGTAGAGAGACGGAGAGAGAGAAGTTTAGCATTCTGGAGCATTTCCTGTGTGTCTACATGGTAACTGTGCCCAACTCTCAGGATGCAAAACATACACGCCTCAACAGCCCTATTACCTTCCTCATACATTGAAAAACAACATCTCAAACCTGCCAGTGTGATTTCAATGGAAAGCTTTGCTCCTAAAGGTCACGAAACACGCAGTCAAAAACATCATATTACACTGTAGATTTACACTGTAAGCTTGGCTTTTTTGCTTACTACATGATTCCATGTGTGTTATTTCATGGTTTTGATGTCTTCACTATTGTTCTACAATGTAGAAAATAGTACAAATAATGAAAAACCCTTGAATGAGTAGGTGTGTCCAAACTTTTGACTGGTACTGTAGATGAGTACCTTAGTCAGAAAATCCCAGGAGTGGTCAGTGCACGTCACCTGACCCATATGGTAAATGGAAAGAAGGAGAAAATCCTGCATTGTTGTTTGAGGAAACTCTCCCTGAATATGTGAGGCTTGGATATGTGAGGTATGCATTGAGAAAATTTGTGTCCAAACTATTACAGTGTGGAAATTGTAAAGGATATGGTCACATTTCAAATGTTTAAAGACTGGAGAAGTATAATATTGAAGAATCTGTG
This sequence comes from Oncorhynchus masou masou, assembly GCF_036934945.1. Classification (NCBI taxonomy): domain Eukaryota; kingdom Metazoa; phylum Chordata; class Actinopteri; order Salmoniformes; family Salmonidae; genus Oncorhynchus; species Oncorhynchus masou. Next base: position 54,729,033 of record NC_088241.1, on the reverse strand, counting down.
AATGGAAAATGTTGCGACTGTGGTGGGGATCATACTCCGGACTTCCTTGAGTGCCCTGTAAGGGTGAAGGAGGCCGAGGTGTCAAGGATCAGGGCTGCCAGCAGATCTACCTATGTGGAGGTGGTGAAGAGGGTCGAAGGGGAAAGAGGCATCAGTGTTGAAGATATGGTGGTGGATGCATTGCAACCAGTTGATAGTGTTTTAAGTAAATCAGGTGATCTGGATACACTCATTGTGAAGAAGGTGGATTTTGTGGCATTTATAGCCACAATGATTAATTGTACAGCACAAGTGTCTAAGAAGTCAAAGAAGCTGGATGTCATTATATCTGCAGCCGAGAAGTGTTTGGGGTTCCAAGACTTCAAGGCAGAAGCACTACAAGGACTATTGTTGCTAGGAAGTGTCCCACCCTCACAGGAGGATTCTGAGGCTGTGTTGGGATCTGATTAGAATGAGGTTTTTACAGAAAAGCATCTTGATTTTGTTTGGTTAATTCATTTTTTGGGGTAGTTAGTATGATATTTTATTTTTACCCAAATGTTTTTTCCTTTTTTGGGATCCTTATTATCCACCCGCAGTAGGTGGCTGAATGCACATTTAATTGTTGCGTACGCCATTATACCATAGAAGAAGAAGACCACGCCCACAAATTGGGGAGAACAAACAGTATTTTCTATTTACACCCATTATAAAAGTGCCAACATGTTGTTGATTTTTTTATACAGAAATAACAAACATGCTGAAAAGCTGCCGTGTTTTTCAATGTACATGTAACCAGGTCAAAAATCCCGACCTATGGTTCGCAATGGTCCCGCGTAGGGAAATAGAGCCTGTAAGAAGAGCCCTGTGATATCAGGCTATTCCTTGCGGAAGATTGGGAAATTGTGGGGACTTGGTGTCCATGTAAGCTACATGGAAAACATTTCATCACGGGCAGGGTTGGATAGATTACTTTCCAAATGTAATCTGTTACAGTTAAGTTACCGGTCCAGAATTTTAATCAGTAATGTAAATTTGCATTACCCAAACTCAGTAGCATAATCTGATTACATTCCATTACTTTTAGATTACTTTCCCCTTAAGAGGCATTAGAAGAAGACAAAAATGTATGTTACAAATTGAACGACATCTATTGCAGGATAAATCAATGTTAAAGTTTACATAGCTGGCCATATATAAATGTTACATTTTACTTTATGGGTTGGTTATGTAGGCTTCTTCTAACCCATCGCTTTCTACTACATATAATTATATGGTTAAATGATATCTTTACATTAAAAACCAAAGTCCAGTCATTCCAATAAATGTTATACCCCTTGGTCTTCAAGAATAGGACTTGGAAATATGGAAGTATAGATTAGCATGACCCCAAAACTAAGCACTTATTAGCCAGCCCTATTCTGTTGTTTTTGATTTTGTTGTCATGGAGGACTGATTGAGCTCTTTGATTCGAGTTGAAAAATAAATGCTGCACTCATGGAATGACATGCTTTGAGCACTACTGAAAAGTGCTATTTACAGGTGAAAAATTAATGCCATATGCTGCATTTGCTATAGGCCTATTGTTTACCTTTTTGTTGGTGACACATTGATATCTTGATAATATGTTTAAAGGGCAAATCTACAGATGAAACAATAACAAAACAGACGCACCGCCTCTGTTTTAGTAAAAAACTGAGGGTTGGGCCTGGAGAAATGTAACCACTCTCAGATTAATAGATAGAGCTATGGATGCAAGGACTGACCATCCATGATATCAAAATTATTGTTTCAACCATGTTATTGGGGTATATGGTGTTTATTTACATTTACACACATTGAAAAAAACGAGCAATAAAAGCCCCACTTTTATTCAATAGGCTTGGATCCTCACTGTTGCAAGAGCGCATTTTTCACTGGTTGTACACACTGGTTTCAAAAACAATGGTTGATAGGCAGTTTAAATAATGTCTTGAATTCAACCATTATTGGGTTCAAATACACATGTATATTTGTGAACAGGCATCCACAACAACCACAATCCGTGTTTCACATGAATTCGCTATGTAGATATCAATAGTAAGTGATATCCGTATCGCCGTAGACTACGCCACTGCTGTCATTCTTACCTCCAAGTGTTTAAGCAAGTTAGATAATCTTTGGATGCCGACAGCAGACACACCATTGGAAGACATAGTTTGGACTGTAGCCAACAAAAGTATATTCCTGCTCTTTTTCCGCGATCTATCAAACACATTTGGTGTGTCATCATAGTGGTCTCTGACTTGTGGTCAGACTTGCTCAGGTGAAACCAATTTAAATTTGCGCCTGTTTTCAAGGCTGATTTGACTGTCATTGAGAAAACAGAGAAGTGTCAAAGATTTTTTTCGCAAACATCCTTTCTGAATTTAAAGGTTGTTTTTCAATGTATTTGTAATCTGATTACACAATTTTGCTGGTAATGTAACTGATTACAGTTACCGTTTTTTTTTTTAATCGCTTACATGTAACGGATTACATGTCATTGTTTACTCCCCAACCCTGATCACGGGTTAGTATTGTCCGTTTGTAACTCCACTCACTACTTGTAGTTGAGTTGAGTTGAGGGGGGCGCGGTGAGAGTTATATTATTTAAGATACTCTAGTAGGGCTTTCGAGAGATGGACAGGGACTCCGCTGTCCTGACTTTAGGGGGAAGCTGGTTCTACCATTGGGGTGCCAGGACAGAGAAGTGCTTGGACTGGGCTGAGCGGAAACTACCCTCCGGTAGGGGTGGGAGGGCCAAGAGACCAGAGGTGGCGGAACGGAGTGCTCGGGTTGGTATATAGGATTTGAGAAAATCAAATTATATTGGTCACATACACATTGAGCAGATGTTATTGTTGGTGTGGCGAAATGCTCTCAGACGCCATGAGCGGAGTGCATGCAGAGCGAACTGCGCGTAGGGAATGAATAGGGAGTGTTTCTAGTTCCAACAATGTCTAAGTAATCTAACAATTCCACAACAACTACCTAATATACACATCTAAGTAAAATGATGGGATATGAATATATACATATACGGATGAGCATATCCAGAAGGTAAAGGAGGTGCAGTTGCCTTGTTGCTCTGTATACAAGCACCAGGGTCTCGAAGAAAATGCGAGCTTTCGACTGGAAGCCAGTGGAGTGTGCGGATGATCGGGGTTACGTGGGAGAATTTGGGATGGTTGAGCACCAGGCGGGCTGCGGCATTCTGGATAAATTGCAAGGGTATGATGGCACAAGCGGGCTTCCAGCCATTCATTGTCATGAAAAATAATTTATATAAACATGTTCAGCATCTCCGGGCTTCCACGCATACATGCTGCTGACGAGTGCCTTTGGAACGTAGGTAAATCCATTTAATATAGCTTACACCATCCCAATAAAAGTATTTAGTTGTGATGGGCCTATAAGCCTGGGAATGTCGTAGAAATCAAAAGATAAGTACTGCATCATGCGACTCAATATTGATGATATAGAGAGAAAAAATAGCTAAAAAGTCATGCGCTCTGATACTCTCCTTGGGCTTGAGGCGGAGAGAAACAGAATTGCATTGCTGCTCTTGTGGCAAGTAAGTTAGGGGAGATCCAATCAATGGAAGATGGAATTCAAATTAAAAGTGAAATGAGAAAGAAAGGCTCCAATGACCAAACGCCAATAGGTAGTCTACAATTTTGGCTATAATCTGAATGGAGTTGTTTTATGTGTAGGCAAACTGTAGGACGGTGAGAAATAACGTTATGGCTAGCTTCCATTAGACTAGTTATGTAGCTTCTCTCTGTTTGATACTGTCAAATCAGGTGCTATGTAATCAGATGGGATGATAAATAACTATCAAGAAGTTAGTCTAGCACGAGATAACCATGGTTGCGGTCTCTCCCTCTCTGCCTGCTCCTGTGTCTTATTCACACACACCGCACGGCCTCCGCTCCCTTATAGCCAACAGCTGCTCGCACTGTGCCTCGCTCTCCCTCTCTCTCCCTTTCTCGGAACGGACCGGTTGTCCTTTAGGTCCTTTCGGAACGGGTTTTAACACTCCATTTATGCATATTGGGTCTGGGGATATACTGTGTCAATTAGGGAACGACAGCTCTTAACTCCAATCACAATTTTGCCCTTATCACATGTCCGATGGTAGAGCATTGAGCTTGCGACGCCAAGGTTGTGGATTTGATGCCCACGTGGGACCAGTACGAAAATGCATGCACTACTGTATGTCGCTTTGAATACGAGTGTTTGCTAAATGACAAATATGTAAATGCATTCAATCATGAAGTGTTTTGAGTTTGATTAGAGTGACAATAGCTGAGTGCAAGGACCGTTTGGTAGGCTACCCATCAGTGTCGTTAATTTGCACCGTTTTGGATGAGATTACTGTGACCAAAGGTTTGTGACTGCAGGTGTGGCTGTGATACAGTCAATGCAACAGCCATTGTTGTAGAGCATGAAACTGCAGGAGCAAGTCACTGCTTTGATGTTTGTAGTGAATGATGGTGTTGTCCAGGGTCATTCATGCCAAGGAGTTGTCAACTGTGATGGAGAGGTCTTGGAGCAGGCAGACCTTCCCTGGGAGGAAGAGCAGTGCTGTTTTTTTGAGTTTGGGTTTAAGGTGGTGGACTAACATCCAAGCTGATGTATCTGCCAGGCATGCAGAGATGTGTGTCAGAAAGGGGAGAAGAAGAGTGGTTAAGTGTCATCCACATAGCAGTGATAGGAGAGACCATGTGAAGATATTACGGAACCGAGTGACTTGATGTATAGAGAAAAGAGTGCTTAAAACCAAGCCCTGGGGGAAACAGTAGTGTGAGCATGAGAAGTCAGCTTGGGAAAGGCAGAGAGCCTCTGTGACGCAGAGAAGAGTGGTCCCAGTTGAGTGAGCCGCCTTGAAGCCTGACTGGTTCGAGTCAAGAAGATTGTTCTGAGAGAGATAACTAGAGTGTTGGTCAGAAACAGCACACTCAAGGGTTTTGGCTGAAAACAAGAAGGGATACTGGTCTGTCGTTTTTTACTTCATAGGGGTTGAGTGTTGGTTACTTGAGGAGGGGAGCGACTCTGGCTATCTTGAAGTCGGAGTGGGTGCATCCAGTGGTCAGGGATGAGTTGATGAGGTGAGGAATTGGAGATGGTCTGGAGAAGGGATGAGGGGATGGGGTCAAGTGGGCAGGATGTCGGGCGGCCGAACATCACGAGTCGCAGGATTTCATCTGGAGAGAGAGGGGAGAAATAGGTCAAGACATAGGGTAGTTGTCTGTGAGTAAGACTAGTGGACTATATTAGCCTGTCTTAAATGTTGTTTTGTAATTGACTAGAACAAGCAGACAACAAGAAAATTGCATTTGAAAAAGGTCAGGTTTTTGCTGTGAGCAAGTAGGGTAACCAAGGTAACCACGGGTTGTTTTCCACACAGGCGGGCACGGCCGCAACGTTCTATTAAATACCGACTGGGACTATAGGAAAACCCTTTTTGGTTTCAGGTAGAACCCTTTTGGGTTCCATGTAGGATCCTTTCCATAGCGGGTTCTACATGGAACCCAAAAAGGTTCTATGTGGAACCAAAAAGGGTTCTCCCTGGAACCAAAACGGGTTCTCCTATGGGGACAGCCAAAGAACCCTTTTGTAACAATTTTTTCAGAGTGTAGTTACCGTTACTAAGCTGTGTGTGTGCTTGTTTGTTTGTTCTCATGACACCGATGGCCTCCAGGTCACCATGGAGACGGCTGATGACATCCCTTGGCAACGATCGTGTCCGGGAAACGATCCAGGCAACGTCGACGGAACAGACCAAATAAATCAATTCACATTCCAATACTTTATTGAGAATCAATGTATTCAACTACAGCAGTCAATTCCAAAATCATATTCCGTTAGAAATTGATAAGCAAGTCTGTGCAGGAGTAGACCAGAAAGAAACTTCTGTCGTCTGTAGACAGAACCGAGTATGGATCACCTGGTAAACCTAGACACACACAGAGAGACAGGTGAGGTAGGGGCTATGGTTGGGGGCTTCAGGGTTGGTTTGGGGCTAGGAGCTAGATGTAGTTGGGACTGGGACCGGTACCACATCTCACCTTTGAAGAAGATCTGGTTATGAGTGTTCATGTTTATGGTTTGACTGATTTCATACAGTCTGTGATGTGAGTGTATGAGTTATATCGTGGAGTAGTGAGTATGTGGCCTGTTGGCACTTCCCTCTCAAATACAGCAGGCAGCTTCTCTGCCTCATACCACCTGCCCAGGTATTACACACCATCTAGAAGTTATTTCGAGTTACTATGACTTTTTAACTGTGTGTGTGTGTGTGTTCATGTGTGATAAATTCCATCTGAATTAACACTGTGTGTGTGCAGTTACCTTGGTGATGTTGAAGTCCTGTTGAATTGGGGGTGTGGGGCATCTACCCAGGTGAACGGTCTGAGCATGTGCAACCGATGAGGTGACCAGGACAACACACAGTACCAAGCCACATAAACACACAGCAATTGCACACATGTTAGTGGTAATTGAGATGGAATTGAGACTACTGTGTAGTTAATACATTATATACATACACAGACATAAAGACACACAGTACCTGCAAAGGCTGCATATTTTCTCAGTCAGTAGCCACTCAGCTCTCTTGGAGAAACGAGATGTTAACATGATCACACAGCACTCTGCCAAATGTCCATGATCAACCTTTCTCCAATATCTCTCATCTGACACATCAACCTGGTGTAGCAGACAATTGCATTATATTCATTTATGTGACAAAACATATTACATACACATATATTACATACACATTCATATATATATATAATATTTAAAAATATAAAGAATATTTGGCAAATGTTTCTATATATTGTTTAACATAATATACTGTACAGGCATATCACATTTCCAGAGTGGGATCTCTGATAGTTTTAAAGTTATGCCCCATTTTACACTCTGAGAAATTTCACAATTGGCCCAGCGTCGTCTGGGTTTGGCTGGGGTAGGCCAACATTGTAAATAAGAATTTGTTCTTAACTGGCTTGCCTAGATAAATAAGGGTTCAATTTAAAAAATAGGAAAAACAGCTCTCCTTTTGCTTCATAACACATCCTTCAAATCACCAGCAGAGGGCGACCATTTTTAACCCATTTTCACTTTCCCTGTTGGTAACGTTTGCAAATTGGTCATAACTCTAAAAGTAGCAGAGATCCCACTCTGGATCTATAGAGTAGGCTATTTTATGATCAACAATATATTGAAACATTAGCCAACATTCATGTTTATATTTTGTTATATTAATGAATAAATGCAAGAAAATTTGTATTGAAATCAACATACTATTCACATTACAGAGCAAATGGTAAAGCTTCATGTGACACCAATTTCTGCCTTGTAGCACCTACATTTGAAACATTATAGAGATTTAAAGGAGTAAGGCCAAAATGTCACAAATATGCGCTGTTTAGAAGGGCGAATTCAGTTATTGCACATGCGCACTTCACAGACAAGGCGTTCCTAACGAAAATATAAAAATAAATGCTTGAACGCGCCAACAGGATCTCACTAGCTCTGCCACCTCCCTGTATGTTGTGCTCACTGATTAATTTCCTATTTGGACACGACAGGCTCGATTCTATCTTGTGTTAGTTATACAAATCATTGACTGAGATCTGTATGGACATGATACACAGGAAGCCAATGCGTTTTTAATATGTTAACACAACAACAATCCGACATGGGTTACACCACATCATGTGAAAATATTGCCAGTGTTGAGAACAGTTCTGCAAGCTGTCCAACTCAGGCAGTCCATTCGGTGGTCGACCGAGCGTAGGAGCTAGTCTGAAAACTTTAGACATATTTAATAACTTCTAAGTCGTAAAAGAGTGCAAAGTGCTTGGCCAAAATGTATTACTACTGGACTGGTGACTGTCGAGGTGGGTGATCAGTCAAGTGAGGGGACAATAATGAAACAGCACTGATTGGCTAGATGTTGAGTTGCTTGTGCCCTGGGCAGTGGCCCACGGTCGTTTGGTGAGAGAGACAGATGAGTAGTTACATGGAACTGGAATAATTAGCTAGTTAAAATAATTGTATTTAATCAACAAAGACTTGAATCGGGCAATAATATATTACATCACTGTTAGCTAATTAATGGAAACATTAGATAGCTTGGTTTGGTAGCTAACAGTGTTAGATAGCTCAGGATCGCAATTTAAAATGTTTACTAAAGTTAGCTTAGCTAACTAAGAGATAAAAGTAACAACATTGCTATAAAAGTAGCTGGAAACTGAAATTGAACACATTTTCCTAGCTAAAACATCAGTTGTTCGCTTTCAGGCTGTTGAAAATGACAGCTAGCTAGCTACTTAGCTTAGCCTTTGGAGGCTTGTCCTTTGTTAGCTACTGTGACGACATCAAGGCGATGTTTATACTATGACTTCATAAACGCACGCTGTACTTATTTGTCATTATTTTTCAAGCTCAGAAATTATGTAGCTTTCCAAGTATATAGCTATTAACTTGCCTTTATCTCCAGACTTGATTTTATAGCAAATTATACCACTATACTTTTATCAGTAGAGCTGACTAAACAACACTCTGAATCCTAGAAATAAAAGTGTTCTGATTCTCTCTCAAGGGGGACAGAGATTTCCATTGGCATTGAGGCTTGGAAGGAGAATGCTGCGCAGGACCGTCTCCTTCCCCATTGAGGTAATATCTAGAAGTCTGTAGCTAGAATATGTTCATATTCTGCCAACAAATGTTTTTTTTTCAATGTCTTTTTTTATTGCTTTGGCAACATTGGGTTATTTCAGTTTAATGTCAATAAAGCTCACCTGAATACTGTACTAGTATCCTGCTATTGTTTTTGCTTTATAGTAGTTTGTTAGCTCTTTGAGAGTTGTGTATGTAGACTGAAAGCCTTTCCTAAGGAAGCTGTGGTTCTAATGTAGGCGGGACAGCTGCAGCAGCTGGGTCTACAGAGCTGTGGCTCCCACGGTGTGACATCATGCTCGGTGCTCGACCTCCCGGCTCTCCTCAACGCTCACCATGGGCAACGGCAATGGGAGGATGAACGGTGGGGCTGGTACCAGGGGCATGCCGAGGAAGGCCAATGGGAGGATGAGGGAGGGCTAGTGGTCACGCCCTCCTCTACTGGTGAGAGTCGACTGGTCGGGCAATCGGCCATTCTTTCCTATTCTGATTCTTCCTCTCTATGGCTCTTGATGTTCCAAACATTCAGCTGGTAGTCAGATTCATTGACACATCAGTGAAGTATTGGTAACTCTTGGTTCTTTCTCTCTTCTTTCCTGTCCCCTGTGTAGGTATGCAAAATGATGAGTTTGTCAGGCTGTTCGTGTCAGAGGAGGAGAGAATCCTCAACTCTGCAGACCTGTGAGTGCCCCAGACAACTCCCATTGCCTGTTGTAGTGCTGTTGTGATAGCAGAGTTGGTGTATTTACTACTTTCTAACATGTGTTGTAGGAGTGCAGAGGAGAGGAGTGACGTTCTAGCAGAGTTGGTGTATTCCCGAAGCAGACTAAAGCAATTGAACTCAGAGCTGCAGAGAACAGTGGAGTTAGCCGAAGACAACAACACACTGCTACGCACTGAGAACGCTGCACTGCGCAACCAAGTCAAAGGGTAACAGTAGCAACCATGCAGACACACTGCACTGCACAACCTGGTCAAATGTAACCATCAATCAAAATGTTCATCATTATTTGTGTGTGTTTGTCAGGATGAATCAGTCGATCCATGACGCAGAGCAGCTGATGGATGAGCTGGAGGAGATCCGGAGCTTATCAGCTGAGAAGGACGGCGCTACAGGCAACCTGGAGTCCTACATCAAACAACTGGTGGGTTACCATGAAGTGGTGTAGAGCAATAGTAACCAAGAAACCATATATACGGTTAGGAAGTGCCTAGGAAAGATATAGTGTTGATAAACTGATGTTGTTTTCATCCCTTGTTCCGGCAGGAGAAAGAGAAGGAGATTTTGGAAGACCAGATCGAGACCATTGGCAGTGAGGTATGATGACCTCTAAAGCCTTGACCGTTGACCCTGTCAGAACAGACAAACTGAACGTTTCACTGGCCAGCCAACATGGATGCATAATATTAATTTGTTGTCCTCAAAACATCACTGAACTGTTCTGTTCTGTTCTCTCTCGCTCTGTCTCTCTCCCTCTCCTTAGATGTCCCTTATTATACCAGATAGAGCCACTGACAAGAAGAAGATCGCTGACCTCAGCAATGCTCTACAGGCCTTACAGGTAGCACACATACATGCTCGGAAATCATCTGATACCACCAGATCACAGGAGGGTGATTGATATCCTTCCACCAGATCACAGGGGGGGTGATTGATATCCTTCCACCAGATCACAGGGGGGTGATTGATATCCTTCCACCAGATCACAGAGGGGTGATTGATATCCTTCCACCAGATCACAGGGGGGTGATTGATATCCTTCCACCAGATCACAGAGGGGTGATTTGATATCCTTCCACCAGATCACAGGGGGGTGATTGTGGTCCTTCCACCAGACCATAAGGGGGTGATTGTGGTCCTTCCACCAGATCATGGGAGGGTGACTGTGGCGGGAGGGTGATTGTGGTCCTTCCACCAGATCAGAGGGTGGTGATTGTGGTCCTTCCACCAGATCACAGGGGGTGATTGTGGTCCTTCCACCAGATCACAGGGCGGTGATTGTGTTGCTGGGAGGCCACATGCTTTTGTTCCACCCCAACTATTAAGTGTGTGTGTGTGTTTGTGTGTGCGTGAAACAGCTACGGCTAGAGGAGAGCAGACTCGCCCTGGATCAGAGGTATGAGGTCATACATAAGGTATGTGATAACTACATATTGAAAATAATGTTTACATGTCAAATATTCTCTAAATTCCCAATAAATGTTCTTTAGACATGCCACATGACTTGCCAGTTTAAATGAGGTCCATTGCAGTCTATTAGCTGGCTGGCCAGTCCCCAACATCTCTTTGTGTGTCTCCCCTACAGAAGGACTTTGTTATTGAGCAGCTGGAGCAGTCCCTCACAGAGTACTCCTCCATCGCACAGGTACAACACACACACACATTTTACATATGCCTGATGTAGACATCTTACATCTAACTGATACACACTGTGGGCTTTATGTTGTGTGTTTCTCTGTTCTCAGGATCTGAAGGAGAAGATGAAGGATCTGGAGAGCCAACTGGCAGAGGCCCTAGTGTAACACACACACTCAATCATAACATCCCTCACACAATCACTCTCTAATTTTGGCACGTTCTTTGTAATACACTCTCTTTTTTTAATACCCTTTCTCTCTTTCCCCTGTCTTTCCCTATCTCTTTCTCTGTTTTTAGTAATGGAGGAGAGGGGCGTTACATGTCGTTAGATGGGACTCTGTCTGCAGCCACTCAGCGCTCCATCTCTCTAGCGGAGGAAATGGCTCTACTGCCACGTAGGATGGTGGGTCGGTTACACACAACATATGACCGATCACTCTTTTCACATCTTCCCCAAATGTGCAGAAGTGCTTGTCTGTAGTGTTGCCTTCACTGTTTGGTGATCAGGTAGTACTACAGGACAGTGTGAGCTTAGGGTTGGGTAGGACTTAGCTGGGAGGCAGGCTGCCATCACACACACGAGGGAGATGCTCTGTTGCGAAATGTATGTGTTCACTTCCTATCCCAGGATGAGTCCTCTGATGAGGAGGTGCAGGAGCAAAGAGATGAGAGGGTAGAGAAAGAGGAGAAGCAGAGAGTGGAGGAGAGGATAGAAAGCGAGGAGAATGAGAAGAAAGATGAGGAGGTCAAGGAGGAGAAACAGCTGTTACAGGAGAAGAGAGGTGTGTGGTCAGATCTGGTGGGAGGTGTCCAGGCAGCAGGAGGTTTCACCCTGGGTTTCCTGGCTCCTCTGGGTGTGCTGGTCTCCATGGTCCCTGGCTGCTACGACCACTGTACTGGACTCAGCTGCACCGATATCCTCTGGTCTACTGCCAGATACCTCATACAGCCATACTGCAACGTACACCACATAGGCCTTCCTCCTCTGTAACACATACATACATATATATACGCATGCATACCTACCTACATACTACCTACACACACACATTCAGAAAAACACACACACTAATCAAACCTCAATCCACCAACCCTGATCTTCAACCCTCCCAGGCTGCAATGTTGCTGTTAACTAAATAAAACTGAATACTGCATCATACATGGACAACTGGTTGTATTTTAATAAAGGGAAACAGTAGAGTTGATTTTACAATGTTTCTTTTTTAGCTTTATGAAGATTAGCTCAATTACATTTTAAAGATTGGACTCAATGTTGTTCATGTTTTTGTTATTTCTCTACACTGTTTTATTTATTTTTTTTTAACTAGGCAAGTCAGTTAAGAACAAATTCTTATTTACAATGACGGCCTACCAAAAGGCCTCTGCGTGGATGGGGGCTGGGATTAAAAATAAAGGACAAAACACACATCACGACAAGAGAGACATAAGACGACAACATAGCATGGCAGCGACACAACATGGTAGCAGCACAAAACGGTACAAACATTGTTGGGCACAAACAGCAAGAAAGTAGAGATTGTTCTGTACAGTACTAAATAAATGCACTGTCACGTTCCTGTTTGGATTGTAAATATGATTTCTATTCAATACAGCGACATGAACCAGCTTGTCTTTCCACTTCATATAAACGTTTTAATGTATATTTTCAAACAACGCGAGACTAGAGCAGTGGACTGGAGTCGTGGTCTGACGTCATCCGAAAATGGCTACTTCCTAAAAGGATTTATAAAATACGGTATTTTCATTTTACACATTTAAATCCGTCTATATGCTCTATTTCTACATTTCATAGGTTTTTAATGTTATATTTCTCAATGTGGTTACCCTCCTGAATGCCCCGTCATTTTAAAATGGACTAACTTCGCTAGTTTACCGCGCTCGTCGTATTTCGAAATAAGAGCGCTTTGTTATTAACAGTAAATTATCCGCGAAATCAACATTTAAGATAGATTAAATGGTTTCAAACTTCATAAACGTTTATCTTAATGTACATTTATAATTATAGCATAGGAAATGATTCACAATTTAAATTGATATATGAGTAATGGTTCAACAGAGCGTAGCTGATTTTCGCGGTTAGCTGTAGGGCAGTTAGCTATGGAACTGAGGAACTTTTATTTTCATAATTTTGGCTGAACTGTTCGATGAGATTAGTGTTGTGGTTGTAATTGCGTATTCATTTCAATCACTTATTTTTTATCCCAACAGAACACCCGATACACACTTTCAACCAAACATTAACATTATTATAAAGGGTGAGTACATGTGTGTTTATGTAAATGTGTTATCTTGCTGAGGGAGAGAGAAGGAAAGAACTAGAATGGTAGATGGATAAGCTATTATTATTTCGGGAGAGAAAAGATTGACTGTTTAAACAATAATGTTTTGGTAAAAAGATGAGGGCTGGACATGGAGAAATGTAACCACTCTCAAATTCATAGGAATATGGATGCAAGGACTGACCATCCAAGATATCAACATAGTTTTAATAATGTTTTTAGGTTTTACAGTGTTTGTTTATATTTACAATGTTTACAAACATTTGGAGTTAAACAAGCTTATATTTTGGGTTCTGATGAAGTGTGACAGTTGAACTAAGCTCATTAGGCATTTCTAAGATATATTCTTCAAGAATCCATGAGGATATATAATTCATTTATACGTCCAGAAATGGATGTAGATTTCCCCTTTAAATACTGTCAGTTTGAGGTTGGACCTGTCCTAGCCTTTCTCAAATATAAGCAGCAACAACCTTGCAAGCACACTATCTCCTCTGACATAAAGACCTTTTAGTAAAGGTATTGCACTGTTAGTTAAAAAACTATCTGGTTGAAATCAATTTCTCTCCCTGCAGTTTGACCCCATTGGGGAACTCGGAAGCAGTAATGTCACAGCTGGCCCACAGCGAGCACCTGTTGGAGCAGCTGCGTTGGCAGCAGGAAAGCAACGTTCTGTGTGACATTACGGTCGTCGTGGGCGACACGCTGTTCCGAGCGCACCGTAATGTCCTGGCGGCGTTCAGCGGGTTCTTCTCCGCACTGCCTGACAGAGGTCACCTGGTCACAACCCTTAACCCGGAGTTTGTCAGTGAGCAGGCCCTGAACACCCTGCTGAAATACATCTATTCTGGAGAACTACTCACTGACAGGTAGGTACATCACTACACTGATGTGTACGAAGCTAATTTAGCAATAGGGGTGGCAATACTATTCATCAAATCAAAAGGTGTGTAAGCGCCCCTACTACTCCCTTTGTATAATATGACTACACCACCATCATACCATCACAATAACTATGTATCACAGGAGGCTGCTGAGGGCAGGAATGGAGTGAATGGAATGGTATCAAACAAATGGAAAGCATGTGTTTGATGAGTTCAATTACCATTCCTTTTATTCCATTCCAGCCATTACTATGAGCCCGTCCTCCCAAATTAAGGTGCCACCAAACTCCTGTGCTATGTAGGATACGATATTGTTGTTAATCTGTTTTTATCTGTTTTAGTTATTGATCTCTTGTTTATTTGTGGTTGCCATGATAACAGTGATGGGTCGGAGGCCGTGCTAGGAGCGGCGGTGTTCCTGGGGATGAGGGAGGCAGAGCGTCACCTGATAGACAAGTCTGACAGCCAGCGGGAGATGAGGATAGAGTCAGCCTCACCTACCACCTCCCCCCATTGCTTAGCTTCACCCCCCAGCCCAGAGGCGTTCAAGCCCTTGTCCTGCGTTTCTGGAGGGGGCTCGGTAGAGAGGGAGGAGGAAGAAGAGCGGGGAGATCCAGAGTACACCCCTCCCTCCCCAAGCCCCCCAACATCCCCCCGAAGAGGAGCAAGGAAAAGAAAGGGAAGAAAGCCAAAGGCCACACCTCGAAACCAAACCTTGCCTAGCAACCCAACATCACCTAGCCATGACGACACCCAAGATGACGCAACAGTCCCCCAGCCTCAGAGGGGCAGGGGGAGAGGAAGGGGGAGGGGAAGGGGGAGAGGAGGAGGAATGAGGAGGGATCTGTCGTTGAAGGTGTCAGACCTTCAGATCGTTGAGGGGAATGAGACAGACCTCAGCCCTTCATCATTGAAACCTGTCAAGAGGCAAAGGAGGAGCAGTGGAGAGAGGAGAGGAAAGAAGAGAGGGAGAGGCAGAGGAAGAGGGAAACTGAAGGAGAGCCGATCGAGCGATGGAGAGGGGGATGAGTGGAAGGCTGGGTTGAAGAACCAACAGGTGAAAGAGAAGCCAGTGTGTGCTGAGTGTAACAAAGAGTTCTCTGAGATCAGTAGCCTGAGGAGACACATGAGGATCCATAAAGGAGTGAAACCTTTCCAGTGTCTCTTCTGTTCCCGAGCTTTCACACAGGGAAACCAGCTCAAGACTCACCTCCGTATACACACAGGTAAGAGACACACACATAGCTAGCATACACACGGGTAAGACACACACACACACACACTCCTCCGCATACACGTGCAGGTGTGAGACAACCTAACTGTCTCTCTGCCTTTCTAGGAGAGAAGCCGTTTGCATGTTCTCAGTGTGACAAGGGTTTTGCCCAGAAGTGTCAGTTGGTGGCTCACTGTCGAATGTACCACGGAGAAGAGAAACCTTACACCTGTGAACAATGTGGGCTGCAGTTCGCTACCTCATCTAACTACAAGATACACTGCAGGTAGGACTGTGTGTCTGAGTGTGCATGCATGTGTGGAGAGAAGACCTATTTGTGTGTATCTATCTACCTGTGTGTGTGTCCATGTGTGTCCATATAGGAAGCACAGTGGAGAGAAGCCGTATGTGTGTGAACAGTGTGGGAAGGGTTTTGCCCAGGCCAGCACTCTGACCTATCACATGAGGATCCACACAGGAGAGAAACCTTACCAATGTGACGATTGTGGGATGGCCTTCTCTGTCTCCTCCTCTCTCATCACACACAAACGCAAACACACAGGTAACACACTGAAGCAAAGACAAACATTACCAGTTAAATTAGTATTGATGGTGTGTGTGTGTGATCATGTGTCCCTGTATTCTCTGACGTGTGTGTGAGATCATGTGTCCCTGTTTTCTCTGACGTGTGTGTGTGTGAGATCATGTGTCCCTGTATTCTCTGATGTGTGTGTGTATGAGTGATCATATGTCCCTGTATTCTCTGACGTGTGTGTGTGTGAGATCATGTGTCCCTGTATTCTCTGACGTGTGTGTGTCCCTGTATTCTCTGACGTGTGTGTGTGTGTGTGTGTGTGTGTGTGTGTGTGTGTGTGTGAGTGATCATATGTCCCTGTATTCTCTGACGTGTGTTTGTGTGTTTCTGTCTGTTTTCCAGGTGAAGCTCCACACGAGTGTCTGGTGTGTCAGAAGGCCTTCATTACCAAACGAGAACTCAACAAACACTCCCGCATCCACAACGGTGAGTCTACCGAACACACACACACGTGAGAACCAACCACTTTGAATACTTAAATCTATCCAAGGGAAAGGATGACAAGCAAGCTGTCTGTTAGTTGTGTAGTTCTACTGTGTTCTAGAAGGGCACCTGTCCTGGAGTGGAGAGTAAACACAAGATGGAGAGAGTCACTTGGAAGAGGAGAGAGAGAGAGATGTAGGTAAAGAATAGAGGATGGAGAAGAAGGGACCATATAGAAGTGTAGTGGGAAGAAGATGGAAGCGATGGATAGACTGATAAAGGAATTGATATGGAGATTATAGATGTTGCTGAGTTTTTCCTGACCATGTGACTTGACCAGGAAAGACTCCTGGGCCTGGTTGTAAAGAATGGGTAAAGATTTGGGTGTGTGTGTTTGCTGTATGTGTGTGTAGGTGGAGACTCAGCTGTTAAGCAGCGTGTGACATGTGAGCTGTGTGGAAACACCTACGCTGGCCTGAGCAGCCTGAAGAAACACCAAGAGAGACAACACTTAGGTGAGATGTGTGTGTGTCAACTTATCCTTTTGGCCATCTATGTTAACCTGTGTGTGTGTGTTCTCCAGTTCCAATGGCGGTTCCAGAATGGGTTCTCCTCCACAACATTCCTATCGACCACCAGGGGCTAATCTCCCGCGATGCGCCCAGCCCCATGCACGAGGAGCCAGGCAACCCTGACCCCGAGGAGCCAGGCAACCCTGACCCCGAGGAGCCAGGCAACCCTGACCCCGAGGAGCCAGGCAACCCTGACCCCGAGGAGCCAGGCAACACTGACCCCGAGGAGCCAGGCAACACTGACCCCGAGGAGCCAGGCAACCCTGACCCCGAGGAGCCAGGCAACCCTGACCTCGAGGAGCCAGACAACCCTGAACCAACGACCCCTAACTTGAGCCCAAACCCTCTCAGTGTTCTAGTAGAACAGTTGCGTACATCTTCCTCCAACTTCTCTTCCTCACTCTCCCACTGTGATCCAGCCTACCCTGTCGAAGACATGGAGCAGATCATCATCATTAGAACTTTGGACAATGACCCCTGACCTGACCCCTGACTCAACCACCTCTGACCCCCTCACCCAGATCCTAACATAACTCTCTCAGGCTTGGAGTGGATCCAACCTTTTTGAATGGATCAACGGGACCTACAGGATCCAATATGAATCAGCTGTAGTGTCAGATATAGAACTGTGAATAGTGTGGATGTTGACAAATCATATATGTAATTACATTTACATTTTAGTAATGTAGCAGACGCTCTCATCCACAGCGACTTACAGTAGTGAGTGCACAACTTTTTGTAATTCACTCCATCTTTTAATGAAATTAACTCATTCAGATCTAAACATTTTATTTTATTGTATGTTTGAAATGTTTATTACTAGAGATAATCACTGAGGACCTACCCACAGAACAGCCAGGCTCACCATCTCCTGGCTTTGCATTTCTCTACACATCCTGAATCGTCCTCTGTTCAATGTTCCGGTTTTAATCCCACGTCTCAGTAACATAGGGTTTAATGTCTTATGGAATCGAGAGGTAGTATTGAGATGGATGGATATTTATGAAAAGTCAAGGTTATTAATTCAACAGCTCTATTCTTTATTCACACACCTTGATTTTCCCCCCCAAAATTGGTGTTACAAAGTGGGATTAAAATGGATTTAATTGTAATTTTGTGTCAATGATCTACACAACATACTCTGTAATGTCAAATTGGAAAAAACATTCTAAGATGAGTAAAAAAATATATATATGTCAAAAATACAACACTTACAGTTGAAGTCGGACGTTTACATACACTTAGGTTGGAGTCATTTTTCAACCGCTCCACAAATTTCTTGTTAACAAACTATAGTTTTAGCAAGTCGGTTAGGACATTTGCTTTGTGCATGACACACGTAATTTTTCCAACAATTGTTTACAGACATTATAATTCACTGCATCACTTATAATTTACTGTATCACAATTCCAATGGGTCAGAAGTTTACATACAAAGTTGACTGTGCTGTTAAACAGCTTGGAAAATTTCAGAAAATTATGTTATGGTTTTAGAAGCTTCTAATAGACTAATTGACATAATTTGAGTCAATTGGAGGTGTACCTGTGGATGTATTTCAACGCATACCTTCATACTCAGTGCCTCTTTGCTTGACATCATGGAAAAAATCTAAAGAAATCAGCCAAGACTTCATAAAACATTTTGTAGACCTCTACAAGTCTGCTTACCAAACGGCTGAAGGTACCACGTTCATCTGTACACCGTGGGACCACGCAGCCGTCATACCGCTCAGGAAGGAGATGCGTTCTGTCTCCAAGAGATGAACGTACTTTGGTGCGAAAAGTGCAAATCAATTCCAGAACAACAGCAAAGGACATTGTGAAGATGCTGGAGGAAACAGGTATAAAAGTATATCCACAGTAAAACGAGTCCTATATCGACATAACCTGAAAGGCCGCTCAGCAAGGAAGAAGCCACTGCACCAAAACTTCCATAAAAAGACTGGTGCACTTCACAAAATAGATGGCATCATGAGGGAGGATAAGTATGTGGATATATTGAAGCAATGTCTCAAGACATCAGTCAGGAAGTTAAAGCTTGGTCGCAAATGAGTCTTCCAAATGGACAATGACCCCAAGTATACTTCCAAAGTTGTGGCAAAATGGCTTAAGGACAACAAAGTCAATGTATTGGAGTGGCCTAACAAAGCCCTGACCTCAATCCTATAGCAAATTTGTCGGCAGAACAGAAAGAGTGTACGAGCAAGGAGGCCTACAAACCTGACTCAATTACACCAGCTCTGTCAGGAGGAATGAGCCAAAATTCACCCAACTTACTGTGGGAATCTTGTGGAAGGCTACAATAAACATTTGACCCAAGTTAAACTATTTAAAGGCAATGCTACCAAATACTAATTGAGAGTATGTAAACATCTGACCCACTGGGAATGTGATGAAATAAATAAATGCTGAAATAAATAATTCTCTATTATTCTGGCATTTCACATTCTTAAAAAAAGTGGTGATCCTAACTGACCTAAGACGGGGAATTGTTACTGATTAAATGTCAGGAATTGTTAAAAAAAACAGAGTTTAAATGTATTTGGCTAAGGTGTATGTAAACTTCCGACTTCAACTATATATAACTTGATTAGATAAGTATTACAACCCCTGAGTCAATACATATTAGAATCCCCTTTAGCAGTGATTACAGCTGTGAATCTTTCTGGGTAAGTCTCTATGAGCTTTGCACACTTGAATAGTACAATATTTGCAAATTATTTTCAAAATTCTTCAAGCTCTGACAAATTGGTTGTTGATCATTGCTAGCAATGTCATAGACTTACAAACCGATTTAAGTGAAAACTGTAACTAGGCCACTCAGGAACATTGTCTCGGTAAGCAACTCCAGTGTAAACTCAGCAAAAAAAGAAACATCCCTTTTTCAGGACCCTGTCTTTCAAAGATAATTCGTAAAAATCCAAATAACTTCACAGATCTTAATTGTAAAGGGTTTCATAAACACTGTTTCCCATGCTTGTACAATGAACCATAAACAATTAATGAACATTCACTTGTGGAACGGTCATTAAGACACTAACAGCTTACAGACGGTAGGCAATTAAGGTCACAGTTATGAAAACTTAGGACACTAAAGAGGCCTTTCTACTGACTCTGAAAAACACCAAAAGAAAGATGCCCGGGGTCCCTGCTCATCTGCGTGAACGTGCCTTCGGCATGCTGAGGACTGCAAATGTGGCCAGGGCAATAAATTGCAATGTTCGTACTGTGAGACGCCTAAGACAGCCTACAGGGAGAAAGGACGGACAGCTGTGTAACCACGTGGAACAACACCTGCACAGGATCGGTACATTCGAACATCACACCTGCGGGACAGGTACAGGATGGCAACAACAACTGCCCGAGTTACACCAGGAATGCACAATCCCTCCATCAGTGCTCAGACTGTCCGCAATAGGCTGAGAGTAAGGGGGCTTGTAGGCCTGTTGTAAGGCAGGTCCTCACCAGACATCACCGGCAACAACTTCGCCTATGGGCACAAACCCACCATCACTGGACCAGACAGGACTGGTAAAAGTGCTCTTCTCTGACGAGTTGCGGTTTTGTCTCACGAGGGGTGATGGTCGTTTTCACGTTTATCGTCGAAGGAATGAGTGTTACACCGAGGCCTGTACTCTGGAGCGGGTTCGATTTGGAGGTGGAGAGTCCGTCATGGTCTGGGGCGGTGTGTCAGAGAATCATCTGACTGAGCTTGTTGTCATTGCAGGCAATCTCAACGCTGTGCATTACAGAGAAGACATCCTCCTCCCTCGTGGTACCCTTCCTGCAGGCTCATCCTGACATGACCCTCCAGTATAACAATGCCACCAGCCTTACTGCTCGTTCTGTGCGTGATTTCCTGCAAGACAGGAATGTCAGTGTTCTGCCATGGCCAGCTAAGAGCCTGGATCTCAATCCCATTGAGCACGTCTGGGACCTGTTGGATCAGAGGGTGAGGGCTAGGGCCATTCCAGCAGGAAATGTCCAGGAGCTTTCAAGTGCCTTGGTGGAAGAATGGGGTAACATCTCACAGCAAGAACTGGCAAATCTGGTGCAGTCCATGAGGAGGAGATGCACTGCAGTACTTAATACAGCTGGTGGCCACACACCAGATATTGACGGTTACTTTTGATTTTGACCCCCCCCCCTTCGTTCAGGGACACATTATTCCATTTATGTTAGTCACATGTCTGGAACTTGTTCAGTTTATGTCTCAGTTGTTGAATCTTGTTTATGTTCAAACAAATATTTACACATTTAGTTTGCTGAAAATAAACGCAGTTGACGGTGAGAGGAAGTTTCTTTCTTTGCTGAGTTTATATTTGTGCTTGTGTTTCAGGTTATTGTCCGTAATTTCGATTAAGACAATGAGCACGCTAGAACGCATGTAGCGTTAGTCAATATAACTATTTGTTTTGTACTTTTGAAATGTACAGCGACAAAATTCAGAGTATGCGCTGTTTTACAGTGCTCTCCCTGTACCCCAAGTTAGAACCATAGGATAAATAAAGGGGGCATATACTGTAAGCAGACAATGAAAGCACTTATTATATTAGATGATTAGAACAGGATAGAACAGCGGCGTCTGGTAAGACAAGGGGCGGCGGACTATGTATTTTTGTAAATAACAGCTGGTGCACAATATCTAAGGAAGTCTCGAGCTATTGCTCGCCTGAGGTAGAGTTTCTCATGATTAGCTGTAGACCACACTACCTACCGAGAGAGTTTACATCTATATTCTTCGTAGCTGTTTACATACCACCACAGTCAGAGGCTGGCACTAAGACTGCATTGAATGAGTTATATTCCGCCATAAGCAAACAAGAAAACGCTCACCCAGAGGCGGTGCTCCTAGTAGCAAGGGACTTTAATGCAGGGAAACTTAAATTTGTCAGACTCCAGTCACCCTAGTCATAGACTGTTCTCTCTGCTACCGCACGGCAAGCAGAACCGGAGCGCCAAGTCTAGGTCCAAGAGGCTTCTAAACAGCTTCTACCCCCAAGCCATAAGACTCCTGAACATCTAGTCAAATGGCTACCCTGACTATTTGCATTGCCCCCCCCCCTTACATCACTGCTACTCTCTGTTGTCATCAATGCATAGTCACTTTAATAACTCTACCTACAGTACATGTACATACTACCTCAACTAACAGGTGCTCCCTGCACATTGACTCTGTATCGGTAAACTGCTGTATATAGTCTCGCTTTTGTTATTTTACTGCTGTTCTTTAAGTACTTGTTACTTTTATCTCTTATTCTTATCTGTATTTTTTTAAACTGCATTGATGGTTAGGGGCTCATAAGTAAGCATTTCACTGTAAGGTCTACACCTGTTGTATTCGACACATGTGACTAATACAATTGGATTTGATTACATTGCTCTAAAATAGGTTACAGGCTACAGTAGAACAGTCAAAACAGTTGGCGAAATGAAGAGGGGTAAATATACCAAATTATTAGGGTGAGGCGCATGGGCTAACATCTTACTACACAACATACACGTAGTATTATTTTCTTAGCTACAGTATACATATCTCCCTGACATAATTACATAATTTATGAAGCAGCATACAAGTCATTTTTGGATTCGGCTCATTTGAACAGGACAGTGGCATGGGTTAAAGGTTTGGACCGCGGCACAAATCGTGCTTCAGTGACAGCATGGCCGATGTTGAACGTTATTTATTTTAAATTTGGAAAAGAGCCCCCTAATCCCAGATTTGGGACCACACAGCCACTGTCACTGATTCCTGGAATATATATTCTTTCTCTTTTCTTCAAACAATCATCTTTATTCAATATTGATTCATTATTGCAATATAGAAACCGTCATTATTGTCCCTACCCTTTACAGACCATGCTGTCCCTTATATATCTGACACCAAGATTGCTCAATCATAGCTGGTTCAGATTTGAATTTGTAAACATTTTGAAAAACAACTCCACTTTGACATTATTGGGTATTGTGTGTAGGCCAGTGACACAAAATCTCAGTTGAATGTATTTTAAAATCAGGCTGTAACACAACAAAATGTTGAAAAAGTCAACGGGTGTGAATACTTTCTGAAGGCACTGTAGATGCACCACTATGCTTAGATTTGACCCTTTTAAACATTTTACATTAGTGTGGATTGAAGAAAGTTAACGTTTTAAAAAAATGTTTTGTTTATCATCAGAGATTGAATAATTCTAATGAATGTTGGGTGCGCGTTTCTTCGCTTGCATTTTTGATTTTACAAGCGCGAGGGCGCGCCTGTGTTGCCATAGGAATGTAAAACATTTCCTTGTCCTCTGGCCTTGACTGGTGATTTGGCATTCATATATAGCCTAAAGTTTCGCTACTATGGGAAGTATTACAGATGTTTACTCCTCTGTCTGCAAAGAACTAAAACTACAAACTAATCGATACATTTTTGAAGTCCTGCAAGAGACGGAGGGGAAGACGGGGTAGGTTCGCAGCATCATGGCACGCTGCAGTTCATTTTCTAGCCGCAAAAGCAACTTCTTATACTGAAATTCACGTTTCTCACGAAAGAGCTTTATCAAACCCTGCCTGTCTTGTCTGCATTCCGTAGAGACATCACACTCAAACTGACTGGGAACGACAGGCTGAGAAAGGTAGAACAAGTGACCAACAAAGATGCTCTCGCTCTGTCCAGAACCCTCCGAGACAACGACTCAGTGACAGGTAGATAGACATGTGTACTGTTGAGACCATGGATAGCCTGCATTCTAACAAAATCCTCAAGTGGGATCCTCCTCTCCTTCATCACTAGTCTGCGAAGTCAGAGGATAGGATAGGTGAACGCATCGTAGACATGCAAGCGCAGGGATATGCTTTCTCCTGTCGGGTTCTTAGATCCACGGCCGGCGCCAGAACGAATCAGTTGGACTTGACTGGTGATTTTCATAGCTGCGCACGTTTGTTGAGGAACCTCCCACGTGTGCACGCACTTACGCGTTCACAATATTTTGTTACGGGTGTCAATAGTAAAGACCAGGCAGTTCGTGAGTTGCAACATTGGGGAAGCCTACAATTTATGTCAATTGTGATTATTTGTTATATGCGCATTTTCGTGGAACAGTTTCATTTCAATAATAACGTTTTTGTTCTCAAAATCATTGTCACTTGGTTAATCATACAAATCTTAAGTAAAATGATACAAATCTAAAAGTTCAAATTCAGCTATGGCGAGAGCACTAGCCTCTGCCATATGGACACATTGGTACACTGATCTATTGGTGACTAAAGAAATGAGAGCATAGAACTCCTCCGTTATAACCTATAAGCCAAGGCAAATATGCAATTATGCAGTCAACTAAGTAAAATACATACGCCTAAAGCAGTAAAAAAAAAAAAAAAAAAAAAAGATGAAAATTCCGGTTCTTTCAATCAAATTAATCTCTCTACTCCACCTGTCTGCCTTACTTTATATCCATCTTGACTTGAACAATTCCAAGTGTAGTGCAACATTGTATCAAATCATCACTGGGTCCTGCCGAAGCTGACCTTCATTCCTGACCTTCAGAGTTTCCTGAGCCAGTTAGATCAGAACATACAGCTGTTTTTGAATGATGTTTCCACTGGATATATGGGATCATCAGATTATGATATTTTGCCCTTTCACACCGAAGCTTGGTGATTATCGGGGCTGGGAGTGTTGGAAAGATTTTTCAAATAGGAACTATCATTTGCAATGTATGTTAAGAAAAAACAGACTTCGTTGACTTGTGTGAGTCGAAGAAAAAATTTCTGAGAAGCTCATTTTATTAGTGGTGGACGTGGTGAGCAAAGACAATCAGAAATCAGACAATGCCAAATGGGCATTTTCCTACATATGCATGCATTCGCATCCTGGAGAGAGACGCACCGTATCTTCATCATCTTCTTCTTGATGCAACATTTTAAGTTATACTCAAGACACACTTATTTTAGACGCGTATTACTGACAGCCGCAACTCAATCAGCTATACCTACTGCCACGCGCACTACCCAAACAGCGGGTTTCCCAAACAGCGGGTTTCCCAAATACACTTGTGATTGGAAACAATCCACAGCTAGTTATTTTTTTAAGAAGCAAATTATCCTCTGTGGCTAAGTCATGCTCTCTGGTGAAGTATTTTGAATTATTATTTAGACTGGTGATCGAGGGTGTCAAATGCAGCACTAAGGTCTAGGAGCCTTGGTCTGACGCTATTAAAAGGTAATTTACCAACTTCACGAGTGCAGTCTCAGTGCTATGATGGGATCTATATTATTTGTCTCCAGGAAGTCAGTGAGTTGCTGTGCAACATCTTTTTCAAAACAAATTGAGTGTAATGGGAGATTCAATATAGGCCTTTTACATTTTCCGGGTCAAGGTTTTGCTTTTTCAAGAGAGGCTTTATTACTGCCACTTTTAGTGAGTTTGGTACACATCCGGTGGATAGGGAGACATTTATTATGTTCAACATAGGAGGGCCAAGCACAGGAAGCAGCTATTTGAGTAGTTTAGTTGGAATAGGATCCAATATCCAGCTTGAGGGATTAGAGGCCATGACTATTTTCATGAATGTGTCAAGAGATACAGGATTAAAAAACGTAAGTGTCTCCATTGATCCTAGGTCCTAGCAGTTCTTTGCAGACTCAGGACAACTGAGCTTTGGAGAAATACGCAGATTCAAAGAGGAGTCCGTAATTTGCTTTCTAATGATCATGATCTTTTTATCAAAGAAGTTCATGAATCATCACTGCTGAAGTAAAAGCCATCCTCTCTTGTTGAATGCTGCTTTTTAGTAAGCTTTGCGACAGTATCAAAAATAAATGTAGGATTGTTCTTATTCTCCTCCATTAGGTTGGAAAAATAGGATGATCGAGCAGCAGTGAGGGGCTCTTTGATATTGTGTGGCACTGTCTTATCAAGCTAGTTCGAAGACTTCCAGTTTGGTGTAGCGCCATTTCCGTTCTAATTTTATGGAAGCTTTCTTCAGGGCTCGGGTATTTTCTGTATACCAGGCAGCAAATTTCTTGTTACAAATGTTTTTCTGTTTTTAGGGGTGCAACTGCATCCAGGGTATTACGCAAGGTTAAATTTACATCCTCAGGTGGTTCACCGATTTTTGTTGTCCAAGAATTTATAGCACGGCTTCTGATGATCCTTAGTTGGGGTCTGAGCAGATTAGTTGTTGCGATTGCAAACGTCATAAAATGGTGGTTTGATAGTCCAGGATTATGAGGAAAAACATTTAGATCCACAATATTTATTCCACTGGGCAAAATTAGATCCAAGGTATGACTGTGGTAGTGAGTAGGTCTGGAGACATGTTGGACAAAACCCACTGAAACAATGATGGCTCCGAAAGCCTTTTGGAGTGGGTTTGTGGACTTTTCCATGTCAATATGAAAGTCACCAAAAATGTGAATATCATCTGCCATGACTACAAGGTCCGATAGGAATTCAGGGAACTCAGTGATGAACGCTGTATATGTGTAATGATTTTCTTCGTCCTCCTCTGATGAGGAGTAAGAAATGTCGGACCAATGCGCAGCGTTGTATGTGTCCAAGTTAATATTTAATACATCAACTGAACACTGAAAATACAAAATAACCAAGTGAAAGACAGAAACTAAAATTAAACAGTTCTGTATGGTGCAGATGTAACAGTATAACTTTATACCGTCCCCTCGCCCCGACCTGGACGCGAACCGGGGACGCTCTGCACACAGACAACAGTCACCCTCGAAGCATTGTTACCCATCACTCCACAAAAGCCGCGGCCCATGCAGAGCAAGGGTAACCACTACTTCAAGGTCTCAGAGCAAGTGACGTCACCGATTGAAACGCCACTAGCGCGTACCACCGCTAACTAGCTAGCCATTTCACATCGGCTACATAAGTATGATTCTCAATCAGAGACAACGAACGACACCTGCCTCTGATTGAGAACCATACCAGGCCAAACACATAAACACAACCTAAAAAAAATAACATAGACTACCCATCCCAACTCACGCCCTGACCAAACTAAAACAAAGACATAACAAAGGAACTAAGGTCAGAACGTGACAGTATCCCCCCCAAAGGTGCGGACTCCGGCCGCAAAACCTGAACCTATAGGGGAGGGTCTGGGTGGGCGTCTGTCCGCGGTGGCGGCTCTGGCACGGGACGTGGACCCCACTCCATCATAGTCTCTGCCCACTTAAGTGGCGCCCCTGGCGCGGCGGCCCCCGCCGCCGACCTCGAACTGGGGACCCCTGCAACGGATCCTGAATGGACGGGAGATTCCGGCAGCGCCGGAGTGAAGGGCGATTCCGGAAGCGCCGGAGGGAAGGGCGGCTCTGGCAGCTTCTGACTGACGGGCGGCTCTGGCAGCTCCTGACTGACGGGCGGCTCTGGCAGCTCAGGACAGACGGGCGGCTCTGGCAACTCAGGACAGACTGACAAACCTGGAGGGAGGAGACGGAGAGGCAGCCTGGTGCGTGGAGCTGCCACAGGACCCACAAGGCTGGGGAGACCTACAGGAGGCCTGGTGCTTGGAGGAGGCACCGGATGGACCGGGCTGTGGGGGAGCACTGGAGCCCTGGTCTTGCAGCCTTGGCACCACTTCTCCAGGCTGGATGATCCCTTTACCCCGGACCCTCCAGAGTGCAGGCACAGGTTGAACCGGGCTGTGGGTGAGCATTGGAGATCTGGTGCATACCACTCGCACCTCTCCCTTAGGCTCAATACCCACATTCACACGGACGGAGCGCAGGCATAGGACGCACTGCACCCTCCCAGCACCCTGGAGACACAGCACGCAGCACTGGCGCATGATAGGGGACTGGCCTATAGCCCACCGGGCTGTGAGTGCGTACTGGCGACACCGTGCGCTTGACCGCATAACACGGTGCCTGACCAGTACTGCGCTTCTTTCGGTAAGGACGAGGAGTGGGCTCAGGTCTCCAACCTGACTCTGCCACACTCCCCGTGTGCCCCCCATTTTTTTTGGTGGGGCTGCCGTGCTGCATCCTCATATTGCTGCTGCTCAGCTTTCGCTGCCTCCATCTCTGTCTTGGGGCGGCGATATTCCCCAGCCTGGGCCCAGGGTCCTTTTCCGTCCAAAATCTCCTCCCATGTCCATGAGTCCAGAGATTGCTGCTGCTCGATACCACGCTGCTTGGTCCTTGGTTGGTGGGTGATTCTGTAAAGATATTCTTCGTCCTCCTCTGACGAGGAGTAAGAAATGTCGGACCAGTGCGCAGCGTTGTATGTGTCCATGTTAATTTTGAATAAATCAACTGAACACTGAAAATACAAAATAACCAAGTGAAAGACAGAAACGAAAACGAAACAGTTCTGTATGGTGCAGATGTAAACAGAAAATAATCACCCACAAAACACAGGTGGGAAAAGGCAACCTAAGTATGATTCTCAATCAGAGACAACGAACGACACCTGCCTCTGATTGAGAACCAAACCAGGCCAAACATATAAACACAGCCTAGACAAAAGAACATAGACTACCCATTCCAACTAACGCCATGACCAAACGAAAACAAAGACATAAAGGAACTAAGGTCAGAACGTGACAATATGGCCCAGGAGGCTTGTAAACAGTAGCTATAACAAGTGATTGAGTAGGCTGCATAGAGTAACCAGGAGTGGCCTCATTTAACACAGTAAATTCATCAGGCATAAGCCATGTTTCAGGCAGGCCAATCAAATGAAGATTATGATCAGTGATTCGTTAATTGACTATGACTGCCTTGGAAGTGAGGGATCTAACATTAAGTAGCCCTATTTTTAGATGTAAGCTTTCACAATCTCTTTCAATAATGACAGGAATTGAGGAGGTCTTTATTCCAGTGAGATTGCAAAGGCGAACTTTGCCATGTTTAGTTTTGCTCAACCTAGATTGAGGCACAGACACGGTCTCAATGAGGATAGCTGAGCTGACTACACTGACTCTGCTACGGACAGTGCACTGTACAACCGCAAACTTTCCTTTCCAATCCACAAGAGGCTGAAACCAGAGATCTGTATACTGTATAATGATGAGATGCTCATGTCTCCACCTTGACAATGGGAGACTTTGTGCCAAAGGCGGAAAGGCAGGCAACAAGCTTAGGTCTACATATTATTTCCATTTAAAAAAATAAAGAAAAATGTTTCTATTTAACTAGGCAAGTGAGTTTTGAACAAATTCTTATTTACAATGACGGCCTACCCTGGCCAAACCCTCCCCTAACCCGGACGACGCTGGGCCAATTGTGTGCCGCCCTATGGGACTCCCGATCACGGACGGTTGTGATACAGCCCGGGATCAAACCTTAGACCGCTGCGCCACTCTGGGCTTATTCTGGACAGATTTTGACAAGAGTGAACCCTCGCGCTTGGCCTCTTCCTCTTTGCTGAATCTATGTCACTGGAGAAAGCATCCGAGCGAGCAAAACAGCACTATATGTACCCTAAGTATCTGATGCTGTCTGGACAGAAATAGTATGCCACGCCACACTCTTTTGGTCCAGACAGCATCAGATACTTGGTCTACACATACTGAGACAGAGGGGAGCTGTTTCACTGTCCAGACAGCATCAGATACATGGTCTACACATACTGAGACAGAGGGGAGCTGTTTCACTGTCCAGATAGCATCAGATACATGGTCTACACATACTGAGACAGAGGGGAGCTGTTTCACTGTCCAGACAGCATCAGATACGTGGTCTACACATACTGAGACAGAGGGGTGCTGTTTCACTGTCCAGACAGCATCAGATACGTGGTCTACACATACTGAGACAGAGGGGAGCTGTTTCACTGTCCAGACAGCATCAGATACGTGGTCTACACATACTGAGACAGAGGGTCAAGACAGAGCTGTTGGTCACTACTGTCCAGACAGCATCAGATACGTGGTCTACACATACTGAGACAGAGGGGAGCTGTTTCACTGTCCAGACAGCATCAGATACGTGGTCTACACATACCGAGACAGAGGGGAGCTGTTTCACTCGCTTGGATTCTTTAATTGAATTAATGTCTTTCTGTCGGTGCGCGTCTCTGTGAAATAAATTATTAATATTAAAATGTTTTATTTGGATGGGCAAAGAGGTACGGTAGGGCGGGCCAGCCCCCCAAAAGGCCCGCCCATAACGCTGACCCTGCGTAGATCAGTGAAGATGAAGGAGAGGAAAGAACTTCCCTTGTAGATATTGAGATGCACTCTTATGTCCATGTGTCTTGTTGTTCATCCAGGTGTGTTGTTGATTGACAGGTCTGGATTTGAGGTACAACTGCATCACAGATGAGGGGGCGGGACACCTCGCTGACCTCCTCAAGGTAACCTGGTCACATATAATGGAGGTCGATTAGAACACTGGTCCCATTTCCTAAAATCCAGACATGCTGTTGTGAAGTGTATATTAAGCTGTGTGTTGTTGTGTGTTATATTGTGTCAGGAGAACGTGTGTCTGCGCTCTTTGGACCTGACGTGTAACGACATTCAGACAGACGGAGCTGAATACATTGCAAAGAGTTTGACTGTATGTACAGTTCAAGTCTGAAGTTTACATACACTTTGGAGTCATTAAAACTCGTTTTTCATCCACTCCACAAATTTCTTGTTAACAAACTATAGTTTTGGCAAGTCGGTTAGGACATCTACTTTGTGCATGACACAAGTCATTTTTCCAACAATTGTTAAAAGACAGATCATTTCACTTATTATTGTATCCCACTGTATCCCAATTCCATTGGGTTAGAAGTTTACATACACTAAGTTGACTGTGCCTTTAACAGCTTGGAAAATTCCAGAAAATTATGTCATGGATTTAGAAGCTTCTGTTTGGCTAAATTACATAATTTGAGTCAATTGGAGATGTACCTGTGGATGTATATCAAGGCCTACCTTCAAACTCAGTGCCTCTTTGCTTGACATCATGGGAAAATCAAAAGAAATCAGCCAAGACCTCAAAAAAGAAATTGTAGACCTCCACAAGTCTGATACATCATTGGGAGCAATTTCCAAATGCCTGAAGGTACCACGTTCATCTGTAAAAACAATAGTGCGCAAGTATAAACACCATGGGACCACGCAGCCGCCATACCGCTCAGGAAGGAGACACGTTCTGTCTCCTAGAGATGAACGTACTTTGGTGCGAAAAGTGCAAATCAATCCCAGAACAACAGCAAATGACTGTGTGAAGATGCTGGAGGAAACAGGTACAAAAGTATCTATATTCACAGTAAAACAAGTCCTATATCGACATAACCTGAAAGGCTGCTCAACAAGGAGGAAGCCACTGCTCCAAACCCGCCATAAAAAAAAGCCAGACTATAGTTTGGAACTGCACATGGGGACAAAGATCGTACTTTTTGGAGAAATGTCCTCTGGTCTGATGAAACAAAAATAGAACTGTTTGGCCATAATGACCATCGTTGTGTTTGGGGGGACAGGGGGAGGCTTGCAAGCCAAAGAACACCATCTCAACCGTGAAGCACGAGGGTGGCAGCGGCATGTTGTGGGGGTGCTTTGTTGCAGGAGGGACTGGTGCACTTCATAAAATAGATTGCATCATGAGGGAGGTAAATTATGTGGATATATTGAAGCAACATCTCAAGACATCAGTCAGGAAGTTAAAACTTGGTTGCAAATTGGGCAATGACCCCAAGCATACTTCCAAAGTTGTGGCAAAATGGCTTAAAGACAACAAAGTCAAGGTATTGGAGTGGCCATCACAAAGCCCCGACCATAATCCTATAGCAAATTTGTCAGCAGAACTGAAAAAGTGTGTGCAAGCAAGGAGGCCTACAAACCTGACTCAGTTACACCAGCTCTGTCAGGAGGAATGGGCCAACATTCACACAACTTATTGTAGGAAGCTTGTGGAAGGCTCCCTGAAACATTTGACCCAAGTTAAACAATTTAAAGGCAATCCTACCAAATACTAATTGAGTATATGTAAACTTCTGACCCACTGGGAATGTGATGAAAGAAACAAAAGCTGAATTAAATCATTTTCTCTACTATTATTCTGACATTTTACATTCTTAAAATAAATTGGTGATCTTAATTGTTACTAGGATTAAATGTCAGGAATTGTAAAAAAAACACACACAAAAAACAGAGTTTAAATGTATTTGGCTAAGGTGTATGTAAACTTCCGACTTCAACTGTATATATACATTATTTATAAACACACTATGCAGTAGCTATATAGACCACATAAAAGAACATACAGGAAGTCTTCAATACATGATTTCTCCATTTGTATACACCATGTAAAGTGTGTGTGTTTTTCCCTATCTCCAGTCTAATGATACCCTCCTGTCTCTGAGGCTGACTGGTAATAAGATAGGGAACGGAGGAGCCATGCACTTCGCAAGCATGCTGCAGGTCAACTCTACACTACAGGAGCTGGACGTGGCTGACTCTGACCTGGTAACACATGCGCCACACACTCTCACATACACATACTGGCTGTGTCCGAGTTGGGATGTAGGGTTTGAGCAGAGCCTGAAGGTAGGGGGCAGCAGTTCCTCTTGCTGCTCCATAGGCAAGTACCATGGTCTTGTGGTGGATGCGAGCCAGTGGACTGTGTGGGCGAGTGTGGTGACATGGGAGAAGTTGGGAAGGTTGAACACCAGGTGGGCTGCAGTGTACTGGATAAGTTGCAGGGGTTTGACGGTACAAGCGCGGAGCCCAGCCAACAACAAGTGCCAGGTTTAGGACCTGCACCACTTCCTGTGTGAGGTAGGGTCGTACTCTACCGATGTTGTAGACCATGAACCTGCAGGAGCGAGTCACTGCTTTGATGTTTTCAGAGAACTACAGGGTGTTGTCCAGGGTCAGGCCAAGGTTATTGGCGCTCTGGGAGGGGGACACCGTCGAGTTGTCAACCATGATGGAGGTCTTGGAGCGGGCAGGCTTTCCCCGGGAGGAAGAGCATCTCCACCTTGTCGAGGTTAAGCTTAAGGTGGTGGGCCGACGTCCAAGCTTAGATATCTGCCCAAAACTAAACAATCCATATGTTTAAATCAAAAGGCCTGATTAAAATGACATCATTACCGCAGCCACATCCTGCGTCTCCAGTGCCGACACATTCACAAATCAAAAGATGGTTTAGTATTTACTTTAAAAGCTCTGATGAAGGCCAAGAGAACAAGCAACCCTTTTAAATGAGAAAACAGAAATCCACAAAAAAAAGTAAGATTTTAAGGAGAACAAAAAATATTTCGCCTGCACTTGGACACCACCGCAGAAGCTTCGCTATTCGTCATCTTCCCAATTAAATAGCTTTGTTTTGTTGTTTGGTTACTTGAAGAGAACCAGGGCCTATCACTCGCAGACCACATCTTCCTGTGCATTGTGGAAACATGTGCATTGAATTTTACTTGACGAAGAGCTGAAATTAGTATAACATCCTGGCATTTAAACCATACACGAATTTTGAAAATTCACATGCTATAAAACATTATATTTTCGCATACTGAGAATTTGTCATGCGCGATTGTGTTGTTTCCCGCTATTTGTTGATTTCAGTAGTGCATCCCCATATGTAATTGATGAGCTGTTGTCAGAGCCAAAATGAGAATGACATCCGGGCATTTAAAGTATATTCAATTTTTAAGAACAATTTGGCGTACTATTAGACAACATTTTCTCTCATGCTCAAACGACCTACTATTTAGGATGCAAGTTTGGGTATTCGGCCATGGCCACTGTCTCGCGCTCTCTCTCTGCATAGGGGACTCAGAGTGTGATAGCGTTTGCCATCGTCTTGAACAACAACAAGAGCCTCCGATCTGTCAACATCAGCAGACCTCTACTCTTCAGCCACCAGGTACACTGCACACAACGTGTACTAAGATGTGGTCTTCAGAAAGACTACCGTGTCAGAACATATGCGCATCTTTTGTGTGGCTCTGTCTCTTTCTGAGAAAATAAAAGCTGCAAACTCGAATGGCTACTATGCAATACGTTTAGTAAAGCCACGTTTCGACAGCTACGCTGCCTTCATCAGGTTCTCTCTATCATAGGAGGAGACAGCGGTCCATCTGTCAGGTATGTTGGTAGTTAATCAGTGTCTGAGGGAGCTGCACCTGGGAAAGATGGGCATGACTGACTATGGAGTGGAGAGACTCACTGACGCCCTGAGAACCAACTACACCCTCAAATACCTGGACTTACGCTGGTACACACACACCGTACACAGACACACGCACCATGCACAGAAACGTCATACACTCAAAGCTCATACACATACTTACATACACCATAAGCATGCTCATAGTTACTCACGCCATAACCCCTCCTCTCTGTCTGTCCTTTGTTCAGTAACCGTGTGACTCGTGACGGGGCGCGGTGTCTAGCAAAGGTCCTGAAGAACAATGGAACCTTGGAGATTCTGGACCTGGCGTCCAATCGCATCGAAGACGATGGTGCCCTCTACCTCAGCCAGGCTATTGCCTTGCCCACCTGCAACCTCAAAGCGTGAGACACACATACACACACACCTCACCTTTAACCCACCCCCAACCCTTGAGTGTTACTTATTGGACACGTTCAGTTAGTGCTTACATTTTTCACTTTGTTTCAAAACTTTTCCTACATTTTCGTTCCTACTGAACACAACCCAGGATTTATCCAACTCTCTCTTCTCCCTCTCTCTCTTACTGTCTCTCCAGGTTGTCTATCCCCAATAATAACATAGCTACTGTTGGTCTGGTGTCTCTGTCTCGGGCCATGCAGGCTAACAACACTCTCACACACATCTACATTTGGGGGAACAGACTGGAGGAGCCGGTCTGTCAGGTAACACGCACGCAAGCAAGCACACACACAGATCCATCGGCCAATTTCTTCGGCCACTGTACCTATTTTGCCAATTGGACTGAACCCCTTTGCTACACGGAACCCTAGTACTCCATCACGACTGGTCTATTTGATGTAACTGCACGATTAGGCTATAACAGACTTCCTCTGTCGTGACGTCCCTCTAAGGCCCTTCTGCTAGCTTGCTAGCCCCGGCCTGCTAGCTGTCTGAATCGTCGTGTCTCCAGCCAGCCTAACTACTCACTGGACTCCTATGATCACTTGGCTACACATGCCTCTCCCTAATGTCAATATGCTTTGTCCATTGAGGTTCTGGTTAGTGATTATTGTCTTACTTCACTGTAGAGCCTCTAGCCCTGCTCAATATGGCTTAGCCAAACCTTTAGTTCCACCTCCCACAAATGCGGTGACATGAACAATGCCTAGGTTTACCTCCAATGTATTCACATTATGTCGTGGAAATTTCCTGTATTACCAAATCATGAGAGAGCAAACCACACACAAGTCAGAGTTATCATAAAGTCCATCTTTAATTATATGAGCTTCATCACAACCCTGTGACTCTCAGATCAATTCAGTGTCTGTAAATTAATTCTCTGAGAGTGCTTACAAAACAGTCCTTAGTATCATTTATAGCCAAGACACACCCATCAAAACTCACATGATGAATAACAGATCTTAGGAACATTATATACAAATAACCTTTTACCAGAAAAAGGAGTATCCCATAATTTATAGCATTAGCTATAAATTATTGTTCAGTTTGATCTCCTAAACCAAAGCTCTTATCTCATTCTTGGTACCACTTAGAACCAAAAACATTACCTCATCCAATGGCATATATAAAATACACCCCCTCCTGGACAAGCTTACAGAGAGACGTGACTGGCACACAGACATTGTGGAGCCACCTTACTGGTTCCCAATTAATAACACCATCCCTTCACATGGTTTAGGAATAGTTTACAGACACATTCACAGATAAGACTAACCCGACCTCTTCCCTCTCTGGGCCCAAGTAACTTTCCCCACATAAGCATGCATATGAAAATTAATAAAACATCTTATTTATAAATGTTACCTAAAGAATTCTGATTCTGCCACGACAATCCCACCATACCTTTGTCTGTACATTTTGCCTTGAATCTATTCTATTGTGCTCAGAAACCTGCTCCTTTTACTCTCTGTTCCGAACGTACTGGACGACCAGTTCTTATAGCCTTTAGCTGTACCCTTATCCTAATCCTCCTCTGTTCCTCCGGTGATGTAGAGGTTAATCCAGGCCCTGCAGTGCCTAGCTCCACTCCTATTCCCCAGGTGCTCTCATTTGTTGACTTCTGTAACTGTAAAAGCCTTGGTTTCATGCATGTTAACATTAGAAGCCTCCTCCCTAAGATTGTTTTATTCACTGCTTTAGCACACTCTGCCAACCCGGATGTCCTAGCCGTGTCTGAATCCTGGCTTAGAAAGGCCACCAAAAGCCCTGAAATTTCCATCCCTAACTATAACATTTTCCGACAAGATAGAACTGCTAAAGGGGGCTGAGTTGCAATCTACTGCAGAGATAGCCTGCAGAGTTCTGTCTTACTATCCAGGTCTGTACCCAAACAATTCGAGCTTCTACTGTTAAAAATCCACCTTTCCAGAAACATGTCTCTCACCATTGCCGCTTGCTATAGACCACCCTCTGCCCCCAGCTGTGCCCTGGACACCATATGTTAATTGATTGCCCCCCATCTATTGTCAGAGTTCGTGCTGCTAGGTGACCTAAACTGGGACATGCTTAACACCACAGCCATCCTACAATCTAAGCTTGATGTCCTCAATCTCACACAAATTATCAATGAACCCATGGGGGCACCCTCATAGAACACGGGAACCCCCATAGATATCATCCTAACCTCCAAATCCACCTCTGCTGTTTTCAACCAAGATCTCAGCGATCATTGCCTCATTGCCTGCCTCCGTAATGGGTCTGCGGTCAAATGACCACCCCTCATCACAGTCAAACGCTCCCTAAAACTCTTCAGCGAGCAGGCCTTTCAAATCAACCTGGCCCGGGTATCCTGGAAGGATATTGACCTCATCCCATCAGTAGAGGATGCCTGGTTATTCTTTAAAAGTGCCTTCCTCACCATTTTAAATAAGTATGCCCGTTCAAAAACTGTAGAACCAGGAACAGATATAGCCCTTGGTTCACTCCAGACCTGACTGCCCTTGATGAGCACAAAAACATCCTGTGAAGTACTGCATTAGCATCGAATAGCCCCCGTGATATGCAGCTTTTCAGGGAAGTTAAGAACCAATATACACAGGCAGTTAGGAAAGCTAAGGCTAGCTGTTTCAAACAGAAATTTGCATCCTGTAGCACAAACTCAAAAAAGTCCTGGGACACAGTAAAGTCCATGGAGAATAAGAGCACCTCCTCCCAGCTGCCCACTGCACTGAGGCTAGGAAACATTGTCACCACCGACAAGTCCACTATAATGGAGAATTTCAATAAGCATTTTCTACGGCTGGCCATGCTTTCCACCTGGCTACCCCTACCCCGGTCAACTGCCCTGCACCCCCCACAGCAACTCGCCAAGCCTCCCCATTTCTCCTTCACCCAAATCCAGATAGCTGATGTTCTGAAAGAGCTGCAAAATGTGGACCCCTTCAAATCAGCCGGGCTAGACAATCTGGACCCTCTCTTTCTAAAATAATCTGCCGAAATAGTTGCAACCCCTATTACTAGCCTGTTCAACCTCTCTTTCGTATCATCTGAGATTCCCAAAGATTGGAAAGCTGCCGCGATCATCCCCCTCTTCAAAGGGGGAGACACTCTAGACCCAAACTGCTACAGACCTATATCTATCCTACACTGCCATTCTAAGGTCTTTGAAAGCCAAGTTAACAAACAGATTACAGACCATTTTAAATCCCACCATACCTTCTCCGCTCAGCAATCTGGTTTCAGAATGGGTCATGGGTGCACCTCAGCCACGCTCAAGGTCCTAAACGACATCATAACCGCCATCGATAAGAGACATTACTGTGCAGCCGTATTCATCAACCTGGCCAAGGCTTTTGACTCTGTCAATCACCACATTCTTATCGGCAAACTCAACAGCGTTGGTTTCTCAAATGACTGCCTCACCTGGTTCACCAACTACTTCTCTGATAGAGTTCAGTGTGTCAAATCGGAGGGACTGTGGCAGTCTCTATTGGGGTGCCACAGGTTAAATTCTCAGGCCGACTCTCTTCTCTGTATACATCAATGATGTCGTTCTTGCTGCTGGTGATTCTCAGATCCAGCTCTGGGCAGACGACACCATTCTGTATACTTCTGGCCCTTCTTTAGACACTGTGTTAACTAACCTCCAGGCGAGCTTCAATGCCATACAACTCTCCTTCCGTGGCCTCCAACTGCTCTTAAATGCAAGTAAAACTAAATGCATGCTCTTCAACCGATCTCTGCCTGCCCGTCCAGCATCACTACTCTGGACGGTTCTGACTTAGAATACGTGGACAGCTACAAATACCTAGGTGTCTGGCTTGACAGTAAACTCTTCTTCCAGACTCACATTAAGCATCTCCAATCCAAAATTAAATCGAGAATCGGCTTCCTATTTTGCAACAAAGCCTCCCTCACTCATGCTGCCAAACATACCTTCGTAAAACTGACCATCCTACCGATCCTCGACTTTGGCGATGTCATCTACAAAATAGCCTCCAACACTCTACCCAACAAATTGGATGCAGTCTATCACAGTGCCATCCATTTTGTCACCAAAACCCCATGTACTACCGACCACTGCGACCTGTACGCTCTTATTGGCTGGCCATCGCTTCATACTCGTCGCGAAACCCATTGGCTCCAGGTCATCTACAAGTCTCTGGTAGGTAAAGCCCCGCCTTATCTCAGCTCACTGGTCACCATAGCAGCACCCACTCGTAGCACACGCTCCAGCAGGTATATCTCACTGGTCACCCCCAAAGCCAATTCCTTCTTTGGCTGCCTTTCCTTCCAGTTCTCTGCTGCCAATGACTGGAACAAACTGCAAAAATCACTGAAGCTAGAGACTCATATCTCCCTCACTAGATTTAAGCACAAGCTGTCAGAGCAGCTAACAGATCACTGCACCTGTAAATAGCCCATCCAACTACCTCATCCCAATACTGTATTTATTTATCTTGCTCCTTTGCACACCAGTATCTCAACTTGTACATTCATCTTCTCTCACATCTATTCACTCCAGTGTTTAATTGGTATATTGTAATTACTTTGCCACTATTTATTGCCTTACCTCCCTTATCTTACCTCATTTGCACACACTGTGTATAGACCTTTTCTACTGTATTATTGACTGTATGTTTGTTTTACTCCATGTGTAACTCTGTGTTGTTGAATGTGTCGAACTGCCTTTGCTTTATCTTGGCCAGGTCGCAGTTGTAAATGAGAACTTCTTCTCAACTAGTTTACCTGGTTAAATAAAGGTGAAATAAATAAAATAAAATAATAAACACACAAATCAAAATCACACTCGAAGCCACACTCTTACTCCCCTCCACCAGGCTTTCAGTGATCTGCTGTCCAGTGGTCGTCTGTCGTCGGAGCAGACCGATGTGTGTGTGTACGAGGTGGACGGGTGTGTGTGTCTGGCTGAGGTCTTCCATGGGCTGAAGAGGCACTACTACTGGACACCCAGCTACGGACAGGATGTAAATCCTGCTAGCAATGCAGCTGTGGCCCTCACAAATCCACAACTCTATCCTAACTCCTCACACACACCCTAAACCCTTAATAATACTACCCACCTGGCGCACATTCAGTTAAACTTGATGCATACATGCACTCTAATAAATATCTAATAAACTGTTTTAAGTAACTTATCTGTTCATGTCCTATTTGTATCATGCTCTTGTGTTGTATGTTTACGCTGACCGCTTGTCAAGCCCTACTTCCAAAAGAGGTTTTGTAACCTCCAAAATATATTTTCCTGTTATATAAAGGTTAAATAAAATAAAAAATAAATTATCCTTTTCATACATTTACAATATGGCTGGTACACCAAATATGGCCAACATGTTAATGTGATATAGTTGCCATGGTAATGACCATTTTTGCATAGAACACTAAGAAAAGTTTAGGTTGCTCAATGTTCTCCATCTACAGTGCATTCGGAAAGTGTTCTGACCCCTTGACTTTTTCACATTTTGTTACGTTACAGCCTTATTTTAAAATGGATTAAAAAACATTTTCCCATCGATCTACACATAATAGCCCATCATGGCAAAGCAAAAACAGTTTAAAAAACAGAAAAATTACATTTACATAAGTATTCACCCTTTACTCATTACTTTGTTGGAGCACCTTTGGCAACGAATAGCTATTTTCAGGTCTCTCCAGAGATGTTCGATCAAGTCCGGGCTCTGGCTGGGCCACTCAAGGACATTCAGAGACTTGTCCCAAAGCCACTCCTGCATTGTCTTGGCTGTGTGCTTAGGGCTGTTGTCCTGCTGGACAGTGAACCTTCACCCCAGTTCCTGAGTGCTCTGGAGCAGGTTTTCTTCAAGATTGTCTCTGTACTTTGCTCTGTTCATCTTTCCCTCGATCCTGAATAGTATCCCAGTACCTGCCGCTAAACAACATCCCCACAGCATGATGTTGCCACCACCATGCTTCACCGTAGATATGGTGCCAGCTTTCCTCCAGATATGACGCTTGGCATTTAGGCCAAAGAGTTCAATCTTGGTTTCATCAGACCAAAGAATCTTGTTTCTCATGGTCTGAGAGTCCTTTGTGTGCCTTTTGGCAAACTCCTAGCAGCTGTCATGTGCCTTTTACTGAGAAGTGGCTTCCGTCTCGCCACTCTACCATAAAGGCCTGATTGGTGGAGTGCTGCAGAGATGGTTGTCCTTCTAGAAGGTTCTCCCATCTCCACAGAGGAACTCTGGAGCTCTGTCAGAGTGACCATCGTATTCTTGCTCACCTCCCTGACCATGTCCCTTCTCCCCCAATTGCTCAGTTTGGCCAGGCTGCCAGCTCTAAGAAGAGTCTAGGTGTTTCCAAACTTCATCCATTTAAGAACGATGGAGGCCACTGTGTTTTTGGGGACCTTCAATGCTGCAGAAATGTTTTGATACCCTTCCCCAGATCTGTGCCTCGACACAATCCTGTCTCTGAGCTCTATGGACAATTCCTTCGACCTCCTGGTTTGGCTTTTGCTCTGACATGCACTGTCAACTGTGGGACCTTATATTGACAGTGTGTGCCTTTCCAAATCATGTCCAATCAATTGAATTTTCCACAGGTGGACTCCAATCAAGTTGTAGAAACATCTCAGGGATAATCATTGGAAACAGGATCCACCTGAGCTCAATTTCGAGTCTCATAGCAAAGGGTCTGAATACTGTTTTTTATTTTTAATACATTTGTAAAAATGTCTAAAAACCTGTTTTTGCTTTGTCATTATGGATTATTCTGTGTGGAGTATTGAAGAAAATGTTTTATTTAATCCATTTTAGAATAAGGCTGGAAAGTAACAAAATGTGGAAAAAGGAAAAGGAGTCTGAATACTTTTCGATTGCGCTATAGAACAATGCTATGGCTCTGGTAATTACTATGGCAATCATTAACTTTCATATGTTAGTTGGTTGTTAACAAAGCACACAATGAATCCTGAACGCTCCCAAAGAGACATCCATTGAATGTTCCTTGTTGTACCTCAAACCCTGTTCAGCCACCACGTAACGTTGACCTGTATTGGATTGAGTTCTAGCAATTGTAACTCTGGTGCTAACATAGATAGTGCCAACTCCCCTCTGTGGTATCATGAAAGGTAGCATCATGCTCTCTATCCACTTCTATGAAATCATACAGCTGGTGGTGCGAGACGGGTCGGTTGGAGTGTGAGCCTACTGGGTTCGTAAACGCCTAGGGACAGGCAAGCTAAAATCCTGTTCCGGGACTGTTCTGGATGGGGCCTTACGGCATTCCCCTCCCTGGTGCTCCACCCAGTCCACCTGGACAGGGACCAGCTCCAACACATCCCACCTGGCATCTCCTGCCTTACCTGCCTGTGGGTTCTCTACCTACAACCGGCTGGGCACCGTGTACCAAGAGCTGGGATGCTTGCCGCAACTACGCTCTCTAGACCACAGCCGCAACCCACTGGACCTCAGCCTGGTACGGAAGACTGGAAGAGATCATCTGCAGAACGTGCTGCAGCTCCTTGGTAATGAGCTGGCGAGGCTATCTAATGGCCTCTGTCAGAACCTCTACAACCTGGAGCTGTTGGGCCTATCAAAGAACAGCCTGACTACCCTGCCTGCTGAGGTCATCAGCCTGGGACTGCTGAGGGAGCTGTATGTTACCCAGAACCAGCTGGAGAATGTACCAGAGACACAGGGAGCTCTACTATGTCTGCAGGTCAGATACAATACACACACAAGTATGTGGACACCTGCTCGAACATCTCATTCCAAAATCCTAGGCATTAATATGGAATTGATCCCCCCTTTGCTGCTACAACAGCCTCCACTCTATTGGGAAGGCTTTCCACTAAGATGCTGGAACATTGCTGCGGGGACTTGCTTCCATTCAGCCATAAGAGCATTAGTGAGGTCGGGCACTGACTGTGTTTCAATTCATCCCAAAGGTTTTTGATTTGAGGTCAGGGCTCTGTGAAGGCCAGTCAAGTTCTTCCACACCAATATCGACAAACCATTTCTAAATGGACCTTGCTTTGTGCACGGGGCATTGTCATGCTGAAACGGGAAAGGTTTTTCCCCAAACTGATAACACAAAGTTGGAAGCACAGAATCGTGTAGACTCTAGAATGTCATTATATGCTGTAGCATTAAGATTTCCCTTCATTGGAACTAAGGGGCCCAAACCATTATTTCTCCTCCACCAAACTGTACAGTTGGCACTATGCATTGGGCCAGGTAGAGTTCTCCTGGCATCCGCCAAACCCAGATTCATCCATCGGACTGCCAGATGGTGAAGCGTGATTCATCACTCCAGAGAACGTGTTTCCACTCCTCCAGAGTCCAATGGCGGCAAGCTTTACACCACTCCAGCCAACGCTTGGCATTGAGCATGGTGGTCTTAGGCTTGTGTGCGGCTGCTCGCCCATGGAAACCCATATCATGAAGAACCCAACAAACAGCTCTTGTGCTGACGTTGCTTACAGAGGCAGTTTGGAACTCGGTAGTGAGTGTTGCAACCGAGGATAGACGATTTTTACACACTTGGAGAGTGATATCATCAACCTTCAGCAAAACTGAAATTAAACCATATTCACTACTATATGGCTCCATATTCCTTAATATAGTGCACAACTTTTGGCCAAAGATTCATATGCTGCCACATAGAACTCTGGCCAAAAGTTGTGCACTATATTAGGGAATATGGAGCACAGAGGTTGGTGGCACCTTAATTGGGGAGGATGGGCTCATGGTAATGGCTGGAGCAGAATCAGACAAATACAACAGGTGTAGACCTTCCAGTGAAATGCTTACTTACGAACCCCTAACCAACAATGCAGTTTCAAAAAAATACGGAAAAGAATAAGAGATAAAAGTAACAAGTAATTAAAGAGCAGCAGTAAAATAACAATAGTGAGACCATATACAGGGGGGTAGCGATACAGAGTCAATGTGCAGGGGCACCTGTTAGTTGAGGTAGTATGTACATGTAGGTAGAGTTATTAAAGTGACTATGCATTGATGACAACAGAGAGTAGCAGTGGTGTAAAGAGGGGGAGAGAACAATGCAAATAGTCAGGGTAGCCATTTGACTAGATGTTCAGGAGTCTTATGGCTTGGGGGGTAGAAGCTGTTTAGAAGCCTCTTGGACCTAGACTTGGCGCTCTGGTACCGCTTGCCGTGCGGAATCAGAGAGAACAGTCTATGACAAGGGTGGCTGGAGTCTTTGACCATTTGTAGGGCCTTCCTCTGACACTGCCTGGTATAGAGGTCCTGGATGGCAGGAAGCTTGGCCCCAGTGATGTACTGGGCCGTTCGCACTACCCTCTGTAGGGCCTTGCGGTCGGAGGCCAAGCAGTTGCATTACCAGGCAGTGATGCAACCGGTCAGGATGCTCTCGATGGTGCAGCTGTAGAAGCTTTTGAGGATCTGAGGACCCATGTCAAATCTTTTTAGTCTCCCGAGGGGGAATAGGTTTTGTCGTGCCCTCTTCACAACTGTCATGGTGTGCTTGGACCATTAGTTAGTTGTTGATGTGGACACCAAGGAACTTGAAGCTCTCAACCTATATGCCTCTCCTGTGACACCTGGTGGTTCTACAGCTGAATTACAACCCTCTGGTAGAAGTTATGCCTCAGGGCTATACAACTCTACCTAAAGGAGACTGGATACAAGTTC
Source organism: Oncorhynchus masou masou (assembly GCF_036934945.1). Classification (NCBI taxonomy): domain Eukaryota; kingdom Metazoa; phylum Chordata; class Actinopteri; order Salmoniformes; family Salmonidae; genus Oncorhynchus; species Oncorhynchus masou. The sequence continues at coordinate 54,684,820 of NC_088241.1, read as the reverse complement.
CGCAAGGCCATACAGATACTACTAACATACAAACACACGTACAGGTGCATGTAAATAACTGAAGGGTGAACACAGTCTTGTGGCACACAGGAGATCTGGGTTTTTGAACCCAGTTGGTCACACACAGGGTTTCTGCGAACAGATCCAGGCATGGCGGCAGGGGCTGATGGTCCAGAAGGGCCTCCGGAATGTTCCGAGAACTGGAGAAGGACAGAAGAAGAGTGATGGAAGAGAGGAACTTGCAGTGAAGGAGAAGAAAGCACCCGCCAGCAAGAAGAATAAATGATTCAGGTTCTGTTTCTACCGGAGATGAGAGGAGAATGTGAAACCCATTAAACACAATATGACACACACTACTTTCCGCCTGCAGAATTATTACACACACTCCAAGATGTCAAACGTGTTATTCATGTACCCGGTGCATAATTTATTGAAACAATCAGCATGTCAGAGTGAAGCTAAAAGTCAAATGAACAGAATTGGCCAAACAGCTCAGATCAGTACTCACAGTGTTAGTAGTTTTACTGATGTAAACTTCTTACTTTCATCAAAGTCATTATCAGCGGGAAAACAATGTGCAAACAGTATGGTGTATGTGCATGGTGCTTAACATCACAAGATTATTTTGGGTGCTTGATCTAAAAGACAACATAGTTAATGTGTTTGACCCATATGTTAGAAGTAATAAACATTAGATACATTTACATGAAATCAAACAAACAAAAGCCCCTCCAATTCCCTTCCCTCTTTCTAGCTCTACTCCTCATTGCGTTCCTCCTCTCGCCCCTCCTGGTTGGCAGACGAAGCAAACGGGACGGGGTCCAACTCTAATAGTACTTTCCTCTTCCTGAGGGCGTGGTTTACCTGCTCCCGCTCCTGGAGGAGAGAAGGATGTAATAACATACATCTGATAGTTCCAGCCATTACAATTGATTTTATGCCGTATAGATGAAAAGTCAGTACCAAGTCAGTGCGTGTGTGTGTGTGTACCTGGGCTGTGAGAGTCCATCGCTGAAGAGAGAGACGTGTCAGCGCAGGTAGATGAGGAAAAGCAGAGAGCAGGGTTGGCAGCCAGGTCAGGGGTGAGGGGTTGGATGTCAGGAGTGAGGGTTTAGAGGTCAGGGGTCGCAGACTAAGGTCCAGCTCCTCCAGTGAGCCCAGCCCCCCTTCTCCTAGCAACCCACACCACCCCTCCTCCCCCACCCCTCCGTTATAGGACAGGTCCAACACAGAGAGGACAGAACGCCACGCTTACATACCACAGCTAGGGGCAGAAGGAAAGATTATTAAACTCACCTGTATTTGTGTCAGTAGGTATGTATAGAGTGCGTGATAGTGTGTATGCATGTGTGTACCCAGATGAAGCAGGTCGTCAGTGGTGAGGTCACAGCTGCTAAGGCGGAGCTCCTGGGTGGCTGACGGCTGCAGAGCTTCCAGTAGCAGTGCCAGACGCCCGCCCACCATCTTACTCCAGGACACATCTATACACTGCAGGTACGGCATAGCTAGAGCTGGAACACACACATACAGAATATTTTATTTGGATTCAAGCAGTCAAACAGAAGCCTCATCTTGAAGTACACTAGACTAGAATAAGAAGCAGCCAGTAATAGTGGAGTACCGAGTGCGCTGAGTGATTCCTGGTTCAGACTGCAGCCGTTGAGTGGGAGGAGTTTAATCTGTGACAGCGGGAGGGCAGAGACAATATCACTGACCACACCCCCAACCTCCTTATTGGATGACAGGTCCAGTTCCGTCAGCTCAGTGAGCGAGGGCAGCGCCTGGACTGGAGACAACACACACTCACATTCAAAGGTATGCAACAACTCAAGACATACCACTTCTCTCGCTCTCTCTCTCACACACACACACACACTCACTGAGGGCCTGTAGGTCTGTGTGTGTGAGGCAACAGAGGTGCAGGTCCAGGCCGCCCAGATGTGAGAGGAGAGCCAGGTGAGGGGAGAGGAGGGACAGCCCCCCGGCCACACCCTTATTACAGGACAGGTCCAATTGACACAGGGAGCGGAGGCAGTGGAACGAACCACCTGTAGAAAGAGGGGTTGATCAAATTAACAGATCTATGAGGACTGATAGATGAATTAGCCCCTAGACAAACACTAATCGAATGGCCAGTTTCTCTCCCTTATGTGTTATGTGACTGACATCTTACCCAACAGGCCGAGGGATTGTGTGGTCAGGCCACAGTCGTGTAGTCGTAGGGTTGTAAGGGAGGGGGTGTGGCTTAGGGAAGGGACTAACCCCCCCAAACCCCACACGCTGCCTTTCCCTGGCTCTGTTTTGGACATGCTGCCTGTGAAAGAAAAACAACATCAAGAAAATCTAAATATCATCTGCAACTAGATCAACTGCCATCAATGCGCCCAATAGGACACATCACTGCACTCTTTACTCCTCTGTAAACTGGTCATCTCTGTATACCCGTCGCAAGACCCACTGGTTGATGCTCATTTATAAAACCCTCTTAGGCCTCACTCCCCCCTATCTGAGATGTCTACTGCAGCCCTCATCCTCCACATACAACACCCGTTCTGCTAGTCACATTCTGTTAAAGGTCCCCAAAGCACACACATCCATGGGTCACTCGTCTTTTCAGTTTGCTGCAGCTAGCAACTGGAACGAGCTGCAACAAACACTCAAACTGGACTGTTTTATCTCAATCTCTTCATTCAAAGACTCAATCATGGACACTCTTTACTGACAGTTGTGGCTGCTTTGTGTGATGTATTGTTGTCTCTACCTTCTTGCCCTTTGTGCTGTTGTCTGTGCCCAATATTTTGTTGTCTGTACCCTGTTTTGTGCAGCTACCATGTTGTGCTGCTGCATGTTGTTGTCATGTTGTGTTGCTACCATGCTGTTGTTATCTTATGTCTCTCTTTATGTAGTTTTGTCTTTCTTGTCGTGATGGGTGTTGTCCTATATTTTAATTTAATGCATTTTTAATTCCAGCCCCAGTCCCCACGGGAGGCCTTTTGCCTTTTGGTAGGCCGTCATTGTAAATACGAATTTTCTCTTAACTGACTTGCCTAGTTAAATAAAAAGGTAAACATGTTTTTATAATAATAAAAAAATACAATTATAATAAGGCCTGTAATGTTCATCATAGGTACACTTCAACTATGACAGAAAAAAATATTTTTTTTCTCTCCAGAAAATCACATTGTAGGATTCTTAATGAATTTATTTGCAAATTATGGTGGAAAATAAGTATTTGGTCAATAACAAAAGTCATATACCCTTTGTTGGCAATGACAGAGGTCAAACGTTTTCTGTAAGTCTTCACTGGGTTTTCACACACTGTTGCTGGTATTTTGGCCCAATCCTCCATGCTGATCTCCTATAGAGCCGTGATGTTTTGGGGCTGTTGCTGGGCAACACGGACTTTCAACTCCCTCCAAAGATTTTCTATGGGGTTGAGATCTGGAGACTGGCTAGGCCACTCCAGGACCTTGAAATGCTTCTTACGAAGCCACTCCTTCGTTGTCCGGGCGGTGTGTTTGGGATCATTGTCATGCTGAAAGACCCAGCCACGTTTCATCTTCAATGCCCTTGCTAATGGAAGGAGGTTTTCACTCAAAATCTCACGATACATGGCCCCATTCATTCTTTCCTTTACACGGATCAGTCGTCCTGGTCCCTTTGCAGAAAAACAGCCCCAAAGCATGATGTTCCCACCCCCATGCTTCACAGTAGGCATGGTGTTCTTTGGATGCAACTCAGCATTCTTTGTCCTCCAAACACGACGAGTTGAGTTTTTACCAAAAATGTATATTTTGGTTTCATCTGACCATATGACATTCTCCCAATCTTCTTCTGGATAATCCAAATGCTCTCTAGCAAACTTCAGACGGGCCTGGACATGTACTGGCTTAAGCAGGGGGACACGTCTGGCACTGCAGGATTTGAGTTCCTGGCGGCGTAGTGTGTTACTGAAGGCAGGCTTTGTTAATTTGGTCCCAGCTCTCTGCAGGTCATTCACTAGGTCCCCCCGTGTGGTTCTGGGATTTTTGCTCACTATTCTTGTGATCATTTTGACCCCACGGGATGAGATCTTGCGTGGAGCCCCAGATCGAGGGAGATTATCAGTGGTCTTGTATGTCTTCCATTTCCTAATAATTGCTCCCACAGTTGATTTCTTCAAACCAAGCTGCTTACCTTTGCAGATTCAGTCTTCCCAGCCTGGTGCAGGTCTACAATTTTGTTTCTGGTGTCATTTGACAGCTCTTTGGTCTTGGCCATAGTGGAGTTTGGAGTGTGACTGTTTGAGGTTGTGGACATGTGTCTTTTATACTGATAACAAGTTCAAACAGGTGCCATTAATACAGGTAACGAGTGGAGGACAGAGGAGCCTCTTAAAGAAGAAGATACAGGTCTGCGAGTCAGAAATCTTGCTTGTTTGTAGGTGACCAAATACTTATTTTCCACTATAATTTGCAAATAAATTCATTAAAAATCCTACAATGTGATTTTCTGGATTTTTTTCTTCTCATTTTGTCTGTCATAGTTGAATTGTACCTATGATGAACATGACAGGCCTCTCTCATCTTTTTAAGTGGGAGAACTTGCACTATTGGTGGCTGACTAAATACTTTTTTGCCCCGCTGTATATAAACTGCAACAAATGAGTAAGGGCTGGCCCCCTTTTCAATTTAGGATTGTTGGCTTCTAGCACCCTATTCCTGTATTTTAATAATAAAGAGTTGAGCACCGTCCTCTGCGTCGGTCTGTGTGTGGGCCAGGAGAGGGTTGCAAGACGCATCCAACACACACAGTCTGGGGAGAACACTCACTATACCACCTGGGATGAGAGAGAGAGGGGAGAGAGACATTTCATTTAATCTCGTAGCAACTTTGTGTTTGTGTGTGTGTCTGTGCATGTGTACGTACCCAGTATAGTAGCGTCAGTTTCAGTGAGCTGGCAGGCCACCAAGTAGAGCTCTCTAAGGGTTGGGTGGAGTTTACCCACAATGCCTTGCAAAGCTGAGCCACCAATACCAGCATTCCAGGACAGGTCCAGAACCTCCAACACCGGAACACACTTCAATGCCTCACCTACACAACACACACAGGCAGTCTGCAAAATTGCCACTAATGTAAAGACACAGTAAGTGTTTAGGTTAGAGTCTCTTTTTAAGCCCCACCCAGAGCAGTGATGTCATCAGCAGTCAGCCTACAGCAGGAGAGCCTGAGGGTTCTGAGTCCACCCACGTTCTGGAGGTGAGAGGTCAATGATCTCAGACATCCTCCAATCAGCTCATTCCATGACAGGTCCATCTCCTCCAATAGAGACAGAGAGGGGAGCAAGGTAGCTGAGAGAGAGAGACAGGGTGGGCACAAAAAGATAACACCAACATAATATGACGAGTATGTGCGTGTGTGTCTTGAAATGTACGTTTGATTTGCTGATCCAAATAAAGTATTTAAATGTATGGGTGTACTAACCCAGTTCCAGTACATCAGTAGCAGTGAGGTCGCAGTGAGCCAGACTCAAAGTCCTGCTGTCTGCTCTTTTCCCCAGCCTCTTGACAAACACACACACACGACCCCAGCCCATGTCACACACACTCTCTGCTGGGTCAGTTGGGCCAGGAACGACACCTGGGACACAACACAAACACCAAACATATCACATGTTAAGTTATCCTAAGACACATTACAATTCCAGTAAAATGGTACTGACTATGGGCACTAAATACTTTTGCAGCTTATTGAGATTCTCACAGTCCACTCACCTGCGCCGTCCCTCTCCTCCTCCGCCTCTCTGTCCTCAGGAAGCACTCCACTCTCGGCTTGGCGGGACAGGAAGCGGCCAGACGTTGACTTCCTGTCTGAGGTCGTGCGTTTCCTGCGGATCTGGTTCATGATGAGGTCAAACGGCGAACGTCCCCGCCCCCGCTGGACATCTGGCCAATCACAAACAGACATGATTAGATGCCTACTCAATCCCAAATGGACCCTTACCCTATACCCCAACCCAGTTCTTGAGAGCCACAGGGTGTGCAGTATTTTGTTCCAGCTCAGCTCTAACACACCTACTCAGTCAAGTGATCAATTGAATCAAGGACTGATGTATGGCCATAACAACAGATCAATCAGATTTTCCAATCTCATTCCAAACATTTATCATATTTTAATCATCAGTAGGACATAATCAGTTGGCTAGGAGATTAATATTGGAGCCTAGACCTGTATAGGAGCAAAAACATAAAGCAACATACCTGATGATTCCATTCTTCAGTGCAGCTCAGCAACTCAAATAGCTCTGTAACAGCTTATGATCATACGGTGCACAGATCACACACACGTTGACACAGATACCATTTTACATGACAGTTTCTGCCTAGAAGAGGAGCAATACTTCTGTATTCAATCTTTTGAGTAATAGGCCTACCGAATTTAACACTGAAATCTTATTAAAAACGCAATCGACCTCCCCCAAAGAAACACAAGCTGCGTGCGTCTTGTCTCTTATTGCGAAAAACATGACATTTTTCGGCATTTAAAGTTCACGATACATACTTTTTGATCCGTGTTATTGCCTGACCGCCGAACTGCGTCTGTCGCAGGTGTAGGCTACTTCAGCTCCAAGTAGAGGCTGTCCTGTACAGGTATAGGATCGGCTTGGCGTCCCCAAACCCCCTTCAGCTCAATAAACGCCAAATTGACCTTGGATCAGCGTCTACATTTGCGACTCCTTCGGATATTGTCACTCCGTGTTGACGCGTGGTGTCTCGTGCTCTTCAGGTGCTGTCTTCAGTTCTTTATCACAGCAAATCGCCGCATATTTCTACAATGTTCTACAACGATTTTAAACCTAACCACTCTGGTAGCCATATGCCAAACTCTAACATTAAATTAAGACCAAAAAGCAACTTTTGTTTTCATTACTTACGATATAGCCAAGGCAATTTGGACTTTGTGGCTGTGGTAACGAGTTACAACCATCAGGTGTGCCATCCATCCAGGAAGTAGACTTCGGAACTCCTTTAGTAAACAAAAACGACAGCTTGCAACATAATAAAGATTGAGCTAAAATCATTTTTTTCATCTAGGTCAAACAGAGATGATTGAATAACGCTGAAATATTTGGATTGATCAATAAATATTTTATTTATTACAGGATTACATTCATATAATAACTTAATTATCATTATATTACATATCACCCAAGGATAATAATGCTATAAGACTACTCAAAGGAAACATATGTGGACTTTATGTAGCCTACATATTGACTTCATGTAAATATTTAGCCATTTTTTACTGGAAATATGTAAGTACAGTAAAAGCTGTTTCCCAGAAATCGAGCAAATAATTCAACTCTCGATCTCTGCATAAGAGGGTATGAATCTGAAATGAGACAGTGACAAGGGGCATTGCGATCTCATTTATATACGACAAACACTTTTCCAGGCGTTGTGAGATCTGATTATTTGTGCAACACAACTGCAATAAAGAAGACCTGAAACGCAACTATGTATCTTCTCTAACTGTGCTGGATTTGCACAGAGGCCTTCATTGGTAAGATCCTCAGAGGATGGAGACTACAGCTAAATCAAATCAAACTTATATAGCCCTTCTTACATCAGCTGATATCTCAAAGTGTTGTACAGAAACCCAGCCTAAAACCCCAAAGAGCAAGCAATGCAGGAGTAGAAGCATGGGGGCTAGGAAGAACTCCCTAGAAAGGCCAAAACCTAGGAAGAAACCTAGAGAGGAACCAGGCAATGAGGGATGGCCAGTCCTCCTCTGGCTGTGCCAGGTGGAGATCATAACAGAACATGGCCAAGATGTTCAAATGTTCATAAATGACAAGCAGGGTCAGATAATAATAATCACTGCCTCCCGGGTGGCGCAGTGGTCTAAGGCACTGCATCGCAGCGCTAGTTGTATTGCAGTGCGGCTTGGTTGGGTTGTGTTTCGGAGGACGCATGACTCTCGAGCTTCGTCTCTCCCGAGCCTGTACAGGAGTTGTAGCGATGAGACAAGATAGTAACTACTAAAAACAATTGGATACCACAAAATTGGGGGTAAACAAAATAAATACAAATAAAATAATAATAATCACAGTAGTTGTCGAGGGTGCAACAAGTCAGCACCTCAGGAGTAAATGTCAGTTGGTTTTTCATAGCCGATCATTGAGAGTATCTCTACCGCTTCTGCTTTTGAGAGTTGATAACAGCAGGTCTGGGGACAGGTAGCACGTCCGGTGAACAGGTCAGGGTTCTATAGCCGCAGGCAGAACAGTTGAAACTGAAGCAGCAGCAGGGCCAGGTCGACTGGGGACAGCAAGGAGTCATCATGCCAGGTAGTCCTGAGGCATGGTCCTCGGGCTCAGGTCCTCCGAGAGAGAGATAGAGAGAATTAGAGAGAGCATACTTAAATTCACACAGGACACCGGATAGGACAGGAGAAATACTCCAGATATAACAGACTGACAGAAAGATCTCCGCCAAGTCACAACCCATCGAAGTGTCGGAACCGCCAGTGGTCACTCTCGATGGTTTCTTTCCTCTGCACAGACTCTGTGACCACACCCAGGTACCAATTTGTATTTTGCACAACTTCAACATCCCAGCTATGTGTCCCTGAGTTAACTCCATCACAACCCATGATCCATGTAAAGTAATCAAATCTCTCTGGGTGGTCAGGAAGCTTCTGTCTCTTCACTCTCTCTCACACTGATCAGATCCTTAGACAATGTGAGATCTGGATGGACAGTGTTGGGGTCCAGAATCACAGGATCTGAAGACAGGGAGAACAAGGTCTCTGTTCTAGCAAACGCTGTGACGACATGGCAGAATCCCTGAAGATGTCATGGCACAGAGGACAGGAGAGATGGTTTTGGAGGCTTTGTCTCCTCAGGTGGAAGAGGTTCAGGAGCAGTGTTCTCCTCTGATTGAGGTTTATCTGTCTCCTCTGTAATTGCTGAAATAAAAGGCTTCCGTTTCAAAATTGGTTGTAAGAACACCAAGATTTCACTTTGTCAGTGAGGGAAAATGTACACTAAGTGATATTTCAAACCTAATGTGAGTAATTACCTGATGGGTTGTCAATTTGTAGTCCCTCGGCAAGAATGTTGAGGTTTATCTTCCTGAGGATCTCCAGCATTCTCAAGTCCATAGGGCTGCATCGTTATATCCACAGTGTCTTCTCTCTCAGCATGCTCCAACTTGGCCTTTGGGATGTGACTAAAGTAATCAGCACACCATTATTCTGGTGCCATTTAAGTCTCCTTTCTTCAGCTCCTCCAAAGTGTTCAGCAGCAGCTCAGGAACTGATTTCCACAGTGTAAATCACCAGATAGACGACCACAAAGTGGTTTACTTTATCGTTTTTGGAAGGCAGTATTCATGCATTTCCCATTATCCTATAACATTCAGACCGAGCTGAATGTTATAGCACTGAGCTGAACTTTATCCCAACAGGTGAGTTAGGGGTGGAGTTTACAGATAAATCATTACTGAGTGTTTTTAGCTGTACTCAGGCTTTACATGTGACTTCTCTCGTTTTTTTGTTAATACATTATTCATAAACCCTCATTGTATTCTTGCCACTTGTCTGCTTTAATTGGACAGAAACATGTGTAAATAGATCATTGCATAATAAAAAGTATCCAATCAAACCCTATAGAATATTAAAGAACAAACTCACAGGCTTTTGTTCCAAATGTGCATTTTATTAGATTTCACTGAAAGCTGTTAACAGCAGAACACACAGCACTATCAACCATCTGTTACTCCAGGGCTTATTCAGGATGGAGCAACACTTACTGTACAGCCAGATAGAAATATATAAAATAGAAAAGGACAGGATTCTCTGTCATGTGGAATTAATAGGAACTCATGTAATCTCAGCTCTATCCATTACATTTCTATCTGTAGCGTTGTGAGTGTTGCCCCCGGTTCCATCATTCCCAGTCCTGCTTTGGGAGATAGTCATCTTAAAACCCCAGACCAGCTACCTTTCTTTACCCTCCCTGGCTGCATGTCAATACTTTACGGTGTCTTCCTCATTCGTCTGCACTGATCTGAAAACAAGACAGATGAAAACAGTAGATATCTATGAGGAACCTGCTTTCACCTGTCACAGTTCTTTATTTATCAGTGCAGATGTAGGAGAGGAGACGTAGTGAGGAAGCCAGTATAGATATTTAAGATGCAGCCTCCTTCCTTCCCTCTCCCGGGTCAGGTATCCCTCTCTCGGCAGCTGTACAGGTGTGTGTATGTATGAAAAAGAGTATGTTGGGTGTGTAGTCTTGTTGAGAGGGTGTCACCATGGAGACACACTTCCTGTTTGGTTGCTCAGTCGTCGTCCACAGTAGGGGTGATGGTCACGCCCCTCCTGATCTGGCCCCAGCCAATCAGACTGCAGAGAGAAAATAGACAACCAATAATGCGATAGTCAGGGTAAACAGCCAAACACATATACACATACATACACATATATATATTTACACATACACATATATACAGTGCCTTGCGAAAGTATTCGGCCCCCTTGAACTTTGCGACCTTTTGCCACATTTCAGGCTTCAAACATAAAGGTATAAAACTGTATTTTTTTGTGAAGAATCAACAACAAGTGGGACACAATCATGAAGTGGAACGACATTTATTGGATATTTCAAACTTTTTTAACAAATCAAAAACTGAAAAATTGGGCGTGCAAAATTATTCAGCCCCTTTACTTTCAGTGCAGCAAACTCTCTCCAGAAGTTCAGTGAGGATCTCTGAATGATCCAATGTTGACCTAAATGACTAATGATGATAAATACAATCAACCTGTGTGTAATCAAGTCTCCGTATAAATGCACCTGCACTGTGATAGTCTCAGAGGTCCGTTAAAAGCGCAGCGAGCATCATCACTAGGCGGCAGGGTAGCCTAGTGGTTAGAGCGTTGGACTGGTATCCGAAAGTTCATCGCAAGTTCAAATCCCGAGCTGACAAGGTACAAATCTGTCGTTCTGACCCTGAACAGGCAGTTAACCCACTGTTCCTAGGCCGTCATTGAAAATAAGAATTTGTTCATAACTGACTTGCCTAGGAAAATAAAGGTAAAAATTAAATTAAAAAGAACAAGGAACACACCAGGCAGGTCGGAGATACTGTTGTGAAGAAGTTTAAAGCCGGATTTGGATACAAAAAGATTTCCCAAGCTTTAAACATCCCAAGGAGCACTGTGCAAGCGATAATATTGAAATGGAATAGTATCAGACCACTGCAAATCTACCAAGACCTGGCCGTCCCTCTAAACTTTCAGCTCATACAAGGAGAAGACTGAGAAGACTACAAGATGCAGCCAGGAGTCCCATGATCACTCTGGATGAACTGCACAGCTGATGTGGGAGACTCTGTCCATAGGACAACAATCAGTCGTATATTGCACAAATCTGGCCTTTATGGAAGAGTGGCAAGAAGAAAGACATTTCTTAAAGATATCCATAAAAAATGTTGTTTAAAGTTTGCCACAAGCCACCCCAGAGACACACCAAACATGTGGAAGAAGGTGCTCTGGTCAGATGAAACCAAAATTGAACTTTTTGGCAACAATGCAAAACGTTATGTTTGGCGTAAAAGCAACACAGCTCATCACGCTGAACACACCATCCCCACTGTCAAACATGGTGGTGGCAGCATCATGGTTTGGGCCTGCTTTTCTTCAGCAGGGACAGGGAAGATGGTTAAAATTGATGGGAAGATGGATGGAGCCAAATACAGGACCATTCTGGAAGAAAACCTGATGGAGTCTGCAAAAGACCTGAGACTGGGACGGAGATTTGTCTTTCAACAAGACAATGATCCAAAACATAAAGCAAAATCTACAATGGAATGGTTCAAAAATAAACATATCCAGGTGTTAGAATGGCCAAGTCAAAGTCCAGACCTGAATCCAATCGAGAATATGTGGAAAGAACTGAAAACTGCTGTTCACAAATGCTCTCCATCCAACCTCACTGAGCTCGAGCTGTTTTGCAAGGAGGAATGGGAAAAAATTTCAGTCTCTCGATGTGCAAAACTGATAGAGACATACCCCAAGCGACTTACAGCTGTAATGGCAGCAAAAGGTGGCGCTACAAAGTATTAACTTAAGGGGGCTGAATAATTTTGCACGCCCAATTTTTCAGTTTTCGATTTGTTAAAAAAGTTTGAAATATCCAATAAATGTCGTTCCACTTCATGATTGTGTCCCACTTGTTGTTGATTCTTCACAAAAAAAATACAGTTTTATATCTTTATGTTTGAAGCCTGAAATGTGGCAAAAGGTCGCCGAATACTTTCGCAAGGCACTGTATGTATGTATGTATGTATATATATATATATACACACACACACACACACACACAGAGTCAAATCAACCCCTCCCCTCTCTCTTACCGCCAATGTTTCTCCACACGACGGCTGAGAGCGATCTTCTCTCCAACCTCTGTACAGACAGGGTTGGTCAGGACGATCTTGGCCAGATCAGCCTTCACTGCACTCACTCTGCCGCCCGTAGACAGACTCCCGATGTTCACCATCAACACCTCGTTCTTAGACAGCTTCTGGACCTGAGGGGAAAAACACAGAAACAGAAAGAAGACTGAGTTGGAGTAGACAAAACCTCTCACTTACTGACACACTCTCACTGGGTGCGTCTCTAAAGACGCTTTCTCCTCTAAATGTAATTTTAAAATTCTGTCTGTTACCATCCACAACATTGCAACAGCAAGCCTAGGAGTATCAGGCTACAGTTCCAAGGGTACATTGCTGACCTTGGCGGCCTTCTTGTCTCCTTCAGTGCGGACTCCCAGAAGCCTCCTCAACAGGAAATAGGAGATTTCCAGTTCTGTGAAGATCTCAGGTAGTGCTCCGACCGCTCCCAGCACCTGGCCAACCATACGGTCAGCTCTGCACAGGGTCGGATCAATCTTAGTGCCTACACCTGGATAGGACAGAAAACACACATACCTGAGTATTTAAACCTATATTAGAAAGAACACACACCTGACCCACCATACTGTCACAGTAACACACAAGTACATACCAATCAGTCCTCCGGGTGCTGCGTACTGTAAGTCGTTGTGTTCAGCAAAAAGTGAGACGATCTTGGAGAAGATGGGTTTACACATCAGCTTCCCCTCATGGTCCTTAGACACGATGCCAGGACGCACCTCCAACTCCTGACCCACCTGGAGAGGGACCAATATATAAAAGGAGGGAGGCAGGTAGTGAGAGAAAGAGGGAGATGAGACAAGAAAGAGAAAGACAGGGTGAATGAGACAGGAGAGGAGAAACAGAGAGAGGAGGGAGTGACAGAGACCAGGGAATGAAAGTGAGTGAGAGCTTCATGAGAACTTTGCGCCATAGGACCACTTACCCATGATGCCTTGGGGAAGAGGAAGTGAGTCCTACCTTGAGCACGCCTTTTAGAATACTGCCTCCGGCCACACCTCCTTTCAGGTCGTCAACCTCACATCCCGGCTTGTTGACATCAAACGACCGGATCACTGAAACACACAAACTCAAACCACATTAACACACCCACAAAACATACACACAACACATGATAAACTGGTACAAGTCATCACGTGTCTATTCTTACCAATCAGTCTAGGTTCTGAGGTGAAGTCTCTGATGGGGACAGGGATCTTCTTGACAATGTATTCACACACCACCTCTATGTTGTACTTCAGCTGGGCTGAGATAGGAATAATAGGTGCTCCCTCTGCCACTGTACCTACACACAACAGGAGAGAGGTTACACACACTTTAAAAGGAGAGGCAGAGGGGTTAAACATCTACATTCACTACGCTCAGGCAAACAAACACATTCAGAAACACACACACAATGCTTTACAGGACAGAGCTATTCCAGCCACTGACCCTGTACGAAGGCTAGGATCTGTTCGTACTGCTCCTTGGCCTGGCTCTCCTTGACCAGATCAATCTTGTTCTGGAGGATCAGGATGTGTTTGAGCTTCATGATCTCTATGGCAGCCAGGTGCTCAGAGGTTTGGGGCTGGGGACACGACTCGTTACCCGCTGGGAGAGAGGAAGGAGAGGTGTATGTATGTATCAAATCAAAATCAAATCAATGTTTATTGGTCACATAACATATGCACATCTGTTAATCGCATCAATGTTAGAGTCCGGAATAAAACAAACACATACCGGTCAAAAGTTTTAGAACACCTACTCTTTCAAAGGTTTTTCTTATTTTTACTATTTTCTACATTGTAGAATAATAGTGAAGACATCAAAACCATGAAACAACACAGTAACCAAAAAAAAAACGTGTTACAACAAATCAAAATATATATTATATTTGAGATTCTTCAAATAGCTATCCTTTTCCTTGATGACAGCTTTGACTGGCTTGGCATTCTCTCAACCAGCTTCATCTGGAATGCTTTTCCAACAGTCTTGAAGGAGTTCCCACATATGCTGAGCACTTGTTGGCTGCTTTTCCTTCACACCGTGGTCCAACTCTTCCCAAACCATCTCAATTGGGTTGAGGTCGGTGATTGTGGAGGCCAGGTCATCTGATGCAGCACTCCATCAATCTCCTTGGTCAAATAGCCCTCACACAGCCTGGAGGTGTATTTTGGGTCATTGTCCTGAAGAAAAACAAATGATAGTCCCACTAAGCACAAACCAGATGGGATGGCGTATCACTGCAGAATGCTGTGGTAGCCATGCTGGATAAGTGTGCCTTGAATTCTAAATGAGTCACAGTGTCACCAGCAAAGCACCACCACACCATCATACCTCCTCCTCCATGCTTCACAGTGGGAACCACACATGCGGAGATCATCCGTTCACCTACTCTTCGTCTCACAAAGACACGGCAGTTGGAACCAAAGGACAGATTTCCACTGGTCTAATGTCCATTGCTCGTGTTTCTTGGCCCAAGCAAGTCTCTTCTTATTATTGGTTTCCTTTAGTAGTGGTTTGTTTGCAGCAATTCGACCATGAAGGCCTGATTCACGCAGTCTCCTCTGAACAGTTGATGTTGAGATCGTCGGTTACTTCAACTCTGTGAAGCATTTATTTGGGCCGCAATCAGAGGTGCAGTTAACTTTAATGAAGTTATCCTCAGCAGCAGAGGTAACTCTGGGTCTTCCTTTCCTGTGGCGGTCCTCATGAGAGCCAGGTTCATCCTAGCGCTTGATGATCTTTGCGACTGCATTTGAAGAAATGTTAAAAGTTCTTGAAATTTTCCAGATTAAAGTAGGGAAAATATATATATTGTCAAACTGAATGTATTCAACTGAAATGCATCTTCCACATTAACTTTGAGAGAGGTGCGGGGGGCTGCCCAGAGAACAGTGGGTAAACTGCCTTGCTCAGGGGAAGAACAACACATTTTTACCTTGTCAACACGGGGATTTGAACCAGCAACCTTCCGGTTACTGGTCCAACGCTCTAACCACTAGGCTACTTGCCGCCCCCAAGTAATGATGGACTGTGGTTTCTCTTTGCTTATTTGAGCTGTTCTTATCATAATATGGACTTGATCTTTTATCAAATAGTGCTCCTGTATACTACCCCTACCTTGTTACAACACAACTGATTGGCTAAAACGCATTAAGGAAAGAAATTCCACAAATTAACAAGGCACACCTGTGAAATTCAATGCATTCCAGGTGACTATCTCATGAAACTAGTTGAGAGAATGCCAAAAGAGTGCAAAGCTGTCATCAAGACAAAGGGTGAAGAATCTCAAATATATTTTGATTTGTTTAACACTTTTTTGGTTACTACATAATTCCATGTGTTATTTCATAGTTTTGATGTCTTCACTATTATTCTACAATGTAGAAAATATTAAAACAAAGAAAAACCCTTGAAATGAGTAAGTGTCCAAACTTTTGACTGGTATTGTACATATAAATAATGGTGTGTATAAACAGTATGGATATGATAAATTGAAATTTTTTGTTTAACGTTTAAAAACGACCACTATAGGTTTTCCGTTTAAAATTAAAATAAAAATCATAAAATTCCACGTCAATTCACAATGTAGAATAACGATCCTATTATATATGTTTGACCGTAACGGCCGGGCAATTAATGTATATCCACCACAACCCTTTACAGACATACAACGCAGCTACAGACATACAACGCAGCTACACGTGATAACTTTTCAGACAATTAAAAAAGTGCCGCATCAGAGAGTCTGTAGCTTTTCAGACAGTAGAATTCTGCTCAGGCATATCATGTTCTATTGTTTCCCTGACAACAAGAAACATTGCTGATTGATGTGCTGCTGTGTTGTTTCTAATGGTAGGGTAGCTAGATGTGCTTTATTTCTACTAAATGTTTTGGTAACTCACAGTATTTCAATAACTTTAAAGCACTATTTTAAGAGAACGTGGTCTGCGTGCAGGCAGGCAGGCTGCGCGCAGCAGATCAAGATGTGATTGACTGTTCTGGACGCATTGCGATAGTCCCTCTTCAGAAGCAGCATTACTTTACAGACAAGTAAAACGCCGTTCATATCTCCAGAGAAGGTTTTGTGTTTGCATTTAAAAAGCCGTAGTGTAGCCTACCCTAACAGACCACATTCCATTATATCTGAAAAGGGTAATCGATACAGGCTACCGGTAGCCTACTGTCATTTCATATTATGAGAACAAAACACCTTCTCCCACTCAGCAACGAAGAGTACCCTGTGCTTCCAAGACTGGCCAGAAGATACCTCTGTATCCCGGGAAACATCGGTTCCATGAATAAACTAGGATATTCTAAATCAAATATAAATGTTATGCCACAAGCACCGAATACAACACGTGTAGATCTTAACGTGAAATGCTTACATAAAAGCCCTTAAACAACAATGCAGTTCAAGAAATAGAGTTATGAAAATATTTACTAAATTAAAGTAAAAAATAACACTAAAAAGGCTATATACAGGGAGTACGGGTACAGAGTCAATGTGCAGGGGTACAGGTTAGTCAAGGTAATTTGTAAAATATGGGGGTCAAAGTAAATTGTCCAGGTGGCCATTTGATTAATTGTTCAGCAGTCATGACTTGGGGAGTAGAAACTGTTAAGGAGCCTTTTGGTCCTAGACTTGGTGCACTTGCCGTGTGGTAGCAGGGTGTGAGAGGACAATTAACATGTTTACCTGCTTTGTTTAATATTAATAGTTAACAATTATATATACTTAACAAACTGTAAGACATTTCAGTTCTACTAATTCTGTGTTTTCATCAGGGTGCATACTCCAGCTCCCTGCAGCTAGTCAAGGCGTGTGGTCAAGGACATGGGTTTTACTCAAGATAGTAGAGGTCAACCGATTATGATTTTTCACCGCCGATACTGATTATTGGAGGACCGAAAAAGCTGATACCGATTAATCAGACGATTTTGAACATTTATTTTTAATAATGACAATTACAACAATACTGAATGAACACTCATTATAACTTAATATAATACATCAATCAAATCTATTTAGCCTCAAATAAAAAATGACATGTTGAATTTGGTTTATATAATGCAAAAACAAAGTGTTGGAGAAGAAAGTAAAAGTGCAATATGTGCCATGTAAGAAAGCTAATGTTTAAGTTCCTTGCTCAGAACATGAGAACATATGAAAGCTGGTGGTTCCTTTTAACATGAGTCTTCAATATTCCCAGGTAAGACGTTTTAGGTTGTAGTTATTATAGGAATTATAGGACTATTTCTCTCTATACCATTTGTATTTTATTAACCTTTGACTATTGGATGTTCTTATAGGCACTTCGTTATTGCCAGTGTAACAGTAAAGCTTCTGTCCCTCTCCTCGCCACTACCTGGGCTCGAACCAGGAACACATCGACAACAGCCACCCTCGAAGCAGCGTTACCCATGCAGAGCAAGGGGAACAACTACACCAAAGTTTCAGAGCAAGTGACGTTTGAAACTCTATTAGCGCGCACCCAGCTAACTAGCTAGCCATTTCACATCGGTTACACCAGCCTAATCTCGGGAGTTGATAGGCTTGAAGTCATAAACAGGACAATGCTTGAAGCATTGCGAAGAGCAGCTGGCAAAACGCACAAAAGTGCTGTTTGAATGAATGCTTATGAGCCTGCTGGTGCCTACCATTGCTCAGTCAGCCTGCTCCATCAAATCATAGACTTAATTATAACACATAGAAATACGAGCCTTAGGGTCATTAATTTGGTCGAATCCGGAAACTGTCATTTCGAAAACAAAACGTTTATTCTTTCAGTGAAATACGGAACCGTTCCGTATCTTATCTAACAGGTGGCATCCCTAAGTCGAAATATTGCTGTTACATTGCACAACCTTCAATGTTATGTCATAATTACGTAAAATTCTGGCAAATTAGTTCACAATGAGCCAGGCGGCCCAAACTGTTGCATATACCCTGACTCTGCGTGCAATGAACGCAAGAGAAGTGACACAATTTCACCTGGTTAATATTGCCTGCTAACCTTTCTTTTAGCTAAATATGCAGGTTTAAAAATATATACTTCTGTGTATTGATTTTAAGAAAGGCATTAATGTTTATGGTTAGGTACACTTTGGAGCAACGACAGTCCTTTTTCACGAATGAGCACCGCATCGATTATATGAAACGCAGGACACGCTAGATAAACTAGTAATATCATCAACCATGTGTAGTTATAACTAGTGATTATGATTGATTGATTGTTTTTTTATAAGATATGTTTAATGCTAGCTAGCAACTTACCTTGGCTTCTTACTGCATTCCCGTAACAGTCAGGCTCCTCGTGAGGTAGGTGGTTAGAGCATTGGACTAGTTAACCTAGTTAACCTTAAGGTTCCAAGATTGAATCGCTGAGCTGACAAGGTTAACATCTGACAACATCTGTCGTTCTTCCCCCGAACAAGGCAGTTAACCCAGTTAAGGCCGTCATTGAAAATAAGAATGTGTTCTTAACTGACTTGCCTCGTTAAATAATGTTGTAATTTTTTTTTACACAAAATCTGCAAAACCAGCATCCAAAAATACCGATTTCCGATTGTTATGAAAACTTTAACATCGGCCCTAATTAATCGGCCATTCCGATTAATCAGTCGACCTCTACAAGATAGCGGTACCTGGAACTGACAATTGATTTAACGGGTTGGTGATAAAACATACAGCATGCATTTCATAGAATGAGTTGGTGTTGGATAACGATGAGAGGAAACAAACTCTGGTTTCTATACAATAAGAACAGTCTTCACAACAAATGCTATCTGACTGGGGGGAATCCTCCTTTCTCATATATCAAGTCTCACCTTTTGAACCATTCCATACATCTGATGTTCGTCATGTAGGCTAAGAGGGTGCATCTCTGCTATAAAATATATTTGTATTCTTTCTATGTCAGAGCTGCTTGGCACTACAATCAAGAGTGTTGGGTCGACCAGCCTCACCGGCTGCCTTACATTTTGAATAAAGTAACATCCCGATCGGTGATTGACCTTGTCTTTCCTCATTATTGATTAGAATTTCAACAAGAAGAGAGAACAGTCTATGACTTGGGTGACTGGAGTCTTGACCATTTTTTTAATCTTCCTCTCACACACCGCCTAGTATAGGTCCTAGATGGTATCAAGGCAACAGACCAAAGACTGAACACACACTCTCCTAATTAGCAAAGAGAAAGAGCAGGCAGGCCAGCACAAGGGAGTGAGAGGGGCCAACAAAACCGTGCGCCTAGTAGTCTAGTGGTAAGAGCGTTGGACTAGTAACCGAGAGGTTGCAAGATCGAATCCCCAAGCTGACAAGGTAAAAATCCATCGTTCTGCCCCTGAACAAGGCAGTTAACCTACTGTTCCAGGCATATAACACAGAAAATAACATTTTTTGTGATAATTGCACTGTGATTTGAATTATGTAGGGGGTCAAAAAAATCCCAAACAGAATTTCTTAACGTTAAGGATCCACCTTTGTTTAAACGTAATTCCCAACGTTGTATAAACACTCCTAGCCTCATGGACATTATACGAATAGACAAGGTGTGTGTGGATGAGAATGACAATTGACGTCATATTAACATATCAGAGGTGGAGTCTTACCAATGAGGAGGAGGGCAGCGTCCATAACAGCTGCTCCGTTCAACATAGTGGCCATCAGAATGTCGTGACCAGGACAGTCCACAAAGGACACATGTCTGACCAGTTTGAAGTTACCCTTGGTTCCAGGGATGTCTGTAGGGAACTCATCAGGAGTACTGGAGCCACACGACCTGTAGCACTCTGGCCTGGGACAGCTGGGATCATCCAGCTTGTACACCTAAAGCAGGGAGGGGAGGGCAGGTCAGTAGGGAAACATCACCTATGCTACTGGTACTATGCCATTTCCATTCTCTCACATGTATTCTGCCCATGTCACAGCCCTTCCTCATGTGTGATCCTATTTCTGTTAGGGTCAATGGCCACTGTTGCTTACCTTGGCATTAGCGTAACCTAGCTTGATTGTGATGTTCCTCTCTAGCTCGTTCTTGAAGCGGACAGTGTGAACCCCTGAGATGGCCTTGACCACCGTCGACTTCCCGTGGGCCACATGACCAATGGTGCCTACAGGGCAGGGAGGACTGAGAGTGTTACTGGAGGTGCTATGTGGAGGAGGGTATTAGGGGGTCAATGCTCACACGTAGGGCTACACTATTGATCAATTTCACAGAAATCGCAATACTGACATGTGCAATACCCATATCGCAAGATGTGGCATGCAATATTTTGAAACGCATCTCAGCAGTATGTAATGTCCGTTTTTATAGTTTACTCCTTTGTTTTTTCTCCTCAAGGCTGCTTCTCACACACAAACCCATGTTACTCAAGCTGCGCAGTTCCTCCTCCTCGCTGTTGGATTCACCCTATGTTTGCATGCTGTTCTATTTAGGTCAAATGCATCAACCGATTGTTCCAAACCAGAACATTCTATTTCTATGATTCCAACAGTTCACCCAAGTGTTTTGATTTATATTGCAAGTGCAATATTTGGTATATATATATATTTTTAAGCAATTACATTTTGTTCCCCTATGCTGCAGCCCCACAGCATAACATTGCCAATAATATGTCTGAATCCTTATTTCCACAAAGGCAAATGTCAACATACAATCAGACAGGCTAGAATCAGATCAAGTGAGGGGTGTGTCATCTATGGCTGATTTCCCCAGGTCTCAATTTAGACACCACTACTGTAGGGGATTGGTTCTGGTTCACTCACCAATGTTGATGGTGGCCTGTCTGCTGATGATCTCTTGAGAGAGAGGAGTCAGGGTGGACACATCCTGTTGAGAGAACACACACAGGTCATTGAAGTATGCAAAGTGTAGCACATGGGGATGTGAAACTTACTCCTCAACCTTGTCTTGCCACTTGAACCGCCAAACTGTAACTTTTATGTGGCGCTGACTGGTAAGACGCTTCAGGAAAGCTGTCACGTCTGCAAGCAAGGCAGAGGTCCTGGGTTCAAGTCTGGTGGAATCAGGAGTGGTATCGCTAAGCAAGCAGCGTGACGTCCGTTATAAAATTATGGTATTTAATCTAGTGGGCTAATAACATTATGAGAGAGCTAGCCGTGAGAAGTAAATAATGGATGATTTATTGTGTGAGTATCGTGAGCTATGACATTGTGAAGCAGACAGTGGAAGCCTAATCTATTCTGCATAATTAAACGGGACCTGTGGAGCGGCTGGAAGTTTACGTGACATGCTCCTAGTGAAGTGACCATCAGGTGCTGATGATACCATGGTAAAATATCCCCATCAATAATATCGACTAATTGAACAGCTAAATTACAGCGTATCTCAATAATATATTTTTAAAGTGTTGAGTATAGGTCATTCACACAACGGAATGGGCTGTTGTTCAGTTGTGCTGCGACATTTCCTGTCCATTCAGGGAAGATGTGCACTGAACAGCTGTTTACTTTTAATTTCAGTGACAACTGCACATACACAACTGAATGCAAACACGACTGACTTGGAGGAACAAATGCACTTGTAGGTCTAGAACGTTACTATATATGAAAGAGAAAACTGTCTTTACTCATTGGGCATGGCTGAATATGGACAATCCCCACGTTGCTACGACAGCCAAGCTAATGTTAGCTAGCTAGTTACTGTTAGCATGTGCCGGTAAAACAGTCCCCTTCTCTGAGCCCGCAACAACATCATTATTCATA
This sequence comes from Oncorhynchus masou masou, assembly GCF_036934945.1. NCBI lineage: Eukaryota > Metazoa > Chordata > Actinopteri > Salmoniformes > Salmonidae > Oncorhynchus > Oncorhynchus masou. The sequence continues at coordinate 54,662,653 of NC_088241.1, read as the reverse complement.
TTTTGTTCGGTGACTTTTAAAGAATCTAACCATCACTATCCATATCAACAATGTTGAAAAGATCAACACTCACCAGATCATTTAGATCTTGTTTGGAAAGATGAGGCTGACCCAGCGTTATTCCAGACTCGTCACCCGCCATCTTAAACGTAAAAGGAATTTGAGTATGTTGCGGCGATTGCCTGAAAGATTTAGTACACCAAATTCTACTCAGCAAGTTGTGTCTCCTGTAATATCACCAGTCAGACATGACAGTTGTCAGAAATTAGATGTTTCATCGTGTGTTATCGTGAATTGTATAATAGAAATGTATGATATATTTGGTGAACAACTCAAAAAAGGGTCCTTTCGTTAGGGATGATGCAATATTCTAATTCACTAGCAATTCAAAGCCCTTCTTTACACAATATTCACTGGTGCTGTTGACAGCTACTGTGAAGTAACTGCATATAATTAATATCGTTTCATCGATGTGCTTTTGTTTGATTTACTCATCATAAAAGAAGTGAGAAAGAACTTACTATACATGCGTTGGGTCCGTCCTTTATTGATGATGTCACTCGTTATTTGTCCATTTGTAGTTTTTTCATAAATCTTTATTGTCAAGTGCCCGCTCTATGTTAAATTATACATTATCGCTCTCATTTTCTCAATAGTATCTCATTCTCCATATCCCGTCAATCCTTCACCAGCACAGCCCCTCCACCATCAATAAGGGATCGAAGCTTTCACCTGGATTCGATTGGTCAGTCTATGTCATGGAAAGACCAGGTGCTCATAACGTTTTCTACACTCACTGTATGTGATCGTATAGAAATGTAAGTAAGGTTTGCAATTATTATGTTTTAGTCAATATTATATATGCTTGTGCTTCTTGCTGTCAATTTGTAGTCTACAAATTATTTTTAAGTAGTTTTTTGGGGGTTATCTGTACTTTACTTTACCATATATATTTCTGACAACTTTTACTTCACTACATCCCTAAAGAAAATTATGTACTTTTTACACCATCAATTTTCCCTGACACCCAAAAGTACTCGTTACATTTTGAATGCTTAGCAGGAAAGGAACATGGTCCAGTTCACACACTTATCAATTGAACATCCCTGCTCATCTCTACTGCCTCTGATCTGGCGGACTCACCAAACACAAATACTTTATATGTGAATAATGTCTGAGTGCTGGAGTGTTCCCCTGGCTATCCGTAAAAAAGCAAATATATGAAAATTGTGCTGTCTGGTTTGCATAATATAAAATTATTTATACTTTTTACTTTTGATACTTAAGTATATTTGAGCAATTACATTTACTTTTGATACTTGAGTATATTTACAACCAAATACTTTGACTTTTACTTAAGTAGTATTTTACTGGGTTACTTTGACTTTTACTTGAGTCATTTTCTATTAAGGTATCTTTTCTTTTCCTCATGTATGACAATAGGGTACTTTTTTCACCACTGCCCACAGCTTAATCTACAGAAGCTAATGATCTCTGGTCAATGGTGACAAATTGTCTGTTTGTGAGGTAGGATTTGAACTAGCCAATGGCCAGGCCAGTGAGACCAATGAGCTGCTCCAGTCTTTCCAGTGGGATGTTGTGGTTCACAATGTGAAAGTCTGCACTGAGGTCCAGGATTATCAGGATGCCCTATATACCCTGAATCAGCATAACGATAACCTTATGCATAACCAGGCCAAAACAGTAAGCTACAGCGCTGCTCAGTAGTGTAAAGAGTTTTAAATGTTGTGCTCCACCTGAAAAATGATTTGGGGTATAGACTCATTAACACTGCCCCAATGTAGAACTAACATGGATATGATGCAGAGATTCAGACAAGGCTTTAATGTTAATACCGGTAAGGAGGATGAGGGCGGGACATCAAAAGTGTGTGAGCAGGGTTGCTGGAACAGCCCGCTCTGGCTGATCCACAAAAAATCATTCCATCATTCTGTTTAACTGCTGAGAAAAAAAAGAAAGTGAGGGAGAGATAGATAGAGAGGATAGTTGATTACAAGGTCAATATATATATATATATATATATATTATTATTATTATTTTTTTAATCTTTATTTAACCAGGTAGGCTAGTTGAGAACAGGGTTCTCATTAATAATATGAAGAGAGAGGCCTCAATTATTCTGCACCACTGCAGCTCTATAATCGCAGGTTGACCCTAGAACACCTGCCTGATGATTTTGATTGACAGGTTCACTTGCACTGCACAACGACGCCACTAAAGTTCCGTTCTAACAGGCTATACCTAGGAAATGACGTCAGTGCGGGGAATATGGCGTCTGCAGTGTCTATGGACTCTACAGACAAACAGTATATTGATATCAAGTTAAAATAACGACTAATTAAAGCCGCGGTGGAATTGTAAATGGACGATAAGGAATCTTCGGCCATGTTTTTTTATTGTCCTTTTTCTTGATCTCGGATATAAACCCGCAACACATGTCAGAAGAAGCCAGGTCTGCCTGGTCAAAGAGGGGTTGTGGGGACTCGCAGCGCCGAGGTGAGAGACACTAGCCTGCTAAGCTAGCTAGCGATAAATAATTCCACGGGATGTCGTGAGCTACAAGTCAATTCAAGCTTGCAATAAAATGTGTATTGCCGTTAGGAAGTTGGCTAGCTACATTTGCTATCATTTTGACTGTCCTGTCATGGCCTTGCGCGAAAAATAAGCAATCTGTGATTTTCCTGACTGCGCTAGCTCACTGGTTAGCTACGTTGAAACGTCAGTTTGCTAGCCAACACGATTACGTCAAAGATTAGCCTACACGGCGAATCTAATGTTTTTGAGTCAGTTAACGTTAAATGCACTAGCTATATTATCAATTATGATTTAATTCATAGGTGGGAATTAATTTCTAGCGTTGTAGAATGTTTTTCTCTGTCTCTAGATCAGGGCAAACATAAACAGAGGAAATGTGAGCGTCCCCTCAGCCTGCTGTCAGCTAAGTTCGAGACTGGCCTCGGGGCCCCCAAAAGGTACAATCTCCATGACAACCATAACAACCATCCATTCCTACTTCTACCTGTAGCCTACATCCTCCATCCACGGCTGGTGGCCGTATTAAGGAAGAAAGGACCCCTCATTTCTTCCTTAATAGGGCCACCAGCCATTGATCTGACAAAGCAGGAGGGAATGGTGCAATTTTGAGTATTGGAATGGGGATCCAAGGCAGCCTGTTCTTGGAGCCTCAGTATGTGTTCTTCTCAATCAGGGAAAGTTCTGTTCAGACATCTTGTTTAACTTACTCAGTAGCTTTAGGTCTAGCCTGCGGTTTGGTTTGAATAACCTTTTTTTTTATTGCTACATTTTTTTGGTTGATTTTCAACATACAGTTTCGATGTACAATAAAATGTTGGGTTTGTCGTCCAGGTGATTCAGAGAAGGGCGTTGTTAGTTTCTCCCGGGACACAAGGGCCACTGTCCTCTGATTGGCTCGGAATACCCCCTCTGACATGCCCGTGGCCAATCAGAGGTGAGTGTGCATTGTGTGTGGGTGTGAGAGAATGAATGCATGCATTTGTATCTGATTGTCTGTGGGTGTGTGGGTTTGCTGCTAGTGTGTGAGTGCATAATTGTCTGCTGGTGTGTTTGGGTGTACGCAGGCAGCACACGTTTCTGTGTGGGTATGTATTTTAGTGTGGGTGTCTATTTCGATGTCTGTCTGTATGAGCGCTGAGGTGTGAATGTTGAATGTTCTTGATGTCATTCTAGAGCCTTCCACTGAGACAGACTTTTACACACACACACACACACACACACACACACACACACACACACAAACACAAAACACACACACACACAAAACACAGCCATGTGTTAGAAAGAGAAATACAGCATTGTGTTTTAACTGCAGTGTGATGCATCCCTTTTGAGTGACTCTTTTTATTGGTCTGTGGTTGAACAGTAAAGCATTACTACCATCATATTACTAGTGTGTTATTAATCCCCTCTCCTTACTTCAGGTGTGTGTTGTCAATGGGGAGGTGTGTGAGCTATTAACCTCCTCTCTCCTCCTCCAGGTGTGTGATGTCGGCGGGGGAGGTGGAGATGTACCTGTCCCAGGTGCATGATGGGAGCGTGTCCTCAGGGTTTCGGGCGCTCTACGAGGAGAGACTCCTATTGGACGTCACACTGCTCATAGAGGAACACCACTTCCAGGTTAGCAACACTCACTCAATCACTTACTCACTCACTTACTCACACTAATGTAATGTTATCCCCTCCTCCAGGCTCACAAAGCCCTGCTAGCGACCCAGAGTGACTACTTCCGGGTCATGTTCACAGCAGACATGAGAGAGAGAGACCAGGACAAGATCCACATGAAGGGGTTAACAGCTGCCGGCTTCGGCCACGTACTGAGGTTCATGTACTACGGTTCACTGGAGCTCAGCATGGTCACTGTGCAGGAGATACTACAGGTAACACACACACACACACAACAACTGTCTCTTTAACCCTTTAAGCTGTGATGTATGTCCAATTCTCTTGTTCCTTCTTGCTGATGATCTATCTGTCAGTCTCTCTCTTTGTTTCCCCTCACCTTCTAGGCAGCCATGTACGTCCAGCTGACAGAGGTGGTAGAGTTCTGTTGTTCCTTCCTGCTGTCTAAGATCTGTCTGGAGAACTGTGCTGAAGTGCTGAGGCTGCTGGAGGACTTCAGCGTGGGGGTGGAGGGTGTGCAAGAGCAGCTTGACAACTTCCTGCTGGAGAACTTTGTTCCTCTGATGAGCAGACCTGACTTCCTGTCCTACCTCAGCCTTGAGAGACTGCAGGTGGGCTGGAATAACTCTCACATATTAGTTGTGTGTGTGTGTACCTAAATAGTGATGCTCTTTTATAACAGGTGATATGTTCTTATTAACTGTGTGTCAGGCGTACCTGGACAGTGATGCCCTGAGTCGCTTCCCGGAGATAGAGCTTTATGAGTCTGTCCAGGCCTGGCTACGACACGACCGCCGCCGCTGGAGACACACAGACTCTGTCGTCCAGTCTCTACGCTTCTGTCTGATGACTGCTGCTAATGTCTTTGAGAAGGTAAGACACACACACACAAGATGAGTCACATGGTTCCCATGTGTGCAACCTGCTCTCTATGACATCACCTCTTACTAATTCTTCTTTGTCTCCCTCTCCTCCCCTCCCTCAGGTGAAGACGTCAGAGTTCTATCGTTACTCTCGACGGCTGCGTCAGGAGGTGGACCAGGCTCTCGGCTACTTCCACGACGTCAACGAGCAGCCGCTGGTCGAGACGCGGTCCAACCGCATCCGCTCAGTCCGACCACAGACCGCCGTGTTCAGGGGCATGATCGGACACAGCATGGTCAACAGCAAGATCCTACTGCTGCACAAACCCAAGGTAAGATCCTACTGCTGCACAGACCCAAGGTAAGATCCTACTGCTGCACAGACCCAAGGTAAGATCCTACTGCTGCACAGACCCAAGGTAAGATCCTACTGTACTGCTGCAGACCCAAGGTCCTACTGCTGCACAGACCCAAGGTAAGATCCTACTGCTGCACAGACCCAAGGTAAGATCCTACTGCTGCACAGGACCAAGGTAAGATCCTACTGCTGCACAGGACCAAGGTAAGATCCTACTGCTGCACAGACCCAAGGTAATCCTACTGCTGATCCTACTGCTGCACAGACCAAGGTAAGATCCTACTGCTGCACAGGACCACTGCTGCACAGACCCAAGGTAAGATCCTACTGCTGCACAGACCCAAGGTAAGATCCAGCAGGTGTGAACAACGCTCCTGAAGTGTGGAGGATTTTGTTGCAGCCATTGTCTAATACAGGGGTTCCCAACCTTTTTTTTTCCCAGGGCGCCCTTTCTCCCATTTGAAAATATTTTGTTTATTGAGGTAGCCTATATTAAATACACCACCAGCTTGATGAAAGGCCACTCTAAAATGTGCAGTTGTTCCACACAACACAATGCTCTCAAGTTGTGGGAGCATGCAATTGGCATGCTGACTGCACGAATGTTACCCTAGTGCTGTTGCCAGATAATTGAATGTTAATTTCTCTACCATAAGCCGTCTCCAACGTTGTTTTAGAGAATTTGGCAGTATGTCCTACCGGCCTCACAACAGCAGACCACGTGTAACCACGCCAGCCCAGGACCTCCACATCCGGCGGCTTCACCAGCGAGATCGTCTGAGATCATGGAATTCATTTAAATTTACTGATTTCTTTATATGAACTGTAAAACCGTTGAAATCATTGCATCATGCATTTATTTTTGTTCAGTATAGTTTAACAAGACTCTTGACATCTTTTAAGTAGGCTGATATTATTAATAATAATGGATAAGGAATATGTAATTCCGCTACCAAATGTTTTCTGATAATTTATATGAACTCTCAATTTAATCATACATATTCTCTTTTGATATACATTGTATAAGATTACTTCCCAAGCAATTTTTGTTATTGTAATTTGAAATGTAATAAAAAATAATAATAAAAATTCCCAAGCAAAGTCAAATTTCTTTGAATCCTCGACTTTAGAAGGTCGTAGATCAGCTTAGGAACGTCAGAACCTAACCAAATATATGTGCATCAGTCACATCTTCCTCTGGCATTTACCGCTTGTTTCCAGCCTCAAGCATCGCAAATTTAGGCATTGTTTTAGATCGGTATACTTCAGAGGGTTTAGGTTAAATGCGGAAGACTCATTTCCGTTGAATGCATTCATTTGTTTAACTGGAAGTTCCCGCACCCCCCCACCAGAATGTGAAATGTTGCTGCCCCTAGGTTGGGAACCCCTGGTGTAATATGTGAAGTGTAATGTCTGTATGATCTGTCTGTAGGTGTGGTGGGAGTTGGAAGGTCCCCAGGTCCCTCTCCGTCCAGATTGCTTGGCCATCGTCAACAACTTTGCTTTCCTGTTGGGTGGGGAGGAGCTAGGGCCTGACGGGGAGTTCCACGCCTCCTCTAAAGTCTACCGTTACGACCCCCGCCAGAACTCCTGGCTACGCATGGCCGACATGTCTGTACCCAGGTCTGTAGTTGTCTGACCCAGGTCTGTAGTTGTCTGTACCCAGGTCTGTAGTTGTCTGTAGTTGTCTGTACCCAGGTCTGTAGTTGTCTGTACCCAGGTCTGTAGTTGTCTGTACCCAGGTGGTACAAACATGAAACCATGTACAAGGTCTACTAGGGTGTTAAATTTTTTTTGTTTAGCAAAAATGTATTTATAAACAATTGTCTTTACTTCCAGGTCAGAGTTTGCAGTGGGGGTCATTGGTAAGTTTATCTACGCTGTTGCTGGCCGGACGCGGGACGAGACGTTCTACTCCACGGAGCGCTATGACATCACGGCGGACCGCTGGGAATTTGTGGACCCGTACCCGGTCAACAAGTACGGTCATGAGGGCACAGTCCTAAACGGTAAACTCTACATCACAGGAGGAATCACATCCTCATCCACCTCCAAACAGGTGTGTGTGTTTGACCCTGGGCGAGACGCAGGGGGAGGGGTGTGTTTAGCGGGCTCGGGGGGAGCAGGAACGACGGACACACAAAGGACACGCTCAGCTCGCACCCCCATCCTCCCCAGCACACACACCAGCTGCTGGGAGAACAAGTCGAAGATGAACTACGCTCGCTGCTTCCATAAGATGATCTCCCATAACGGGAAGCTGTACGTGTTCGGGGGGTGTGTGTGATCCTCCGGGCGTCATTCGAGTCGCAGGGCTGCCCATCCACAGAGGTCTACGACCCTGAGACAGATGAGTGGACCATCCTGGCGTCGATGCCCATCGGGCGCAGTGGGCACGGTGTGGCGGTGCTGGACAGACAGATCATGGTGCTGGGGGGCCTCTGCTATAATGGACACTACTCTGACTCCATCCTCACTTTCCACCCCGACGACAACAAGTGGAAGGAAGACGAGTATCCCAGGATGCCTTGCAAACTGGACGGGCTGCAGGTGTGCACTCTACACTTCCCTGAGTACGTCCTGGAGCACGTCCGGCGCTGCAGCTGAGGTCTGGTTCAGTTCAGACTTGCTCCTTTTTAAGGTTTGGGAATGCCCCCCTTTTTAAGACAGACTTCTCCCACAGGCTCCAGACGGCAGATGTGGGCCGGGCGGTGGAGGATAGGTGTTTACAGGTGTGACACTAACGCTCTAACTACACAGAAGCTTCTCAACTAGAGACACAGAATGGACTAAGAAGTCTCAAAAACCCGATCCTAGGCAACACCATGACTATGGTCTGGTTTTAATGATGGATGCTTTTGGCATAGTGGAACTACGTCACTGCCTACGCCGATAAGGTAAAATAAATATTTTGGGGATTCGCCCAGCAAATCGCGAGGCAGACATGCCAGAACATAGAGATTCAAATCCAAAGTTTGCAGGCAAAACTTTTGCAGTGGTTTTACTTAGTTAAGTGTAAATCCATTTGAATTCCATCACTTCTTGACAGCATCCCTTTTGATTTGAACGAAACCTTCCATATACATTTGCATATCTTATAAGCGTTCAGAAAGTGACTTTGTGGACCTGAATTTCAAAACATTCAAGGTAAATGTGCTCAGAGTTAAACCATTTTGCATATGTGCAGTTGAAGTTGGAAGTTTACATACACCTTAGCCAAGTACATTTAAACTTTTTTTTTTTTTTTACAATTCCTGACATTTAATCCAATTTAAAATTCCCTGCCTTAGGTCAGTTAGGATCACCACTTTATTTTAAGAATGTGAAATGTCAGAAAAGTATATATTTAAGCTTTTATTTCTTTCATCACATTCCCAGTGGGTCAGAAGTTTACATACCCTCAATTAGTATTTGGTAACATTGTCTTTAAATTGTTTAACTTGGGTCAAATGTTTCGGGTAGCCTTCCACAAGCTTCCCACAACAAGTTGTATGAATTTTGGCCCATTCCTCCTGACAGAGCTGGTGTAACTGAGTCAGGTTTGTAGGCCTCCTTGCTCTCACGCGCTTTTTCAGTTCGGCCCACAAATTTTCTATAGGATTGAGGTCAGGGCTTTGTGATGGCCACTCCAATACCTTGACTTTGTTGTCCTTAAGCCATTTTGCCACAACTTTGGAAGTATGTTTGGGGTCATTGTCCATTTGGAAGACCCATTTGCGACCAAGCATTAACTTCCTGACTGATGTCTTGAGATGTTGCTTCAATATATCCACATAATTTACCTCCCTCATGATGAAATCTATTTTGTGAAGTGCACCAGTCCCTCCTGCAGCAAAGCACCCCCACAACATGATGCTGCCACCCCCGTGCTTCACTGTTGGGATGGTGTTCTTCAGCTTGCAAGCCTCCCCCTTTTTCCTCTAAACATAATAGTCATTATGGCCAACCAGTTCTATTTTTGTTTCATCAGACCAGAGGACATTTCTCCAAAAAGTGCGATCTTTGTCTCCATGTGCAGTTGCAAACCGTAGTCTTGCTTTTTTATGGTGGTTTTGGAGCAGTGGCTTCCTCCTTGCTGAGTGGCCTTTCAGGTTATAGATATAGGACTCGTTTTACTGTGGATATAGATACTTTTGTACCTGTTTCCTCCACCATCTTCACAAGGTCCTTTGCTGGTCTGGGATTTATTTTCACTTTTTGCACCAAAGTACATTCATCTCTAGGAGACAGAACCCGTCTCATTCCTGAGCGGTATGATGGCTATGTGGTCCCATGGTGTTTATACTTGCATATTATTGTTTGTACAGATGAACATGGTACCTTCAAGCGGTTGAAGATTGCTCCGAAGGATGAACCAGACTTGTGGAGGTCTACAATTTATTTTCTGAGGTCTTGGCTGATTTTCTTTTGATTTTCCCATGATGTCAAGTAAAGAGGCACTGAGTTTGAAGATAGGCCTTGAAATACGTCCACAGGTACACCTCCAATTGACTCAGGCTAATTGACAGCATTTATCAGAAGCTTCTAAAGCCATGACATAATTTTCTGGAATTTTCCAAGCTGTTTAAAGGCACAGTCAATTTAGTATATGTAATCTTCTGACCCACTGGAATTGTGATACAGTTAATTATAAGTGAAATAATCTGTCTGTAAACAGTTGTTGGAAAAATTACTTGTGTCATGCACCAAGTAGATATCCTATCTGACTTGGCAAAACTATAGTTTGTTAACAAGAAATTTGTGAAGTGGTTAAAAAACGAGTTTTATTGACTCCAACCTAATTGTATGTGAACTTTCGACTTCAACTGTACCTCACCATACCATGAGACACCCATATCTTCTTCACCACTGGAAAAGATAACTATTGAGATGTATATAATTTGAAGGCTTACAAACAGGGTTGTCATGCTATTTTATAATTTCTGGGGGTAATAACTTTTCTAAATTTTAACAAATGATCTAAAAACACGTAAACTCCTAGTCATATGTTTTAGCTTCGACCCTATTTTACGTCCTCTAAGGCTTTGTGACCGCCATCTGTTGAGAACATGCTCTTGAATGCAGATTGAGTGTCATGTTTGGGCTGATAAAAGTACTAAAATGAGGAAAAAATTGAAACGTCAACTTTTGAATGGTACCACAAAGATGTCCACACATGTTGATTTGAATGGGAATATCTGTGTAAGTTATACTGTCAATCATCCATAGAAAACCTGTTTAAATCATAGAAATATGGAAATTAAAATAGATTTGACCATTTTAAGTTGACATTCTATGGTGGGTAGACGGGCTAGTAATTTAGAAGTAAAAATGTTGTTTCAATTTCAATGGTGTACCATCTAAATTGCAGTGGTCTGTAGAGATAGAATGGACCTATGATTGAAATGACACCCACCCTGTATTTAAGAGCACGCTGTTTATCAACCGATGGTGGGCACAACAACTTCATGTGAAATAGGGCCTAAGCTACAACATATGCGAATATAAAAACAATAGTAAATAGCTTTTAAATGATATCGAACTCAACTGTTTCTCTTTTCCAGTGAAGAAGACATGGATGTCTTATGGTATGGTGGAGTATGCACAATGGGTCAATTTTCAGCACCTTTTAAGTCAAATCTAATTTTATTGCTCACATACACATTATTTAGCAGATGTTATTGTGGGTGTAGCGAAATGCTTTTTCAGGTCCAAAAAGACACTTCCTGACCACTTCTTCCATGGGCAAACATGTATGGAACTTTTTGTATAAATTGAAAGGGATTCTGTCAAAGTGGTTAAATTCAAATGTTTTTATCGTTAAGGTAGTTCATGCAAACTAGCCACTTGCAAAAAGGCACTCCTTAAAAACAGCTTCCATAATTTCCATTTTGCTAGCTACTATTTAGTTGTTTTTTAAAACAGAGAAAGTAGTGATGTTGACTGACATAGTTCCTCTTTGCCAAAAGAGTCCTGCATTGAAACTAGACCCAAGTCACTGTTGTACGAGACTAAACATGCCATAGTAATCTGTCCTACTCACGGGCAGAAAAGGTAGACTCGCTTGTGATCATTGGTGGTGGGTAACTCAAGCTGATCATTTTCAAAATTAGCTTTCTCAGAAGAAATTGAAAAATATTGAGAGAATGTTTTTCATGATTTAGCTGGTTTATTTTGGACTGAGGTCAGTTTCATATTGTTGTAATTATTATGATTCAGTTTCAACCTACAGTCCTCTGAACCCTCTGTCTGTCTCTCCACCATGTGATGTCATGCAGTTTCTTTGTAACCCCCTCTCTGAGTCTGGGGATCTGGAGCGCGTGTGTGTGTGTGTGTGTGTGTGTGTGTGTGTGTGTGTGTGTGTGTGTGTGTGGATAAATGAATGAGCAGAATGAGGAAAAAAAAGTATGCACACATCATACTAGTGGGCATGTGAGAAAGTTCATTTTTAGTGACGAAGAGGATGGTCATGGTGATGATTTAGTGCTGTCATGACTACATTGCAATAACACTGTTGATCTGCTGACTGAGAGAACCATGTCAGAGGTCAGGAACAGGGCCGGCTACAGGCAAAGCGGTCACTTGGGTCAAGGTTTCCCCAATTTGGTCCTGCCCCCCCCCGGTTGCATGTTTGGGTTTTTGCCAGAGCACTACACAGATTATTTAAATAATCAAAGCTTGGTGATGAGTTGGTGATTTGAGTCAGCTGTAGTGCTAGGGGGAAAAACTAAACGTGCACTCAGGGAGGACCTCAGGACTGGGTTTAAGAAACTATATATATTTTTTTAGGAACTCAGTCTGTGTCTAAATTTACTGTTAAGAGAATAATAGAATGCTCAAGGTGCAAACAAGTTTCCTCTTTATCATCACTCGCTAGGTTTCCATCCAATTGGCGACAGATTTTCATATATTCTAAAATCCACGTAAAAACAATATACTGCATTTTCCCACCAGAAATGTGTTTCCATGAAATTGACTCTTTGCAGTTAAAAGGCTGTGCGTGATGACATAGTACACATAAACATATATTTTGCGATTAGATTCCCATGTACCGAATACAATTTTTAAAAATATAGAAGTTCAATTCAATGTGTTTCCATCACATTTCAACTCTACTGATGGTTTTCTCACAAAACATGTTGCTCTATATAGCGAGTGTGTCCACTCTGGTACTGACACGCGTGCTCTAGCCAACAGCTCGCCAATAAATTGCTGGTATAGCCTACATCAGGGATGGGTAACTCTCGTCCTCAGGGGCTGGACTGGTGTCACTTTCCCCATCCCTAGCCAACACGGCTGATGAAACTAATTCCATTCTAAACCGAAGATCATGATTAGTTAGTTATTGGTGTCAGATGTGTTAGCTGGGGCTGGGGAAAAAGTTTGGCACCAATCAGGCCCCAGAGAACTGGAGTTTCCCATCCCTGGCCTACGTGATGAGATTATTATGGATCAAATTGTGGATTATTTGTATTTGACAAACGGCAGCCAAGCATTGATGATCATGTCACCAGAATAAGACCCTTGATTATTTATTGGAAAGGAGCATCAAGCTCATCACTGCATGTTCACCACCCTGTGAAGTTCATCATAACTTATTTAATCTGTAGCCTAATAAACTGCATGGTTTCCTGACGAGTTGTAGTGGGAGGACCACACATGTCATCGCGGGACTTCAAGTGTACTAAGATATGATGGTTATTATATTCATATTTGCGCATAAAAGGTTTAAACTGCATAATTCATTTTTCCCAACACAAAAAGGTCCCACCATATCTAACATATTTGGTTTTGTCGACATTTGGAAAGTTTACCGACCAATTTTCTGTTTCCATCAGGCTGTCCTGACATTTTCAATCCAACGTACCTTACTCGCATAAAAAGGTTAGATGGAAATCTGGTTAGTTTTAGTCACTCAATTAGCCATGTCAGCTAATATTATTTTGATTGTAAGTCTATCCAGTCATCTAAACCTGTAGTAATCATGGCCAAATACCGACCGGGCATGTAGGGCACGTGCCCAGGGGCCTTGACCTCCAGGGGGGCACCTCTGCTCAGAGTGTCTGCAGTTATGTTTTTGTTCACATAAAACAGTTTTACCTCCGATTTGCTTAGTTTAAATACTCCAGGCCACAAGGTGGCACTAGCTTGTGTCGGTTGACTAGCAAGCTGCGCTAATTTTGTTACTAGCAAGAATTTGAAGTAAGCCCTACAAGTCTCGCTTAGGGCCCAACCAAATCTCGCTTTGGGCGCCCAAAAGGCTAGAGCCGACCCTGGTCAGGGATGACAATTGTTAAGGTCCTGGTCTCTCTGGCAGTACTGTATGTAAGATTACACTTGATTTATTGACGTTAACTCTGTCTGCTTTGAGTGTTACTGTTACTGACTGCTGAAGGGTTTTTTTGCAAGGTAGGAGTAGGGTGTTGGCCACAAATGTACTAGAAACAACTTTTGAATAAAAAAATAAAAAAAAAAAAGTTGATACAGAAAAATAAGATGAGTTTACATTAAAGATGAACTTGAAATGGACATGGCGTTCCTTACTCAATACTCCCAGTAATGCAACACCATGAACTATTTTTGCCTTCTAATCAAGAGTTGATATCTTGAGCGTCAGTTATCTGGCTTGCTTATTAATCCTACTTTGTGAAACCCTACCCTGACCGTAGTCCTGTCTGCCTCTGTCTGACTGACTGAGCCAGTTGCAGCGAATGAACCTGCTCATCTCTATCTCATTCTTCTTTTCATGAGCAACAATGAAAAGGGCTAAAACACATTATTCTGCAGTTCTGTCTGTCAGCCTTTTTTTATGTGTGTTTATCTAACACCCATCCACCACCAGGTAACTTGGTGTGATTGTGGTTTAGAATATAATGTTGATATGATTTGCATTGCATTAGGTCATGGTCTTTATGATGCTTTTAGAGAGGGAGAGAGAGAGAGATTGTGCCACTTGTTCTGTGCTATACCTCCCTCTTCTCTCCTTCCTCTCCTCTATGCAACATCCTCCTGCGTACATTCATGGTTTTATTCAGTAAAACCCACAAGTGCAGTATTTATGCAGTAGCTTACAAACATACCTTTCCCCGCACAGTCAGATAAAGTCTCAGAGCGGTTTGCGGTACTGTAGAAATAACAGGTAGACCCCCCCCCCCTCACAGGTAGATGTCTCCATTTGGCAGAGTAATATGTGTGTGTGCTGTAGGCAGTCATGTTAACAGTCTCAGTTTACACATCACAAAGGCAGGTTAGATTTAATATGGTCTTCTCCCATCTCTGTTTGTTTTGTATCAATGTATATTTTCCCATGTGAAAATTACTATCAATATCATGAACTCTAAGGCCCAGTTGGTTTCCCAGACGTAAGGCTGCTTCTGGACTAAAAAGCAATGTGCAATAGAGAATCTCCATTGAAATCGGTTTTTGGGTCCAGGAATAGTATGCTTCTGGCCAAAGGGCCCATATTATGCCAAACTCTTGTCTTCAATCTGCTGTCTCTGCTGGTCAACATGTGTATCTACTACTCCTGCTGTTTTTATTTTGGACATGGCCTGCCTGTCTGTCATTGCTCAGCATTTAATCCTCATCAGCCCTCAGTCTCAGTAGGATAAAATAATAGAATATTGAGGATAAAAATACCATGTATGATGACTATTTGACAAAAAAATGAATAGATAAACAATGTATTTACTATAATCTGAGTAGACACTGCTATTTGGAACACTTTGTAATTTCTATCCAGAAATAAATGTTCATACTGTTCAGCTTTTCAGCTTTCCTTTTGTGGTTAATTTAGTGCAGGGTTTTCCAAACTCGGTCCTTGGGACTCCAAGGGCTGCACGTTTTGGTTTCTGCCCTAGCACTACACAGCTGATTCAAGTAATCATCATTCTTTCGTATTTTTATTCAGCTGTGTAGTGTTAGGGCAAACAACACCTTAGGTGCCTTAGGGTCCCGAGGACCGCGTTTCAGAAACGGTGATTTGGTGTATTTGGGAAAGGTGTGTGTGTGTGTGTGTGTGTGTGTGTGTGTCGTGTATTCACCTGTGATGCTGACTAGTGTGCCACCAGATGTCGCTGGTGAGATGCACATCGTTCTAAAATTGTAGAATCTAATGTTTTTTTTCCGTTTGAGTCGCCGTACAAAAACAAAAGTCACTAGGCAGGAAACTTTGGGAAACTGGTAATGGCTCAACTTTATTCTTGTAAGATGCATATGGGTTATTATAGACTTACACTCATAGTTAATGACAGACTACAGTATGACAACAGTAATAATACCGTTGTAAAGCGTGATGATGGTGGTGGGTCTGAGCATTGGCTGAAACGTTAGCCATAGTTATGACTAAAAGAGAAGACGTTTTGCTATGACCTGGCTGGACGAAACAGTATTTTTTTAGCAGTCCTAGACTAATAGCTTTATTCTTTATTTTGAGCAGAACATTCATCGTATGTTAACTGTAGTGTAACTTACTCTCAAATACCTGCCATAAATGTCCTGACTCCTGCCATACATTTACCATAAAGTAACTGTCCTCATGATGTGTCTGTCTGCCAGGTTCCGCTGTCTGCCGACTATGTCAGGGGTCCTGGGTTTGATGACGGGGACTGCAGCTGTCCTGGCCGCTAGAGAGGTCAAGGAGAAGCTGGCAGCTCTGAGTCTCAGTATTGAAGAGGTAGCTAGTATGGCTTTCCTGTCCCTCTAATGACCTGGCCAGGAACACATGTGGCAGTTATGTGAAGCAGGGGCGTGGGCCTGGGTGGACACAGGCCCACCAGCTGGGGAGCCAGGCCTGCCCACATTTCTGTTGGCCTCCCAACAATGAATTTCTGGCTACGACCCAGATATGAATGGACAGATCTTATCTGCTAATAATGTCTGTTTTGGTGTTTTTGTTGGCCCCCACACGGGCCTTTGCAGATTACATTTATTTGACAGGACAACGTAGTCTGCTGGATTAAAGTGTGTGTGTTTCAGATCCCGTCCCTCTACACTACTCCAGAGCCCCAGCTCAAGTAAGTGGAGTCAGAGGCGGGGCCAGTGGAACAGGGTGTGGCCGAGCTAAGGAAATGGGCCGAGCCTTTCACCGACCAGTGTCAGGTATACCTCTTCCTCAGCGATGTCAGTATCGAACCTATCATCTGGAACAAGATGGGTGTATCTAGGATATCACAAGTGGCATCTCCCTCATTATCTTGTTGAATGCTGAGATGTAAGAATGTTTGTGGTAATTGTTTGTTTTCCTGTAGGAAATGGGTCTGGTTGCCCTGGAGAAAGCAGAGGTAGGTGACAGACACTGTCTACTAAGACTAGACATACAAACACACACTAGTGGTGCACCGATCAACTGTTTGTTCACCTGCACCCGTCCGCAATTGCTAATAAGCCATCCTCAACCTCCTGGCTATATGTGATAAAGTAAAAATCTAAGGCCCACACCCGGCCCTAACCCGCTAATAAAGAAAATGCGTTGTAGGCTACAGTCAGTGATGGCCGAACTATTTTTTTGGCTCATAATTTCCAACATTTTTGTTAACTTGTCTATAATTAGATACATGAAGCTACTCTTTTGTCATATGTTTCCCTAGAAGACAAAATAAACCCTTGCTTACTAGAATAATGTCTTAAATCGGTAGAATGAATGCTTCAATATAGTTGACATCTCTAAGGTTTTCCCTGTCATCTCTGCTTCTTTCGTTTAGGGACCGGGGAGAAAATGCAATAGCTATAAAAAAAAACGGAAAGATTTTCTGTGCAGTTTGACCGGTTGTAGGGAAATAGAAAGATGTAAAAACGACATATGTTTCTAATAACATTTCAGTTCGGCTTGGATGCATATTTTGTGTTTTGAAATAAGCTATCAGCTTTTATGATTCTGATAAAGAAGGTAACCTATCTAACTGCACGTTTGCAATTCTCTCAAAATGCTGAAATAAATAAATCATATTTCAAAATGTGTCCTACATTTGGTGTATAATTTTACTGATAGAAATGTTTAATTCTGCAGGAGTTAATATTAAGGCTATGTGAGAGGTTATAGACCTACAGTCAGTGTCCAGATTTCCGTTTCCATTTAACTCATCTGAACAGTAAAAGGCCTATTTGAAGTCCCCGTCTTGTGACTCAAATTTGTATAGCGCCTCACAATCATCACACAACATAGCTGGCACTGCTATCATCCTTTTTTTACCACTTTTCCAAATCTTTCAGAAACTACTTTTCTGGCCCTCCCTTCTCCATTTCACAGCTTTTATCTTATTAAACCCAGACATTGTCCATTTTTGCCTCTGTGAATTGAATTGCTTTTTCTGCCCATTCACAAAAGTATTTGGCGATTGGCGTGTAGGATATTTGTCGCGCGTACAGTTAGGCACTAAATCTTAGGCTTACGCACTAATAATGCCAGATAGTCTAAAATAATGAAAGAAAAACCTCAATGTAGCCCATAGCTAGAAATTGCACAACAATTATACCTTTATGGATTTTTAAATGTATTCTCTCTTTATTCAACCTGCATGCCACCTAACCGCCCTTCATCCACACTATATTTAACGATATTTTATATATGAATGCTTCCGCTCAGTGTTTGAGATCAATTGACACTCTTTACCATGGCACTTTGAGATTTATTTTATACTGCAAAACCCTTACACTTCACTGCACTTTGTATACCAGGGTTGGCTGGCCTTCTCTAGTCACTCGTAGGCTCAGTCACTGGTATACTTTTATTTACAAAGCCATTTTGGGTTTACTACCTTTTTATTTGTGCATTTTTATTGTTCAGAAATGTGGTGGGTACTCTCTTCACTCGCTGGACTTTATCCTGCTAACTGTTCCAAATGTCCGAACTGAATTTGGTAAAAGGGCTTTTATGTACTCTGCGCCATCGTCTTGGAACACCTTACAAAATACTTTTAAACTGGAAGAACTTGTCCCGATTGCTGTTTTTAAATCACTGATGAAGAATTTTGAGGGTGATTCCCTGACCTGTCCGTTTTTAATTTGCTGTTTTATACTCTTGTGAATTCAATGGCTTTTACTAGATTACTTGTAGTTTTTCATGTTGTCTGTCTGTAATTTTTTTGTAATGACTTGGTGCTGCCTATCTTGGCCAGGGTGCTCTTGAAAAAGAGATTTTAATCTCAATGAGCCCTTCCTGGTTAAATAAAGATAAAATAAATAAATTACCTTAAACCTGCCCTCCTCGCATATATAACTGCTGGGATGGCGGTTTATGAGTCAACCCGCGCATAACTAACACACATTGAGCTTTCTGTCCATTTTTAATTTTGGGAAAGGACATACTGAAGCATAGATTAAGGTTCTCTCTATCTCCTCTCCTTGATGTCATATCCTGTGGAACAGGAAGTCTACAGGACAGTAGAGCCCACTGTGAGCACCTCCATCAGGACAGTGAGAGGTGAGGAGACACATCCTAATACTTTCATTCACATGACATATTATGGATGCATAGTTAATTGTGTTCTCAGACTCTCTCTCTCACACACACACACACACACACACACACACACACACACAGAGACGTACGAGTTCCTCAAAGATCCTCCTCCTGACCTCTATCCCAGAGTCAGGGTGGTTGGCTTCTCTGGCTTCATAGGCCTGTACCTGGCCAAAGGTAATGTGCACACGCACAGACATTTACAGTACCTTCAGAAAGTATTCACACTCCTTGACTTTTTCAAAGTTTTGTTGTTACAAAGTGGGAATCAACTGGATTGAATTGTCTTTTTTTGTCAACGATTTACACAATACTGTCATGCCAAAGTGGAAGAAAATTTTCAACATTTGTAAAAAAAATATATATATATATTTTATGTTGCTTATATAAGAATTCAACCCCGTGAGTCAATACATGTTAGAATCACCTTTGACAAACATTTTCAGGTCTTGCCATTGATTTTCAAGCAGATTTATGTCAAACCTGTAACTCTGCCAATCAGGAACATGGGATATTAAAAAGAGAGGAGGACCAAGGCCCTCTTCATATAATTAATTAAAATGCCTTTATTTGTATGGCATGTTCAATAGAAACAAAGTTTTTTTTAATTATTTATTATTATTATTTTATACAAACGTGTTTCGGTGTATTGTGTGTAGGCCAGTGACCAAAAAAATCTAAAATCAATTTTAAATTCAGGCTTTAACATAAAAAAATGTGGAAAAGGTCAAGGGGTGTGAATACCGTACCAGTACCAGTCTCTCTAGGTTCCAGGGTGAAGAGGCTGGTGTTTCCTGTAGGGTTGATGGCTCTCAGTGCTTCCATGTTCTACCCCCAGCAGGCTGCCTTAGCCAAGGTCTGTGTATGTAGGGGGTGCAATGTTAGTGTGTGTCTTCCACCCCTTTCCCTCACTCCCCCCAACGGGAAGGGCTGTGGTTTCCTGTAGGGAGTTCTGGCTGTGAGGTAAGCGTGTGTGTGTGGAGAAGGTATGTGGTTAATAGTCTGCCCTTTTCATTTTAAAGCGGTGTCCCATGCTGTTGTGTAGATGTCTGGGATATTTTGGGTCTGTTTTATGTGGTTGTCTGAGAGACACACCCAGAGAGGATACAGGTGTGTATGTATGTGTGTGCACCAACACAGCCAGATCAGACAGACAGGAAGGATGATAGAAGAGGGAGTAATTATAGAAGCAGGATAGGAAAGTGATGAGTAGACAGCAGATGAGAGAGAGGATGGAAAGCTGTGACCTCTGACTGGGGTAATGGATGTAGTTTTGTGAGTTATGGTCAGTTTAAATCAAATACAATTAAGTTTTATTTGTCACGTGCGCCGAATACAACAGGTGTAGATCTTACTGTGAAATGCTTACTTACAAGCCCTTAACCAACAAGAAAATCCAGAAAAAAGTAAGAGATAAGAATAACAACAAATAATTAAAGAGCAGCAGTAAATAACAATAGCGGCGCTATATACAGGGGGTACCGGTACAGAGTCAATGTGTGAGGGGCACCGGTGTCGAGGTAATTATGGGGGTGGCAATGCAAGTAGTCTGGGTAGCCATTTGACCAGATGTTCAGTAGTCTTATGGCTTGGGGATAGAAGCTGTTTAGAAGCCTCTTGGACCTAGACTTGGTGCTCCAGTACCGTTTGCCGTGCAGTAGCAGAGAGAACAGTCTATGACTAGGGTGGCTGGAGTCTTTGACAATTTTGTACGTACATATTTTTTGTTGGGATATGTACGTACAGTCACTGTCGGGACGACGTCCTCGATGCACTTATTGATAAAGCCAGTGACTGATGTGCCGTACTCCTCAATTCCTTTGGAAGAATCCTGGAACATTTTCAAGTCTGTGATAGCAAAACAGTCCTGTAGTTTAGCATCTGCTTCATCTGACCACTTTTTTTTATAGACCAAGTGACTGGTGCTTCCTGCTTTAAGTTTTGCTTGTAAGCAGGAATCAGGAGGATAGAATTATGGTCAGATTTGCTAAAGGGAGGACGAGGTAGAGCTTCTCTGTGTGTGGAGTAAAGGTGGTCAAGAATTTGTTTTCCCTCTGGTTGCACTTGTATCATGGTGATAGAAATTTGGTAACTGATTTAAGTTTCCCTGCATTAAAATCCTCGGCCACTAGGGGCACTGCCTCTGGATGAGTGTTTTCCTGTTTGTTTATGGAGGAATACAGCTCATTGAGTGCGGTTTTAGTGCCAGCCTTGGTCTGTGGTGATATGTAGACAGCTACGAAGACACTTAATTAGTGATTTAGTGTGTATTGGGTGTTTAATAATCCATTTTGGGGACAGTAGATGTGTTTATGGGCATTAGATCTGTCAGATGGTTTGTTTGATTGGTTGAGGTCAGACCTCATAGTAGGAACCCCTCTGCCCCATGTACACACACACTGTTGGCCTTTTTCTATTGCACATTTCCGTTGTGCCTAAGTCCAAATTTGTGCGTGTGTGGTGGATCTCTTATCTCAGGTGAGCTGGTATTCTATGTATAGCTGGAGTCAGCAGGGTCGGGATGCTGGGAAGACGCTCTGGAAGGACCTGCCATTTGGCAAGGTAAGTCATCATCATGACAAGGAATCGAGGAAAGATGTTTGAGATTCTGGTGAAATGTGTCAGTAATAATGATATGCATTACTGCTTCCTTTTTCCCCTCAGGTAAGTTGAGAAGACCGAGGACAAGAGCATTACTAGTTGAGAGTAGGGAGGGGGGGTCAAGTGCAAGTGCTGGTTAATTGTTTTAGTATTCTAGTATTCTTTCTAACAAAGATATCTGCATATATTTCAGGATGTTGTGCATCCCTGGAAATAATCTGATTCATTTAAACATTAGTTTGACAACATAGTTGTCCAAAAAAAGTGGTATCTTGGATGAAATATTACCACTACCTTTTTAAAACCATGTCTATCTTTATTTCCCAAACACAGTTCAACACAATCACCATCGCTTTTGTCTTTTAATCATTTGAAGCACACAGGCATTTGAAGCAACACTTTGTACTTTTTTTTAACACTTTGAAGCCAGTTCCACTGCATTTTTTTTTCATTGTTCCCCTCTAATCAGGGACTGATTTAGATTTGGGACCCCAGGTGGGTGCAATTAATTATCAGGTAGAACAGGAAACCAGTAGGCTCCAGACCTTGTAGGATAAGAGTTGAATACCCCTGCTCTAACACAATATATTAATTTGACTTTTTTTGGACCTCACTTGCGGTCCACTTTTTCCATGTTTATTCTTCCTTCACAGACTCCATGAAATGATAACCTCTTCCTAAATATTTGGTCAAATTATTAATTTTATGTATGAGTGGCTCAATTTAACCCACTCTCCCTTATTTGAATTTTGGAACTAGATGTTCATATACTTTGAGGATGTTATAGCATAGCAACCAATATAGCAACCAATTGATAACCAGGTTGTTGTTGTAAAGGCCATTTTGTTTTCAATGACATGATCTGGATTACTAGAGGTGAAATCAAACATGTAGGTCTGTACCTGTGGATAGAATACACATTCAACACCCCTATATACACAGCGCCTCCGTGGACTACAAACACAGGCACAGACACAACACCCCCCCCATACACCTGTCTTTTCTGTAACATGATACATCCCATTTCCTCCTGCTCTGTTACCATCCCAACTAACCATGCCAACGGACACCCTCGACTCCTGTCAGCTGTCCTCTGACCTCAATTGAATGTTTGTCTAGCCAAATCTTAATGCTCATAGTATTTTGTTTTGCTATTTATGTATTTATTTCCAGAGACACCCCCTCCCCCCCCATCAAGGATCAACTGCAGGGTGCACAGTACATAATTATTTCAAATGTTGAAGATTTATTTGAGCATTGTGTGTGTGTGTATATATGTATATGTGTGTATGTATATATGTATGTATGTATGTATGTAATTTTAAAGTATTTTGTGTTTTCAGATTGATTTTGTATTGATTGTCCACCTCCAGAAATCTACTTTCTAGGAACAGAGAAATGGTCCTAATAAATTAATCTCATATCTGATTGTGAGTGTGTTGTTATTGCTAATAAACTTAAATTCTCACTGAAAGGCTAGTCTGTTCATACTCTATATGGGATATTCTGGTCATGTCTGAAGGCTTTTTTTATGTGTGGAATTAGTTGTTCAAACAGGGACTGTTCCCACCCCGTAAAACTTACATAAGGAGAAAAAAGACAGGGAGCTGTTCATCTGCAACTCCAGCCTGGCCCCACATCATGATGTGCTTTAGCCAACTCCTCTACCAACCCTTACTAATGGGACCAGGCTAACACTACTGTACAAACTGAATCTGCTGTAACCCTGACCAAATGATCACTGCAGTTGTTTTGAAGTAGACTCCAGCTTCCCTCTGCAGTGAGGGTGAGCAAGTTAGGAGTATCTGTTGGTGTGACTTGACACTCGACCTTGAGGCCGTGGGAGGTGTGACTGAATGCCTGTATTTGTGCAACCAAGTGATCCAATGTGTGTGTGTGTGTGTGTGTACCAGAATAGAACATTGTTAAGGGTTGGATAGGTTGTGTAAAGACCCCATGGTGAGTTAAGTGTTTTAATCTCCCTGTCTTTAAAGAGAATAACCATTGGCTGAGACCGAGGGTTCAAAGGTCAGCGAGGTTCACGAAAACATTATTGCCTTTAAGATGAAGGATGCTGTCTCTTTCCCCGACCCCCCCTCCTCGTTCTCTGATGTAAATATTGTCACGATTTCCGCCGGTGTTTGGCGGTCGACATCACTGACCTTCTAGCCATCACTGATTCATTTTCCATTGGTTTTGTCTTCCTTCACACCTGGTTCCAATCCCATCAATTACATGTGTATTTAACCCTGTTTCCACTCATGTCCTTGTCAGATTGTATATTGGTGCGCGACAGGTTTTGTACCCATTTATTATTTGTGCATATTTTGGTTTGAGTTTTTGTAAGCACTTAAACTCCGTTTAAACCAAGTTCATTCTCCTGCGCCTGACTTCCCTGCCACCAACACGCACCTGTTACAATTGTGGTCTGCTGTACGTGGATCAACGTTAACTAAGTCAATTAAGCACCGTCCTGCCCTATTTCCTACCAGCTTTCAGAGTCCATTTGGGGGTTTAGGGTAGAATACAACTGTCCACTAAAGACAGACTAATATCACTCCTTTCGTTGGGTTACTGAACTTGAAACTGCTGTCCTCAAACACACATTTGGCAAAAGCCAATTTGACAAAGGAGAGCTGAGAAACTTCATAATTAGAGCGTTAGGCCTTTTCTCTGGGTTTAGTTGAGTGTTGGGGAAAACCCTGAGAAAGCCCCACTGTGTTTACAGTAAAGTGGATCGGTCTGGGTAAAGGGTCGGGATGCAGTGTTTGTATACTGTGAACTGGGCCACTACACTGTTTGGTTGTGAAAGTGTTTGTTGATCAGGCAATGCTGTAGTGAATGTTCAGTCAGTGAAAAACAAACCACATTGATATGCATTTCTACGCCCCTGGTTTCTGCAAGATCTGACTAGAACGTTTGTGTGCCTGCGCGTGTTTCACTCCTCTGCTCTCCATAGACTGGTAACAGACCACACATTCCCCTTTCACAGAGGAAGAGAAAGTATGACAGAGGGGATGAGAGAGGAAAAGGCTGATGACATCACCATTCTGGGATTTCATTGTAAAGCCCCCGGGCTTCCTTGATCTAGAAAAGTCAGTCACCACAAATATGCTCTGAACCGTTTAATTGCAAAAAAAAATAAACACATTAAAACTACAAATCGCTATATTTGCAGAATGAGTTACCAAGATTGGTCTATAAGGAAAAGGAGCACGCTACACCCTTTCAGGTTCTAGATAGGATTCCTACACAAAAGGCTTTAAGGTTTGTTGATTGGCAGAATAAACTAAAAACTACATCAACTACTAAAATGATGGCTTTAGATAAAATACTTGATCTATTAAAACAAAAGTATTCATGAACCCAAAATTAAGTGATTAGTAATGTTTAATGCCCCTTTTTGCTAATAATAATCTTGTGTCAGTAGGTACACACCCCACTGCTGAAGTGAGAGACAGGCAAATAATGAACTGAAATCGACCCCAAGTCTCTCATTCCAATCCCCATCTTTCTCTGTGTCTCTGGACCAGCTCACTCTTCAGGGCCGGATGACATCTTGAGGAGGGAGCTCTTGTCGATCTTGAAGAGTCTCCATCCCTCCTCCAGAGAGAGGTCGGCGGCGCCGCGACGCTTGTAGAACTCTATCGACGCCTGGTTGCCCTCGGCGACGATGAAGTGCATGCTGCTGCAGCGAGACTTGACAGCCGTCTGAGGGGAAGAGCGCAGGCGTCAGCATACCGGACAGTGATTGTGAGCTTTCTCTGCCCCCCCCTCACACAAAGCCATCCAAATCTAAAAATAAGCTTTCCCTGCCAACACCATTTATTTTTCCCCAATACATATTCATTGATTATTTCAACAGCAATAAACAGAACAGGAGTGAATTCAGCTATTTGTTACAAAGAATCATAACTCACTGAAATGAGCTTTATAGAAAGTATGGAATTCTGTTTGAGTCATTGACCTACTTCTACAATAGGATTCTGACCAGAGCTATGTAAAAACTGTGACATCTACCAGGTACTATGTTTGTACTGTGTAATAACGCCTAAGTTACTCACATGACTGAGGAGCTTGAGGATCTCAGAGCCAATGCCAAACCCTGGTGGAAAAAGAAAAGACAATGGGAAAGCAGTAAAAATGGCCGGACGATGAGAGTTTATGTTTATTGGTAAGGTCAGTGAGGAAGAAAGACAGAAGGAGAGGAAGTGTTTGTGCTTACCCCTGTACTCTTTCATGACAAAGAAATCTTCCAGGTAAAGCAGCTTGCCGATCCAGGGGTCATAGGTGAAGTAGTACATGGCAAAGCCAATTACCACAGGACCTAGACAAAAATAAGTAATCACATAAATACAAGCCTGATGTGCCTGACAACAGAGCTTGTACCAGAGTTACCCCCAAAACACTGAATGACGGCCAGTTCAGCATTCTGCCCCAAATGGTTATGAGCAGCTAGGATGTGGGATTGTGGATCACAGATCTGTGATTAAGGATAACTTCAACCTTCAGCTCTAAACTCAGTCTGGTTTTAGTGAGGCCAGAGGACTGTGTAAATGTGTCAGTTAGGCAGTGGTGTAAAGTACTTAAGTAAAACATATTTTAAAGTACTACTTAAGTAGTATTTGGGGGTATCTGTTCTTTACTATTTATATTTTCCATTCAAATTTTTACTTCACTACATTCCTAAAGAAAATAAGGTACTTTTTACTCCATACATTTTCCCTGACACCCAAAAGTACATTTTGAATGCTTAGCAGGAAAGGGAAAATGGTCAAACATCCCGGGTCATCCCCACTGCCTCTGATCTGGCGGACTCACTAAACACACATGCTTCATTTGTAAATTGAGTGTTGGCGAAAGCCCCTGGTTATCCGTAAATGTAAAAAAAAAATTTTTTTTAAAGTGCAGTCTGGTTTGCTTTTACTCAAGTACTATTTTACTGGGTGACTTTCACAATACAGTACTCTTACCACCACTGCAGTTGGGGTTGTGTTGGGAGAATTGAATGCATGCAGTTTATCACACAAATGTGTCTGACACCCACACACAGACCATAAGAGGAAGTAAGACAATGTGTACCCATCAGCCTCTCACTGAGACAGACGTGTACAGCTACAATGTTTCAAACCTACATACTTCTTTACAGAAAGTGAAAGTAAAGCGTTGGGCTCCTCCCAGACATCAAATATGTTATTGTGTACACTGACAATATAACTGAAGACAGACATGCGTCTGTATACAGCACAAACTGGGCTTACAGGTTTGATCTACGTTTGGCATAGGGAAAGTAACTACATGCATTGAGAGGCAATGTTGGAGGGATTGGAGATTCACAATCTCTTACCATTGTTGTTGTTGCTCTGCTCACTGGGGTCTTCCGCCACCAGGCAGTGGTAAAATGGGTGGTCCCCAAATCCGTCCTCGAGCAGATCTGTTATTACAAACGTTATAAATGCAATTTAAGCTCTGTGTGCAGTCAATCACTCGGTAAGCAGGACATAATGGTTTTAGTTTAATTCAGACTCACCTTTCTCAGTCAGTATCACTTGATCTTCCATGTCTTCATATTTAGCCAGTTCCTAAAAAGAAGCGGAAACAATTGTCAGATTCAAAACCAAGTCAAATGGGGAACGTGTATCACTGACTGAGATAGGTGACCGTCAACGTACAGATCAACACCTCAAACGGAGGAAACAAGGCTCCTTGCCAACGTAAACAATTAAACTACAGAGCCAACTGTGATAGCCAGAGGAAATCGTCGGTATTTATGGCACCTTCAGACACAAGTTGAGTTTCTTTGAAAGAAGTCAAACAAAACGGTT
The DNA here is from genome assembly GCF_036934945.1 of Oncorhynchus masou masou. Classification (NCBI taxonomy): domain Eukaryota; kingdom Metazoa; phylum Chordata; class Actinopteri; order Salmoniformes; family Salmonidae; genus Oncorhynchus; species Oncorhynchus masou. The sequence goes on along the minus strand of NC_088241.1, from coordinate 54,635,389 downwards.
TCGTCTAGGCTTAAGCAGGGATACAAAATAACAAACAAAAAATAACAAAAACAACAACAAATGGTCTCACGTTCAGGGCGAGGGCCAAATGGGTGTGTAGTGTAGGCTAAACATACGTCAGTATATTTTCCAACAACTTTCGCAAAACAACAGCGTAATGAATCTACGCAAAACAGTAGTTAGACAGTCCATTTATGTATTCTCCTCGTCAAATGTTGTTTTTGTTTACGGCCTACCTTTATGAGTCGCAGTATGTCAGGCACATCTCTGGGTTCCGCTTTCCGCAATTTAAAACGGTCCATTTTCTTCTTTTACTCTTTTTCCCTTTTCTCACTAAACCTCTGTATGTGAAGTGAAGCAGGAGAAGTTTCTTCATTCGCGTCCCAGGAGTTTAAACCTCCACAGTCAGTCTGGGATCCTGACGCCTATGTCGAGAGAGTTTACATGCAGCAGTAACCTATCTGGGTCGGATCAGCTGGACTGGATCGTGCTTTGTCTCGCACCGCGGTTTTATACGGACGGAGAGGGTTGGGGAGGTTAACCGGAACTCGGCAGTTTCTGGCCAATTGGAACGAAAGATCTCCGACACGTCGCAAGTTTCTCTGTTGTTTTCTTCGATCAACGGAGAACTTGCCTGACGAGTCCCCCTGAATTTAATGGCCTTATCTCACAAGTGAAGTAGGGCCACTCTGCTGCTCGCTATAACGTAATTTTTCCATGCGATGTGGATGAGTAGCCAGGCAACGATATAACAGGTGCACATTATATTTTTTCACTGCATCTAGCCTAGTCTGTACTTTAGCACTTTTTTCTTTAAATGTCTTTAGCTATTTATACATAGTGGAATTCTACATAATGTATTGAGTATAAATATCTACAGAAATGTGTTACATAGATTTTGCACAGGCCAAGAAGACAGTGGAATGGCCGATAATAACAGGCTCAGTAGCCTATCCAGTAATTACTGGATTGTAGCCAGTGCAGCACGACCAGTTACTTTTATATAGACCCTGGATTGTTGGTGCTAGTAGGAGCAGTCCTCCATAGGAATGAATGGAATTCTACAGTATTTCAATTAAATGTTTCAAGGACAAAATTACATATATTTAAATATGTTTGTGGTGGGTATAAAAATAACAGAGAGTCGCACACTCTATATAAAAACTCGTAGTAATTTATTGGGTAAATCACCAACGTTTCGGCATCACTGTGCCTTCTTCAGGGTTATTGTAGTGGGGACAGAAAAATTAGTACTCTATTCAGACAACTAACAACTATTGTTCTCTCTCACCTTGGAATACTAATATTAATGACAAAGGCCTCATCATGAAGCAGGCATAATGAGGAGCTGTAAATGGTAATAACAAATAAAGTATGTGATGGAGCCAACAGAGGTCTAATGTTCCTCTCAAACTGGGCCCTATCTAAAGGAGAAGAGACAGCGGGGCTTGAATCAGTGGCACTGCAGTTACAGGGAAGCTGTGCCATAAAGTTGCAGACCTCTTGGTGGAGGCCATATGCACTCACATACAGGGAGGTTAAAGGGGCAATCTGCCATTTGTACATACATTTTTGAACGTTTAAGTAATATATATGGAATATACCCATTGATTCTAGCAGAATATAACTTATAAATGCCTCATGAGCTTTAAGTTAAACTGGTACCCCATCACAACCCAAAATATAAGCTTATTTTTCTCCATTGTTTTTTTAAACAATTGTTAACAAACATAGCCTCAATGCTTAAAACAAAATACAAAATAAAACATATCTTTAATGGTAAGTCCTTGCATCCATAGTTCTGTCTATGAATTTGAGAGTGAATTGATGAACGCGTTAGCTTTCTTACGCCATCCATTATATCCGCAAAATAATTGCGCACTTGTTTTTAGTAATACGGTAACGGACAGGCAAGGGCAAATGTCCACAGGAAATCATCTACAATTTCAGTGTTGTCACTCTTTGTATAATTAGCTTAATCTGTCCCCCCGTTTTTGGAGTTGTATTTCGGTATTTAGCAAATTCAGCTAACTTCTCAAACATCTTCATATAGCACACGGAAATGCTGTCACCGAGGTGAGTGTGAGGGTGTAGAAGAGCTAGCTAAACCAGTCGATTTCACAGAAATGGTAAAGCTAGTTAGCTAACGATAGTTTGCTAATGTAGTAGCGTTAGCTAGCTAAAAGGCATTTCTTTATAAAAAAACAACAAAACAACACCATGAGCTCTAACGTGAAGTTCAAAGGAGCGTATAAAAATTGGTGTAAAATGAACGCTGAGTATGTTTTTGAAAAAAGAAGGCATATATGCATTTCTAATAATTTTTCACCCAAAAATGTGTAATAAGCAAAGGCTTTGATTTCTGGTCAAACATATGGAAAAGAGGTCTTAGAAAAGATCTATTAGAAATACATAAAAATGCAATGTAAAGACCCTTGCCAACTAATTTCATCATTTATATTAAGTTTTGCAGAAATCTTTTTATAGGTAATGAACAGTTAAAATCATGTTTTTTTGTGTGAAATTTGATTATATTTGGATGAAACTAGATACAAGTATGATGACAAAGTTAGAAAAAGTATTGTTGCTTCTACATTGATAAAGTTTGATCATAAAGTTATTGCTTCCCTCCCTCATGTTATACACTTGGATTCAGGAACCTGGATCATGAAGGGAATAGGATTCAGGAGCCTGGATCATGAAGGGAATAGGATTCAGGAGCCTGGATCATGAAGGGAATAGGATTCAGGAGCCTGGATCATGAAGGGAATAGGATTCAGGAGCCTGGATCATGAAGGGAATAGGATTCAGGAGCCTGGATCATGAAGGGAATAGGATTCAGTAGCCTGGATCATTAAGGGAATAGGGTGACATCACCCTAAATCTTATTTTAATACACCACTGGTCGAATAATTTTGCACGCCCAATTTTTCAGTTTTTGATTCGTTAAAAAAGTTAAATATCCAATAAATGTCGTTCCACTTCATGATTGTGTCCCACTTGTTGTTGATTCTTCACAAAAAAATACAGTTTTATATCTTTATGTTTGAAGCCTGAAATGTGGCAAAAGATCGCAAAGTTCAAGGGGGCCGAATACTTTCGCAAGGCACTGTAGACCTACCAATTAGCTATTGTTTTTATTTTTTACTGATAATAATATTACTGATAATTTGGTTTATGATTGACACATTTAAATCACTTAATAAATGTGTTACCAAATCTTTAACAGTGACCAAAAAATCAGTAACAGAATGACTGCAACTGAATTCTACTGTCCTCCCTTCCACTGGCATACTGTTATTTTCAGCTCATAGGGTCTCCTTCCGCTGGCATATTGTTATGTTCAGCTCATAGGGTCTCCTTCCGCTGGCATATTGTTATGTTCAGCTCATAGGGTCTCCTTCCACTGGCATATTGTTATGTTCAGCTCATAGGGTCTCCTTCCACTGGCATATTGTTATGTTCAGCTCATAGCATAATGGTTTTCTTTCTGACGCGTGGTGGTCAAAGCAATAGTGTAAAAACAGTCCAGACAACCCCTTCCTCTCTCTCTCCCTGTCTCTCTTCTCTCTCTCTCTCTCTCCAGCTAATGTCACCTCTCTTGGCTCTTACTGACAACAACAAGCAATGCAGATGTAGAAGCACGGTGGCTAGGAAAATCTCCCTAGGAAGAAACCTAGAGAGGAATCAGACTCTGAGGGTTGTCCAGTCCTCTTCTGGCTTTGCCATGTGGAGATTATAAGAGTACATGGTCATTAAGCCCAGATCGTTCTTCAAGATGTTCAAACATTCATAGATGACCATCAGGGTCAAATAATAATCGCAGTGGTTGTAGAGGGTGCAACAGGTCAACACCTCAGGAGTAAATGTTAGTTGGCTTTTCTTTTCCGAGCATTCAGAGGTTGCGACAGCAGGTTTGGTAGAGTGGAGAGTTTCGTATATGTTATTTGTCTTCAGGAAGGCAACATCTTTTTCCCCAAAATGCTTGTGCTTCTAGTTCCGACAATGCAGTAATAACCAACAAGTAATCTAACTAACAATTCCAAAACTACTGTCTTATACACACAAGTGTAAGGGGATAAAGAATATGTACATAAAGATATATGAATGAGTGATGGTACAGAGCAGCATAGGCAAGATACAGTAGATGGTATCGAGTACAGTATATACATATGAGATGAGTATGTAAACAAGGTGGCATAGTTAAAGTGGCTAGTGATGCAGGTATTACATAAAGATGCAATAGATGATATAGAGTACAGTATATATACATTATTCATCTCATATGAGATGAATATCATCTATTGCATCTTTATGGGCCACCTTGTTTACATGCTCATCTCATATGTATACGTATGTAAACATTATATTAGGTAGCATTGTTTAAAGTGGCTAGTGATATATTTGACATAATTTCCCATCAATTCCCATTATTGAAGTGGCTGGAGTTGACTCAGTGTGTTGGCAGCAGCCACTCAATGTTAGTGGTGGCTGTTTAACAGTCTGATGGCCTTGAGATAGAAGCTGTTTTTCAGTCTCTCGGTCCCAGCTTTGATGCACCTGTACTGACCTCGCCTTCTGGATGATAGCGGGGTGAACAGGTAGTGGCTCGGGTGGTTGTTGTCCTTGATGATCTTTATGGCCTTCCTGTAACATCGGGTGGTGTAGGTGTCCTGGAGGGCAGGTAGTTTGCCCCCGGTGATGCGTTGTGCAGACCTCACTACCCTCTGGAGAGCCTTACGGTTGTGGGTGGAGCAGTTGCCGTACCAGGCGGTGATACAGCCCGCCAGGATGCTCTCGATTGTGCATCTGTAGAAGTTTGTGAGTGCTTTTGGTGACAAGCCAAATTTCTTCAGCCTCCTGAGTTTGAAGAGGTGCTGCTGCGTCTTCTTCACGATGCTGTCTGTGTGGGTGGACCAATTCAGTTTGTCTGTGATGAGTATGCCGAGGAACTTAAAACTTAATACTCTCTCCACTACTGTTCCATCGATGTGGATAGGGGGGTGTTCCATCTGCTGTTTCTTGAAGTCCACAATCATCTCCTTAGTTTTGTTGACGTTGAGTGTGAGGTTATTTTCCTGACACCACACTCCGAGGGCCCTCACCTCCTCCCTGTAGGCCGTCTCGTCGTTGTTGGTAATCAAGCCTACCACTGTTGTGTCGTCCGCAAACTTGATGATTGAGTTGGAGGCGTGTGTGGCCACGCAGTGGTGGGTGAACAGGGAGTACAGGAGAGGGCTCAGAACGCACCCTTGTGGGGCCCCAGTGTTGAGGATCAGCGGGGTGGAGATGTTGTTGCCTACCCTCACCACCTGGGGGCGGCCCATGAGGAAGTCCAGTACCCAGTTGCACAGGGCGGGGTCGAGACCCAGGGTCTCGAGCTTGATGACGAGCTTGGAGGGTACTATGGCGTTAAATGCCGAGCTGTAGTCGATGAACAGCATTCTCACAGGTATTCCTCTTGTCCAGATGGGTTAGGGCAGTGTGCAGTGTGGTTGAGATTGCATCGTCTGTGGACCTATTTGGGCGGTAAGCAAATTGGAGTGGGTCTAGGGTGTCAGGTAGGGTGGAGGTGATATGGTCCTTGACTAGTCTCTCAAAGCACTTCATGATGACGGAAGTGAGTGCTACGGGGCGGTAGTCGTTTAGCTCAGTTACCTTAGCTTTCTTGGGAACAGGAACAATGGTGGCCCTCTTGAAGCATGTGGGAACAGCAGACTGTGATAGGGATTGATTGAATATGTCCGTAAACACACCAGCCAGCTGGTCTGCGCATGCTCTGAGGGCGCGGCTGGGGATGCCGTCTGGGCCTGCAGCCTTGCGAGGGTTAACACGTTTAAATGTTTTACTCACCTCGGCTGCAGTGAAGGAGAGACCGCATGTTTCCGTTGCAGGCCGTGTCAGTGGCACTGTATTGTCCTCAAAGCGGGCAAAAAAGTTATTTAGTCTGCCTGGGAGCAAGACATCCTGGTCCGTGACGGGGCTGGTTTTCTTTTTGTAATCCGTGATTGACTGTAGACCCTGCCACATACCTCTTGTGTCTATGCCGTTGAATTGAGATTCTACTTTGTCTCTATACTGACGTTTAGCTTGTTTGATTGCCTTGCGGAGGGAATAGCTGCACTGTTTGTATTCGGTCATGTTTCCGGTCACCTTGCCCTGATCAAAAGCAGTGGTTCGCGCTTTCAGTTTCACGCGAATGCTGCCTTCAATCCACGGTTTCTGGTTTGGGAATGTTTTAATGGTTGCTATGGGAACGACATCTTCAACGCACGTTCTAATGAACTCGCACACCGAATCAGTGTATTCGTCAATGTTGTTGTCTGACGCAATACGAAACATATCCCAGTCCACGTGATGGAAGCAGTCTTGGAGTGTGGAATCAGATTGGTTGGACCAGCGTTGGACAGACCTCAGCGTGGGAGCTTCTTGTTTTAGTTTCTGTCTGTAGGCAGGGATCAACAAAATGGAGTCGTGGTCAGCTTTTCCGAAAGGAGGACGGGGCAGGGCCTTATATGCGTGGCGGAAGTTGGAATAGCAATGATCCAAGGTTTTGTCAGCCCTGGTTGCGCAATCGATATGCTGATACAATTTAGGGAGTCTTGTTTTCAGATTAGCCTTGTTAAAATCCCCAGCTACAATGAATGCAGCCTCAGGATGCATGGATTCCAGTTTGCAAAGAGTCAAATAAAGTTCGTTCAGAGCCATCTGCTTGGGGGGGAATATATACGGCTGTGATTATAATCGAAGAGAATTCCCTTGGTAGATAATGCGGTCGACACTTGATTGTGAGGAATTCTAAATCAGGTGAACAGAAGGATTTGAGCTCCTGTATGTTTTTGTGATCACACCACGTCTCGTTAGCCATAAGGCATACGCCCCCGCCCCTCTTCTTACTAGAAAGATGTTTGTTTCTGTCGGCGCGATGCGTGAAGAAACCAGCTGGCTGCACCGACTCCGATAGCGTCTCTCCAGTGAGCCATGTTTCCGTGAAGCAAAGAACGTTACAGTCTCTGATGTCCCTCTGGAATGCTACCCTTGCTCGGATTTCATCAACCTTGTTGTCAAGAGACTGGACATTGGCGAGAAGTATACTAGGGGGTGGTGCAAAATGTGCCCGTCTCCGGAGTCTGACCAGAAGACCGCTTCATATCCCTCTTTTTACGAAGTCGGTTTTTGGGTCGCCGGCTGGGATCCATTCCGTTGTCCTGGGTGAAAGTCAGAACACAGGATCCGCTTCGCGAAAGTCATATTCTTGGTCGTACTGATGGTGAGTTGACGCTGCTCTTATATTCAGTAGTTCTTCTCGATTGTATGTAATGAAACCTAAGATGACCTGGGGTACTAATGTAAGAAATAACACGTAAAAAAAACAAAAAACTGCATAGTTTCCTAGGAACACGAAGCGAGGCGGCCATCGCTGTCGGCGCTGGAAGTGTTTGGGCCAGTAACCGAAAGGTTGCTGGATCAAATCCCCGAGCTAAGAAGGTAAAAATTAGAGGTCGACCGATTAATCGGAATGGCCGATTTAATTAGGGCCGATTTTCAAGTTTTCATAACAATCGGTAATTACAAATATATATATATATATATATCTCACTGCTCAAAAAAATAAAGGGAACACTTAAACAACACAATGTAACTCTAAGTCAATCACACTTCTGTGAAATTAAACTGTACACTTAGGAAGCAACACTGATTGACAATACATTTCATATGCTGTTGTGCAAATGGAATAGACAACAGGTGGAAATTATAGGCAATTAGCAAGACACCCCCAATAAAGGAGTGGTTCTGCAGGTGGTGACCACAGAGCACTTCTCAGTTCCTATTCTTCCTGGCTGATGTTTTGGTCACTTTTGAATGCTGGCGGTGCTTTCACTCTCGTGGTAGCATGAGACGGAGTCTACAACCCACACAAGTGGCTCAGGCAGTGCAGCTCATCCAGGATGGAACATCAATGCGAGCTGTGGCAAGAAGGTTTGCTGTGTCTGTCAGCGTAGTGTCCAGAGCATGGAGGTGCTACCAGGAGGCAGGCCAGTACATCAGGAGACGTGGAGGAGGCCGTAGGAGGGCAACAACCCAGCAGCAGGACCGCTATCTCCGCCTTTGTGCAAGGAGGAGCAGGAGGAGCACTGCCAGAGCCCTGCAAAATGACTTCCAGCAGGACACAAATGTGCATGTGTCTGCTCAAACGGTCAGAAACAGACTCCATGAGGGTGGTATGAGGGCCCGACGTCCACAGGTGGGGGTTGTGCTTACAGCCCAACACCGTGCAGGACTTTTGGCATTTGCCAGAGAACACCAAGATTGGCAAATTCGCCACTGGCGCCCTGTGCTCTTCACAGATGAAAGCAGGTTCACACTGAGCACATGTGACAGACGTGACAGAGTCTGGAGACGCCATAGAGAACGTTCTGCTGCCTGCAACATCCTCCAGATGACCGGTTTGGCGGTGGGTCAGTCATGGTGTGGGATGGCATTTCTTTGGGGGGGCCGCACAGCCCTCCATGTGATCGCCAGAGGTGGCCTGACTGTCATTAGGTACCGAGATGAGATCCTCAGACCCCTTGTGAGACCATATGCTGGTGCGGTTGGCCCTGGGTTCCTCCTACTGCAAGACAATGCTAGACCTCGTGGCTGGAGTGTGTCAGCAGTTCCTGCAAGAGGAAGGCATTGATGCTATGGACTGGCCTGCCCGTTCCCCAGACCTGAATCCAATTGAGCACATCTGGGACATCATGTTTCGCTCCATCCACCAACGCCACGTTGCACCACAGACTGTCCTGGAGTTGGCGGATGCTTTAGTCCAGGTTTGGAAGGAGATCCTTCCACTTTAATTTTGAGTGTCACTCCAAATCCAGACCTCCATGGGTTGATAAATTTGATTTCCATCGATAATTTTTGTGTGATTTTGTTGTCAGCACATTCAACTATGTAAAGAAAAAAGTATTTAATAAGAATATTTCATTCATTCAGATCTAGGATGTTATTTTAGTGTTCCCTTTATTTTTTTTGAGCAGTATATATAAAAATCGTCCGATTTAATCGGTATCGGCTTTTTTTTGGGGTCCTCCAATAATCGGTATCGGCATTGAACAATCATAATTTGTCTAATAAAAATCTGTCGTTCTGCCCCTGAACAAGGCAGTTAACCCATTGTTCCCCGGTAGTCCGTCATTGTAAATAAGAATTTGTTCTTAATTGACTTGACTAGTTAAATATTGGAAAAATATATATATATATATGAATTCAACACTGCTGTAGTAAAGACCAAGTTAGCTTGGCGACAGTATCAAAAATACATTTAGGATTGTTTTTTTGTCTCTCAATTAGGTTGGAAAAGTAGGCTGATCGAGCAGCAGTGAGGACTCTTCGATATTACATATTCCGACTAGCTTGGAAGGCTTCCAGTATCATGGAAGCGCCATTTCCGTTTCAATTTTCAGGAAGCCTGCTTCAGGGCTCGGGTATTTTCTGTATACCAGGGAGCTGTCAACTGAGTTTATTTTCAGCAAATTTAACATGTATAAATATTTGTATGAACATAAAAAAATTAAACAACTAAGACATAAACTGAACAATTTCCACAGACATGTGACTAACAGAAATGGAAGAATGTGTCCCTGAATAAAGGGGGGGTCAAAATCAAAAGTAACAGTCAGTATCTGGTGTGGCCACCAGCTGCATTAAGTACGGCAATACATCTCCTCCTCATGGATTGCACCAGATTTGCCAATTCTTGCTGTGAGATGTTACCCCACTCTTTCACCAAGGCACCTGCAAGTTCCCGGACATTTCTGGGTAGAATGGCCCTAACACTCACCCTCCGATCCAACAGGTCCCAGACGTGCTCAATGGGATTGAGATCCGGACTCTTTGCTGGCCATGGTAGAACACTTACATTCTTGTCTTGTAGGAAATCACACACAGAACGAGCAGTATGGCTGGTGGCATTGTCATGCTGGAGGGTCATGTCAGGATGAGCCTGCAGGAAGGGTGCCACATGAGGGAGGAGGATGACTTCCTAGTAACGCACAGCGTTGAGATTGCCTGCAATGACAAGAAGCTCAGTCCGATGATGCTGTGACACACCGCTCCAGAACATAACGGACCCTCCACCTCCATATCAATCCCACTCCAGAGTACAGGCCTCGGTGTAACGCTCATTCCTTCGACGATAAACGTGAATCCGACCATCACCCATGGTGAGACAAAACCGCGACTCGTCATTGAAGAGCACTTTTTGCCAGTCCTGTCTGGTCCAGCGGCGGTGGGTTTGTGCCCATGGGTGACGTTGTTGCCGGTGATGTCTGGTAGGCCTGCCTTAAAACAGGCCTACATGCCCTCAGTCCAGCCTATTACGGACAGTCTGAGCACTGATGGAGGGATTGTGCTTTCCTGGTGTAACTCGGGCAGTTGGTGCCATCCTGTACCTGTCCCGCAGGTGTGATGTTCGGCTGTACCGATCCTGTGCAGGTGTTACACGGGGTCTGCCACGATCCTGTCTTAGGCATCTCACAGTACCGACATTGCAATTTATTGCCCACCGCCACATCTGCAGTCCTCATGCCTCCTTGCAGCATGCCTAAGGCACATTCATGCAGATGAGCAGGGACCCTGGGCATCTTTCTTTTGGTGTTTTTCAGAGTCCGTTGAAAGGCCTCTTTAGTGTCCTAAGTTTTCATAACTGTGACCTTAATTGCCTACCGTCTGTAAGCTGTTAGTGTCTTAATGACCGTTCCACAGGTGAATGTTCATTAATTGTTTATGGTTCATTGAAGCATGGGAAACAGTGTTTAAACCCTTTACATTGAAGATCTGTGAAGTTATTTGGATTTTTACGAATTATCTTTGAAAGACAGGGTCCTGAAAAGGGGAGTTTTTTTGTTGTTGCTGAGTTTAGATCCAGGGTATGACTGTGGCAATGCATAGGTCTGGAGAAATGTTGTACAAAACCCACTGAGTCGATGATGGCTCCAAAAGCCTTTGAGTGCATTGTGACGACCCTCCCACTCTGTCTGCCGTATTCTGTTTTTGTTCTTGTTTCCTTATTAGGATGCCGGTGGGCGGAGTTGGGGAGGGTCGTCAGCTACATTTACATTACATTTAAGTCATTTAGCAGACGCTCTTATCCAGAGCGACTTACAAATTGGTGAATTCACCTTCTGACATCCAGTGGAACAGCCACTTTACAATAGTGCATCTAAATCATTTAAGGGGGGGTGAGAAGGATTGCTTATCCTATCCTAGGTATTCCTTGAAGAGGTGGGGTTTCAGGTGTCTCCGGAAGGTGGTGATTGACTCTGCTGTCCTGGCGTCGTGAGGAGTTTGTTCCACCATTGGGGGGCCAGAGCAGCGAACAGTTTTGACTGGGCTGAGCGGGAACTGTACTTCCTCAGTGGTAGGGAGGCGAGCAGGCCAGAGGTGGATGAACGCAGTGCCCTTGTTTGGGTGTAGGGCCTGATCAGAGCCTGGAGGTACTGCGGTGCCGTTCCCCTCACAGCTCCGTAGGCAAGCACCATGGTCTTGTAGCGGATGCGAGCTTCAACTGGAAGCCAGTGGAGAGAGCGGAGGAGCGGGGTGACGTGAGAGAACTTGGGAAGGTTGAACACCAGACGGGCTGCGGCGTTCTGGATGAGTTGTAGGGGTTTAATGGCACAGGCAGGGAGCCCAGCCAACAGCGAGTTGCAGTAATCCAGACGGGAGATGACAAGTGCCTGGATTAGGACCTGCGCTGCTTCCTGTGTGAGGCAGGGTCGTACTCTGCGGATGTTGTAGAGCATGAACCTACAGGAACGGGCCACCGCCATGATGTTGGTTGAGAACGACAGGGTGTTGTCCAGGATCACGCCAAGGTTCTTAGCGCTCTGGGAGGAGGACACAATGGAGTTGTCAACCATGATGGCGAGATCATGGAATGGGCAGTCCTTCCCCGGGAGGAAGAGCAGCTCCGTCTTGCCGAGGTTCAGCTTGAGGTGGTGATCCGTCATCCACACTGATATGTCTGCCAGACATGCAGAGATGCGATTCGCCACCTGGTCATCAGAAGGGGGAAAGGAGAAGATTAATTGTGTGTCGTCTGCATAGCAATGATAGGAGAGACCATGTGAGGTTATGACAGAGCCAAGTGACTTGGTGTATAGCGAGAATAGGAGAGGGCCTAGAACAGAGCCCTGGGGGACACCAGTGGTGAGAGCGCGTGGCGAGGAGACAGATTCTCGCCACGCCACCTGGTAGGAGCGACCTGTCAGGTAGGACGCAATCCAAGCGTGGGCCGCGCCGGAGATGCCCAACTCGGAGAGGGTGGAGAGGAGGATCTGATGGTTCACAGTATCGAAGGCAGCCGATAGGTCTAGAAGGATGAGAGCAGAGGAGAGAGAGTTAGCTTTAGCAGTGCGGAGCGCCTCCGTGATACAGAGAAGAGCAGTCTCAGTTGAATGACTAGTCTTGAAACCTGACTGATTTGGATCAAGAAGGTCATTCTGAGAGAGATAGCGGGAGAGCTGGCCAAGGACGGCACGTTCAAGAGTTTTGGAGAGAAAAGAAAGAAGGGATACTGGTCTGTAGTTGTTGACATCGGAGGGATCGAGTGTAGGTTTTTTCAGAAGGGGTGCAACTCTCGCTCTCTTGAAGACGGAAGGGACGTAGCCAGCGGTCAGGGATGAGTTGATGAGCGAGGTGAGGTAAGGGAGAAGGTCTCCGGAAATGGTCTGGAGAAGAGAGCTACATGGGAAACACCTGGGCCAGGTGTGTCCCAGGATAAATAGACCTCTTCCACATTCATGGAGGAGACTCTCTCCATGCAGACACCTTTGTAGATTGTGTTGTGGTTCTTGGTGGCCTTTTGTTTGTTTGCATTGGCACCTTTCAACACCCTGCATTATCACATTCATGCATGCAAAACACTCACACTACTGAATACTGATTACACACACCATTGTATATTTTCCTTAGTTGCTTTAGTTAATAAATACATATTTTGTTACTCCTTATCTCCACGTTGTCTCCCTTTGTTACGGGCTTTGAGCCGGTTCGTGACAGCATCTGTGGCCGTTTCCATGTGAATATTGAAGTCACCAAAAATGTGAATATTATTCGCCATGACTACAAGGTCCGATAGGAATTCAGAGAACTCAGTGAGGAACGCTGTATATGGCCCAGGATGCCTGTAAACAGTAGCTATAAAACGTTGAGTATGCTGCATAGATTTTATGACTAGAAGCTCAAAAGATGAAAAAAAAATGGGTAAATTGAGGTTTGCTGTTGTAAATGTTAGCAACACATTTGCGGGATGCGCGGGGATATGGTCACCAATGTAACCAGGAGGAGAGGCCTCATTTAACACAGTAAATAAATCAGGCTTGAGCCATGTTTCAGTCAGTCACATCAAGGTTATGATCAGTGATTAGTTCATTGACGATGACTGCCTTGGAAGTGAGGGATCTAACATGAAGTAGTTATATTTTGGGATGTGAGATATTATCACAATCTCTTTCAATAATGACAGGAATGGAGGAGGTCTTTACTCCAGCTCCAGTGAGTTTGCTAAGGCGAACGCTGCCATGTTTTTAGTTCAGCCCGACCTAGATCGAGGCACAGACACGATCTCAGCGGGAAAGCTGAGCGGACTACACTGACAGTGATAGTGGCAGACTCCACTTAGCTTGCAGGCTGGCAGAGCCCTGTCTATGTTGATAGATGAGAGCACCCCTCTAGCTTGGATGGACTCCTCAGCAGGCAGGGCTTGGTCCTGTTTGTGGGGGAGTCCCAGAAAGAGGGCCAGTTATCTACAAATTCAATATTTTGGGAGGGGCAGAAAACACTCTTCAACCAGTGATTGAGTTGTGCACTCTACTCTACTGAGGTCCACTGTGCTGTTCTGTACTGTAATGTGCTGTCCAAACTCAGTGGGCTATGTGCCAGGGACTTGACTGACTACTGGGATTCCCATACACATTTATTAATAGGTTTACGCGATGAATCTGTAGTAATTGGAACCTTGAGTGTGAATGTTGTGGGCTTGCTGTGTTGACATGTCAGTGTTTCTTCCTTCCATTCCACAGGTTCCGGTTCCTAAGGTCGGTGGCGTCCCTGACAACCAGGACGTTCTCCCGGGGGCCTGTGTCTTTGCAGGGGAAGGCCCCGGACATGTCTGAGGGTAAGGCCATATACAACTGACTGACTGACTGATCTATATATATATATTTATATATTGGTTTGTTAATTGATTAATTGATTAACTGACTCACTGTTATGAACTTAATTTATACTACTCTTTGGGTATGATGACAAGACTAGAGGACATTGAGACTCCATCTAGTCTCCTGACCTCTAACCCATTACTTGTTTTGTGTCTCCACTCTCCACAGGAAATGCTCACTTGCTAATGTCCAATGGTGTGTTGGTAACCAACCCTGAATCCTAATTGTATAAAACACTTACTTAATTCAGTCTAAATTCAACTTAATCCTGCCTGCATGTATTTTAGCTCATCGTCTCTAAAACACACTGCCTTTAACGCATTCTCTCTATTTCTCTATCTCTATCCAGCACCCTGTGGTCTGTTGAGCTGGTTGTACGGCCTTGTTTCTCTCTTCCATTTCTTACAGACTGAACTATGAATGCACACCTGGCCTGTGGCGGGCACCTCTTAACGATGCTGCTGTACCCTATTCTATAGTATACGGACTTGTCTTGGTCGTCTCTCTCTCAAGTGTCTTGTTTCATATCGTCTCAACATTATGACATCACAGCGACGCCAGTCAGGTGGGCCACAGATCAATAGGCAAATCTCAAATGACACATTATTACGTTGTCAGTGCACTAGTGATTTCTCCGCATTGCGCGTACACCCTCGAGCTGCAGCGGAAAGCCACTCAGTGGCTCCATGTGCTAGCGGAACAACAGTGGAGCTGATATTGTGTATCTTACCCAGACCTCACTCGTACTCTGTAGCTTGCTGCTGTCATTCTGTCTGAGATCATATGATTCCCATTGCACATTCTGTTCTGAGCACAGAATCAGTACACACACACACACACACTGAGAGCTGATCAACTGTGTGGTTGTTTTTCAGTGCGCAACAGGCTGAGAGAGATTGTGGGAGCGTCCACTAACTGGAGGTATGGTAACAGAACCAGAAAAGCTACTTTGTATTGAGATATTCATACCATGACAGGAAGGCCTGTGTTTACTTGTTATAGATGTGTATGACCTTGTTAAACTCACAGCTCATTCCTGATGTATCGCTCGCTATCTCCCATCCTGTAGAGACCACCAGCAGGCGCTAGCTGACCGTTTGTCATTGTCCAATCAGCTGGCTGGTTCTCAGGATGAGCTTCCTGTCCGCAGGATGAAGGACAGCTACATAGAGGCCCACCTTCCCCTGGGCACAGACCCTACCCTTAGAGAGAAATACCTCAACTACCTCAAAGGTGTCAGGTAACAGATACAGATATACACTCACACATTCTTCTCAAACACACACACACACACACACTTCCTTCCCCCCTCTGTCTGTTGTCTCTATTCCAGGTTTGGCCGTATCCTGGAGGATCTGGACAGTCTAGCAGGTATGACCATATGCCATTTTTTATTTTAACCTTTAACTAGGCAAGTCAGTTAAGAACAAATGCTTATTTACAATGACGGCCTACTGGGGAACAGTGGGTAAACTGCCTTGTTCAGGGGCAGAACGACAGATTTTTACCTTGTCAGCTCTGGGATTCGATCTAGCAACCTTTCGGTTACTGGCCCAACGCTCTAACCTGCCAACATCATCACCTCAACAACACACTGGTGCATGGTATTACACTGGTATTACTATTCTCTCTCTCTCTCTTTGTCTCTCTTTCCCCCTTAGTGTTGATCTGTTACTCTCACACCCATAACAAGACTCTTCAAAGATCTCCTCTGTCCATCGTCACTGCCCTGGTGGATAAGATAGGTATGACACCTAGCAGTCCTGGTACAACACCAGGGTGTACCGTATAGACCAGTGCAGTGTTTCTCAAATCTAATCCAGGGACACTTTTTCCTAGTGTCATTGAATATATATTGTTTGTTACTGTTGCAGTTTTGTAGTTGTGGCTTATTTCCCCTGTATGTTATGTCACAGACATGAGGAAACAAATCATCCACCCTGACTGTGACATCAAGTTCACTGGTCACGTGACCTGGGTGGGGAAGACCTCCATTGAAGCCAAGATGCACATGTCTCAGGTATACACGCACGCGCACACACACAGTAATATACTAATGTCCACAATAGTGATGTTATGTCTGTGTGTATGCACAGTACCACGGTGGGGCCTACACTCCAGTTCTGGATGCTACGTTTGTTATGGTGGCCAGAGACCCTGAGAACAAGAGGTATATAACATCCATCCAATCATCCATCCATTCAACCAACCATCCACAGTATCCATCTATGACTGATGTCTTGATTGCTCTGTCGGTTTCTGTCTCTCTCAGGGCAGCGTTTGTTAACCCTCTGAAGCCAGAGGGAATTGAGGAGGAGAAACTGTTTCACCAGGGAGCGAGTAAGACACACTAGATCCTTATGTGTATATATTACTGTGTTTGTGTTTCTGTTATTTACCTTGTGTGTGTCCTTCCAGTCAATAAGACGCGTCGTATAGAGCTGAGTACAGCGTCTCTACTAAAGGTGGCCCCTACTGCTGAGGAGAGGAAGATCGTACACAGCCTGTTCCTCAACACCCTGGACAGCAAGTACGACACAAACACACACACGTCAAATATTTGTTTTTACGTAAACAATAAGCAAATAAACTTTCATAATTTCTTTAAATCACACGGATCACAATGACTACAGTCATATTTTGTCATATCAAATTGTTGTCACATTGATGTTCCAATTAAAATGAGATTAAAGTTAATTTAAGGTAGCAATAATCTTAACTGACTTCACACCCATTGTACAAACGCATATACAGTGGGGCAAAAAAGTATTTAGTCAGCCACCAATTGTGCAAGTTCTCCCACTTAAAAAGATGAGAGAGGCCTGTAATTTTCATCATAGGTACACAAAAAATCCAGAAAATCACATTGTAGGATTTTTAATGAATTTATTTGCAAATTATGGTGGAAAATAAGTATTTGGTCACCTACAAACAAGCAAGATTTCTGGTTCTCACAGACCTGTAACTTCTTCTTTAAGAGGCTCCTCTGTCCTCTACTCGTTACCTGTATTAATTACACGTGTTTGAACTTGTTATCAGTATAAAAGACACCTGTCCACAACCAACAGTCACACTCCAAACTCCACTATGGCCAAGACCAAAGAGCTGGCAAAGGACACCAGAAACAAAATTGTAGACCTGCACCAGGCTGGGAAGACTGAATCTGCAATAGGTAAGCAGCTTGGTTTGAAGAAATCAACTGTGGGAGCAATTATTAGGAAATGGAAGACATACAAGACCACTGATAATCTCCCTCGATCTGGGGCTCCACGCAAGATCTCACCCGGTGGGGTTAAAATGATCACAAGAACGGTGAGTAAAAATCCAAGAACTACACGGGGGGACCTAGTGAATGACCTGCAGAGAGCTGGGACCAAAGTAACAAAGCCTACCATCAGAAACACACTACGCCGCCAGGGACTCAAATCCTGCAGTGCCAGACGTGTCCCACTGCTTAAGCCAGTACATGTCCAGGCCTGAAGTTTGCTAGAGAGCATTTGGATGATCCAGAAGAAGATTGGGAGAATGTCATATGGTCAGATGAAACCAAAATATAACTTTTTGGTAAAAACTCAACTCGTCGTGTTTGGAGGACAAAGAATGCTGAGTTGCATCCAAAGAACACCATACCTACTGTGAAGCATGGGGGTGGAAACATCATGCTTTGGGGCTGTTTTTCTGCAAAGGGATCAGGACGACTGATCCGTGTAAAGGAAAGAATGAATGGGGCCATGTATCGTGAGATTTTGAGTGAAAACTTCCTTCCATCAGCAAGGGCATTGAAGTATTGAGAAACTTTTGTTATTGACCAAATACTTATTTTCCACCACAAATTGCAAATAAATTCATTAAAAATCCTACAATGTGATTTAAATTTTTTTCTTTTTAAAATCTCATTTTGTCTGTCATAGTTGAAGTGTACCTATGATGAAAATTACAGGCCTCGCTCATCTTTTTAAGTGGGAGAACTTGCACAATTTGTGGCTGACTAAATACTTTTTTTCCCACTGTAAGGCATAAAAATCTACAAGAGCAAACTCACTGAATCATAAGCTGTACGAAATATTATGGATTTTTTTGTTGCTTCACAGTCAAATTACAAGTGTTACCTTATTAAATGATGAGAACACACACATCATAAAATCCAGCACAAGCATTTTGTGAGTGTGTGGTGATTGTCTGTCTGTGTGTTGTCCTGTAGGACAGTGAGTTTCCGTAGCAGAGTTCTGCCTCCTAACTCAGTATGGATGGAGGATGCCAAAGTCAAAGGACTGGAGATCTGCCATCCACAGGTTAGAGAGCGAGAGAGAGGCAGAGATATTTAGAACCTGGAACATTTCTAATTTGTGCTGACGAAGATGTGTGTTTTCAGGAGAGGAACATATTTAACAGGATCTTTGGAGGGTTTCTGATGAGGAAAGCTTACGAGCTGGGCTGGGCTAACGCATGTGTCTACGGGTGAGTGAGCGAATGTGTTCCCAGCAACCGAGAACATTCCCAGTTACGGTGTGACGTTATGACATGTACCCTAAACACACCTCAGCAACTATGTCTGGATTTAATTAAAATCATTCTGCAGAAATATTACAGGAATGTTCTGTTAGTGTTGATGATGAAGATGTTATTTAAAACACCCATAACATCAAACAAGGAACATTCCCACAAGACTCAAAGTTCTAGTGTAATGTTTTGACATGCATCACTGTTCCAATAACGTTCCCTGAACATTCACAGAACCAATTTGAGTTTGCTGGGTTGTGTGGACGGGTACAAACGAGAAGGTCTACGTTTGTATCGGTTCATCACTTACAGTGCATTCGGGAACGTATTCAGACCGCTTCCCCTTTTCCACATTTTGTTACGTTACAGCCTTTTTCTACAATGGATTTTTTGAAATCCCTCATCAATCTACACACAATACCACATAATGACAAAGCAGAAACTCAGGGCTCCCGAGTGGGGCAGCAGTCTGAGGCACTGCATCTCAGTGCTAGAGGCGTCACTACAGACCCTAGTTCAATCCTGAGCTGTATCGCAACCGGCCATGATCGTGAGTCCCATAGGGCGGCGCACATATGGCCCAGAGTCGTCTGGGTTAGGGAAGAGTTTGGCCGGGGTAGGCCGTCACTGTAAAATAAGAATTTGTTCTTAACTGACTTGCCTAGTTAAATCAAGGTTAAAAAATTATAATTAAAAAGGGCCTTTGTCAGGTAGGTGACCAAAACCCCGATGGTCACTCTAACAGAGCTCCATAGTTCCTCTGTGGAGATGGGAGAACCTTCCAGAAGGACAACCATCTCTGCAGTACTCCACCAATCAGGCCTTTATGGTAGAGTGGCCAGACGGAAGCAACTCCTCAGAAAAAGGCACATGACGGCCCGCTTGGAGTTGGCCAAAAGGCACCTAAAATGACTATCAGACCAGGAGAAACAAGATTCTCTTTGGCCTTAATGCTAAGCGTCACATCTGGAGGAAACCATCCCTACAGTAAAGCATTGTGGTGGCAGCATCATGCTGTGGGGATGTTTTTCAGCGGCAGGGACTGGGAAACTAGTCAGGATCGAAGGAAAGATGAACAGCGCAAAGTACAGAGAGATCCTTGATGAAAACCTGCTCCAGAGCTCTCAGGAACTCAGACTGGGGCGAAGGTTCACCTTCCAACAGGACAACGCAGGAGTGGCTTCGGGACAGGTCTCTGAATGTCCTTGAGTGGCCCAGCCAGAGCCCGGACTTGAACCCGATCGAACATCTCTGGAGAGACCTTAAAATAGTTGTGCAGCGACGCTCCCCATCCAACCTTACAGAGCTTGAGAGGATCTGGAAAGAAGAGTGGGAGAAACACCCCAAATACAGGTGTGCCAAGCTTGTTAACGTCATACCAAAGAAGACTCAAGGCTGTAATCACTGCCAAAGGTTCTAAAACAAAGTACTGAGTAAAGGGTCTGAATACTTCTGTAAATGTAATATTTCTTTTTTAAAAATTTTGAATACATTTGCAAAAATTTCTAAAAACCTGTATTTGTGTTGACATTATGGGGTATTGTGTTTAGATTGATGAGGGGGGGAAAAAACAATTTAATACATTTTAGAATAAGGCTGTAACGTAACAAAATGTGGAAAAAGTCCAGGGGTCTGAATACTTTCTGAATGCACTGTACACTTGCGCATCCTCATTGTGTGTGTATTCTCTCGCTCTGCTCCAGGGGGTGTCGGCCTAACTTGGTTGCCGTGGACGATATCCTCTTCCGGAAGCCAGTAGAGATTGGCTCCCTACTCCTGCTCTCATCACAGGTTTGTGTGTGGGTGTGCGCATGCAAGCATGTGCATTAGTGTGTTATATGATCTCCAATTTCAGTGCTGACACATCCCTCTCTCCGTCTCCAGGTGTGTTACACAGAGGGAAAGTACATCCAGGTCAGAGTTCATACAGAGGTTCTTGACCCCCTGACCCGGCAGCACAACACCACTAATGTCTTCCACTTCACCTTCGTCACAGACAAAGACGTCCCCAACATAGTGCCACAGAGCTACGGCGGTATGACCTCTAAGCCCTGACCTTTTAACTCTAACCCTAACATATGCCGCATTTAAGTCATGTCAGAAACTCGCGACCTCTGAGTTAAAATTAACGTTATTTATGTAGTGCTTCATATTGGTTGATTCGGATACTTCCCTTGTGGGAAACGCTGGTTTGTGTATATTACAAGTAAGCAAGTTGGAAATGTCAGTTTGAGTTTCCGACATGACGTGAACTCAGCAATAATACCGCAGAGCTACCGAGGTATGACCTCTAACCCCGGACCTTGAAACTCTAACATTGCATCGCAGAGCTACGAAGGTACTGTTACTGGAACGTTTGTGCCAACAGAAAGAGATTAAAGTTTTTGAAATGTTTTTACTGTAGATTCCACACAGTCTAACATTGGTCGTATGTGTCTATCTCCAGAGTCCATGTTGTACCTGGATGGAAAGAGACACTTTAACCAGACCCTGGAGTCTCAGTGAGACGTGATGAATACTGGCGAACCATGACCCAACACAACAACTACCTGCTAAAGCCTTAGTGTCCAGACACCGCACCCGCCCTCCTTACCATATGGTGTGTGTGTGTATGTGTGTGTCTATTTGCATAACAAGGTGTCTATTAATTTGTTTATCTCTATGTACCAAAAAAAAATATATATATATATATTTATAAACTAGGTGCTTCGAGCCTTGAATGCTGATTGGCTGACAACCGCGGTATATCAGACCGTATACGATGGGTATGACAAAACATTTCATTTTACTGCTCTAATTATGCTGGTAACCAGTTTATAATAGCAATAAGGCACCTTGGGGGTTTGTGGTATATGGCCAATATACCACGGCTAAGGGCTGAATCCAGTTACTCCGCGATGCGTCGTACCTAAGAACAGCCCTTAGCTGTGGTATATTGGCCATATAACACACCCCCTTATGCCTTATTGCTTAAATATATGCATGATGTCTGTCTAGTATATGTATGTTTGGTGGTTGATTCTTCTGGAGTCTGTTTATGTTCTGGGATCCTGGTTTGGGAACACAGATGTCAATAGTGCTATCACTTTTTTTCTACATATCTTCGACATAAAATCAAATTAAATGTTATTTGTCACATGCCGAATACAACAGGTGTAGAAATGCTTACTTACAAGCCCTTAACCAACAATGCAGTTTTAAGACAAATAAGAGTGAAGAAAAAATATTTATTAAATAAACTAAAGTTAAAAAATAAAAGAACAATAAGGAGGCTATATACAGGGGGTACTGGTACAGAGACTAGCCGGTGCCCCCGCACATTGACGAGGTAATGGAAGTAATATATACATGTAGGTAAGGGTGAAGTGATTATGCATAGATAATAAACAGCGAGGAGCAGCAGCGTAAAATAACGGATGGGCGGTTAATGCAAATAGTCTGGCTAGCCATTTGATTAGCATTACATCAACAGGAGTTTATATTTTGTCCAAATGTTATTCATGCTACACGGTCTTACAGCTTTAAAGCTTGTTTTTCACAGATACTCATCACAGGTCTTATTTTTATATATTCTATTTGATATAATCTCCATCTGTGTGTACACTAGAGCGAGTGAATGGGTGTGTATGGGTTATTTAAGGGAAAGGGGCATCTTTGCTCGATTCGATCAAAGTTATGTAACAAATGACACATATTTGCAATAAATATTTATCCTTCATTGTGATTCACGTGTATCCATCCGTCTTTTACTCATGTTCAACTATCAACAATTTTAAGGAAGGAAGCTGTTGTAAGTGTCCATATACACGGCAAAAGTCAACTTGACTGAGCAAATAAGAGTTTTTTATTTTCTTCAAGTGAAGGTTGTTGAGTTGGCTAAAGTCTGTTCAGGGTGCAGCGTTCCAGAATGTTAAGATAGAAATGTATAGTGTAGAACAGATATGATTGCCTGTCATGTAGAAAAGGACATCATGTCGGCTCTATTCATTACATTTCTATCTGTTATGTTCTGAACATTTAACTTCATTGAGCAGATCCCTCTGGTTTGACTCAGTCGTTCACATCAACTGGTCTAAATACTAGATTATAATTCCCCTGGATCTGGGATGATCTAGGGAGTGAGTCATAAACATCAGTCTCACCCGGAAAAGATATATAGATATTACATTAATTGAAGCTGCAAGCAGCATTCCAGGGTCATCCAAGTACAAGGCCGGAGCCCCACAATGATCTGTTTACGGTCCCGCATAGGGTTCTGACTGGGGAATACATCTACGACCAGAAGTTACTTTTTTGTAGCAGGTTAGGAGACTGAGGTTAAGGTTAGCTAAATTACTCTCCTAAACTGCTAAGAAAGTAACTACCAGTCGTAGCTGTACTCTATCTAGTCACAATACCTGCATAACATATTCTACTGTCCTTATGTACATAATGTTTACAAAATTGCATGACTCAAAGTCAACAGTTCAGAAGTTATAGCCCTAAAGTGTGCTATTGCGCCATCAACTGGTCTGGAAATGCCATCTTTGTTTACAATAATTGTAGTGTTCCTGCACCTTCAACGTTAGGACCCCTAATTAAAATATGAAATCATTAATTGTATAAACTGCAATGTGATGTGATTAAGCTGACAAAAGAGAGGAGTTTGATCGCTATCTTGTGGTTGTAAAAGGAAGTTACAGGAAAAAACATGAGAAAGGGGATTCATCCTAAACTACTTGGCCATATGAACTGGCAATTTGGCTCAACAGTAATTGGTTAATCAACATCTGAGACTAGATCTGACTGGTTGGTCAGCTGTTGAGTGTCACTCTTACTGGGTGTTGGGGTTGTCCTTGGTGTGCTCCTAGTTTGGCCACTGGGCTTTCAATGCCTCCTCAGGGTTGATCTGATTGAATAAAACATCCCTTTGTTAGTATTGGTACAGGACTGATTAGTCATATCACATGGTATGATCCTGCTGGACACAAAAGGACCGAGACCCACATAAACACACACTGGGGTCAACACTGCCCTCCTGTGTAGTCTGGATGTGCTGAGTGCCCAACGCAGGGTCTCGTCTACAGAACGTTCTATTGGAAGGTTATTCAGGGTAACCTGTCTCAGAACGCCTACTCTGTCTATGATGAACAGACCCCTGGAGAAGAGGAGTAGAGGAGGCACAGGTCATATGTGTATGTTTTTGTGTGGGAATTGGTTGAGTGTGTGTATCCTGTCTTGAGTGTGTGTCCCAGGCCTTCCATGTAGACTCCGTAGTCCTTGGCGATCTGGTGAGTGATGTCAGAGAGAAGAGAGATTCTTATTGTTCCCAGCCCACCCTACTTCCTGAGTTTGATTATGTTGACATCAACCAATCAAATTATATTTGTATTAAGGGTCAGGAGTTAGAAATTGTAGCAGGCCAGGTTTGTGAACTGGGAGTCTGTAGAGCATGTGACCACCTTGGCCCCGATGGCACTAAACTCTTCCACACACTCACTGAATGCTATCCCCTCAGTGGGACAGACAAACGTACTGCAGGGCACACACTTTTACTGAACGGTATAGGGATAGGGAATTCTCGAAGGACCATCACACAACTTTCATTTAAAAACAATCTGTGTCTCTGACTCCATCTCTAAGAGATGAGCTGAAACCAGATAGATTTAAGTACTCACAAGTCCAGGAATAGTCAGACAGATTGAACTGTTTAAACCGTTCATCAACCACTGCTGTACCCACCCTGTCTGGAGTAATTATGGTTATGTGCCTAGGTCAAGGGCACCTCGACATATTTTTCACCGAGTCAGCTCAGGGACGTGTACCAGCGACCTTTCGGTTACTGGCCCAACACTCTTAACTGCTAGGCTACCTGCTTCCTTACATACTCTATGTAGGCATATGTAGTCTAATGTATACTGTGCACAGGTGAGACCGAGATCAGGTGAATGGCAGGTCGGACTCACTTGCCTTTCTCAGGTGAAGGGAACGACTGGGGACAGATGGGCAATGGTCCTTCTAGCTGCCCGACGATTTAGCAGAGTTACAGAAGTAGAACATCTGTGAATAAACCATTTTCTTCTGATGACAGAGAAAGTTCCTGGGTAGCTACCGAGACTGACAGCAGCTGGACATTATACATTTGTCAAATACCGTCAGAGCAGTGAAAACGTTAGAACATTTAAGGATACAGCCAGGCAATAACTGAAAATAGATTTCAAGCACTTTTAGAATAGGCCTAGATATTGAACGATGAGAATGCGGGGGTACTTCTGTACAGGAATGCACCTGTAGTTTATAATCTTTATTATCATCACGTAATTTAATTTTGTATTGGCCAACCCCGGGATAGTTGTAGTTGGCCACCCGACCAGCTGATCTGTGTTGTCGACGTTAATCTGTTAATTAGGTCTGCTGTTCTGTACTGGTAGAGCAGGGTGTCCAGTAGCATGCAAAATATGTTGACCCTCATCTCGAACGTGTTCCGACTGGGCAACGCCAGCAAGAATGTGGTACGTAGTCTACTGACAACCTTCGTGCCGCTGTCCATGATGCTGAAAGTTAGCGAGGTGATTTCGCACTGAGATAGCAAGCTAGCTAGCCAGCCAGACTTGCCGGGTGAGAGGTTGGTAGTAGCTCCAGTCCCAGCTAGCAGTGCTGACCTTGTAGGCCTGGTAACATGGTCAGTCAGTACGAACTCAACAACCAAATCCAAATCGATTTACTGTCTACTGCGGGTATTGTTTATATGAGTTGTTACATACATTGACAGCCTGTCCATGCATGCTCTATTCTGCCAGATTAATTTTTCAACAAAGATGTGTAGGGTGTAATGGGATACTAACGAGTATTGCATACTCTTCTATTTATTTCCAATAGGTTCACACTTATAAATAACAGGGTAAAAGGCAATAAGAACATAAGCGCGGGTAAAAGTGCACAACAAGGGATTTCCGCATCCTAGTTAGACGCTTCATTTTACCTGCGGCGTCGACAAGTTTGCCGCACGGTGGCGCTGTAAGGATGGTGTGTAGGCTAGTGATGGTTGGGGCTATTCTCTTGGCTGTCTGCCTCTGGTCTATAGATTTTCCTCTGTAATGTTCTCTGTGAACTTCAGCCCCCTCAGCTGCATTCTCTCACCATAAACTCATCAGCACACCTTTCATGGTCAAAAAGATATTAGGCCCTAGGGGCTATATGAGTTTTTGCACAAGTTCCCATAGTGTTTTAAAGATTAATTACAGACACCACTCATTTTCTCCTCTCTTTCCCAATGACTACTTTTCCCCTCACTCTGTCACCCCCACCCCCTCCCCCTTCTCTCCCTGGCTTTCTTGTAGGGAGCCCAAACAGTGTCAGAGGTAAGGAGCTCATAGCTCTGCTGTACAGCCTGTCCTGTAGGCCTGATTTAGCCTGTCAGACCATGAACACAAAACCGCTCATATAGAAAACAGCCCGTGTGTGTACTGATAGAGGCCCTGACTGGTGCACTGTGGTAGATAGTGATAGTTCTGACTACAGATTAGTCTGCTTTGTCCCAACCCTCTGCTCCTCCCTATTAGGGCAGCTGTCAGACACCTCTGGCCGTGCTTTGGTCTGATTGGATGGTTCCTCTGTTCCCCAGCTGCTAATTGGTCTGTCCCAATATGTCAATATAACCTCACCGCCTGCCCCAGCAACACCCCGACAACCACCAATACCACTAGTTAGTATCTGACTGGCTGGCTGGCTCTAACAGAGAAACCTGAACCTCAAACAGCCATGTTCCTCCTTTCACACTGTGGGTGGATTTAGCCTGGGGAGGAGGGTGGCTGGCTATTAGACTTGTATTTCCTGTGTGTGTATCGCTCTCTCATGTCATTCTCTCTCTCTGCAGGGGGCCAGGATGGTGGCTTCCACACGCTCCTTCGCTGACTTCACCCCACAGGCCAGCTTTGACGTCAAGGTGAGTCCACATACACTTTTAGCACGCCCTGCTGGACGAGCCCCCTGACGAGATATGACAAGGGAACTTCCTTCTTAAAACTGTTATCTGATTGGTTGGTTGAGATGTCTTTCTCCTTCCCTTCCCTGTTGTTTCCAATAGAAGTGTGAGCTGCACCGTCTGGAGGAGGGCCCCTCTGAGACAGCGGTGTTGACCAGAGAACAGGGCCTCCAGTACTACAGAACCATGCAGACCATGAGACGCATGGAGCTGAAGGCTGACCAGCTGTACAAGCAGAAGATCATCAGAGGCTTCTGCCACCTCTACGACGGACAGGTCACCACACACACACACACACACATTAGATTAGCATATAAACGCACACTCTCAGGGACACAAGAACATACCCCCTCACTCCTAGCTGCTGTTGGTGGTGTGTTACAGGAGGCGTGTGCGATGGGCATCGAGGCGGGCATCAACCCAACAGACCACCTGATCACGGCGTACCGCGCCCATGGCTACACCTTCACAAGGGGCGTGTCTGTAAGAGAGATCTTGGCTGAACTCACAGGTGGGATACACCTAGACATTAATCTGAGGTCAGATCTCTATTTCCCCCTAATGGTTACAGTCAGGGTTTAAGGAAGATGAACTGATCTTAGATCTCTACAACTTCTACCTGAAATAGATCTCTAATCTCTTTATTATTTTTCTATCGCTCTCTGACCTCTCTCTCTCCCCCTCTGACCTCTCTCTCTCTCTCCCTCTGACCTCTCTCTATCTCCACCCCTCTCTCTCTCTGACCTCTCGCTATCTCTCCCTCTCTCAGGTCGTAGAGGGGGTGTGGCCAAGGGTAAAGGTGGTTCTATGCACATGTACGCTAAACACTTTTATGGAGGGAACGGGATCGTGGGGGCTCAGGTAACTATCTGAACAGGTCACTTATACACACACACACACACACACCCACACCCATGCATTCTCTCTGTGTGTTTGTGTGTGTCTACAGGTTCCATTAGGGGCAGGTGTGGCACTGGCCTGTCAGTACCAAGGCAACAACCAGGTGTGCGTGGCGCTGTACGGAGACGGAGCAGCCAACCAGGTGAGGTCTATCTAACGGTTACAATGAAGTTATTAAATCATCATCATCGTCTCTTATCTTGTCCAATCAGGGCCAGATCTTTGAGTCGTTCAACATGGCGGCTCTGTGGAAGCTGCCGTGTATCTTCATCTGTGAGAACAACAAGTTTGGCATGGGGACGTCTGTAGAGAGATCTTCCGCGAGCACTGACTACTTCAAGAGAGGAGACTATATACCTGGAATCAAGGTAGGACACACAAACACACAGTGAGTGAGTGTATCTTTGCTATATTAATCCCTCTGTCCCTGTGGTGTAGGTGGATGGCATGGACGTTCTGTGTGTGAGGGAGGCCATCAAGTTTGCTGCAGACTACTGCAGAGCTGGGAAGGTGAGCTATAATGGCTTGTAGAGCTGGAAAAGATTAGTTCTGATTGGGGCAGAGAAAGTTATAACTGATTTAAGAGCTTGAAGAGTGTTAAGAATCACTTTGTCTCAGACAGTGAAATCTCAGAAGGCTGATCAGCATGTAGTATCACACCAGTGTCTCTTGCTTGACAGAGGGAGGCTCAGCCCAGTGACCAGTAGAATAAAGGCAGTCTGTGGAAGAGACTATAGGACAGAGCTGTAACTGTTCCCAGTTTAATTAACCACTTATGGTGCTCCTGGTGTGCTACAGGGCCAAAGAGCATAGATATAGAGACATCAGGTCATCTTTGGAGACAGGTTATTGACTTGGCGGCGCAACTGTAGCTAGAAAAATAGTGTAGACGCAACTGCTTACTAACTGTAAACAATTTTAGCTGGATAGCTAATCATCAGCTAACTGTGGGACAAAACAATACAGTTATTTACCATTAATTAGCCACCTCAAATGTCGATGCAGTTTCCAAAACTGCAAGGGACAGACCATATATCAGTTCTATGTCTTTGCTGCAAGGTGTCACCAGTAATGTTAACTTTTTGATGTTTTATGAAGTCTCCACTTTCCAAGCGTGTAGAATTCACTGATCAGGCCATTCAGCTGTGTCATAGGAGCGTTGGTTAGCATTTTGAGTCTCCTGGCTTTGAAACCTCTCTGCCAGGGTCCTATTGTGATGGAGCTGGAGACCTACCGTTACCATGGACACAGCATGAGTGACCCCGGGGTTAGGTGAGATGTGATCTCTGACCCCTGACCCTGTGACCGTCACCTGACCCCCGGTTTCTCTCCACCTCCTCACTCCTCACCACACCTCTCCTTTCTCTCTCTCTTGCCCTCTACCTTGTTTAGCCACTCTACTTCACTCTCCAATGTAGCCTGTCCTGTAGGCTCACCCAGTGTTGTTCAGTGTTGGTTTGGGACGTGCCTAATAACACTCTACCATCGCTTCCATTCCAGCGTGAGCTAGCTCTCTCTTGCTCTATTGCTCTCTCTCTGTGTGTGTGTGTGTGTTTGTGTTTCTCTGTCTCTCTCTCTCTCGTCAACGAAGGGCTGGAGCCGAACCCTGCTAATAAGGTCTAACTCCTCTTCTTCCTGTGTGTGATGTAATGTCCTGTAGCTACCGTTCACGTGAGGAAATCCAGGAAGTGCGCAGTAAGAGTGACCCCATAACCATGCTGAAGGAGCGTATGCTGTCCAACAACATGGCTTCTGTGGAGGAGATCAAGGTACTCACACCTTCACCGACAAACAAATATACAGACAGACACACAAACATACAGACACAGTTGGTCCAATTCTTTCTTTCCTTCTTCCTTCCTTCATTACCTACTTCTTTCCTCCCTACCATTAGGAGATAGATGTAGAGATCAGGAAAGTGATCGAGGATGCGGCCCAGTTTGCGATCTCTGACCCTGAGCCGCCATTGGACGAGCTCTGCAACCACATCTTCGCCAACAATCCACCCATGGAGGTCCGTGGGACCAACCCCTGGGTCAAACTGAAGTCTGTCAGTTAGACACACACACACATGGACCAAACTACTGTACAGTCTATCAGCTGCACATCCCTTTCAACCCTCTGCAACCAACCCCTGGGTGAAAGTCTACTCCTCCTGTCCTCCGTCTCCCTTCTCTTATTCCCTCATGAATTCTCTAAATGCACTATATGAAAGAAGGTCATGACCCTGTAGGTCGGAGTTCAGTCTGTAGCAGCAATCCAAACCAGTCTGACACTGACGTCACTGGTATTTATTGACACTGTATTGAGTATATTATGTAGTTTTATATTTATGTATTCTCTTGACACTGAGGGACCACCTGTCTGTAGATTGGAGGTGTATGGCTTAGGGCAGGCTTTTGTTCCAGCCTAGCACTAACACACCTGACTCAATCAGTCATCAAGACATTGATTAGCTGGATCTGGTGTGTTCACGCTGGTACTTACTAAGCTTGCACACCCTCTAACTCTCCAGTACCAGGGTTGGCTACCCCTGGATAAGGGAGTGTGTGTGGGGATGGTTCTAGGTTAAACCAAGTTCATCTCCCTGTAAGGTTTGACTGTTTGTATGTATTACCTCTGACCCAGATGTTATTGTAGCACCGTAGCACTTTGACTAGATAGATAAACTAATGAGATATCATACTGCAAGTCATTATTGTCATAGAAAAAGGGACCATCAATGGTGGTCTATTTCTTGCTCTTCCTCTCCTTCTTTAACTTCCTCCCGGGCATCAATCTATCCTTCTTTCCGTGAGCAGCGGATACTGATCCAAGCACTAACTGAAAAACTGAACGATTGTTGTACAGTTTGTTGTGATTTGACGGAAGCAATAAAATTGGCAGAGACTGTGATATGTTAGTTGTTTGTGTCTGATAACACTGCAGAGTTCTGTGTGCAGACAGCTAATAATGTGCCAAACCTCATGATTAGCTTCTCAGATGGAGCCATCTTTTAAAAAAAAATGTTTTTATCTTATTATGAACACAACAAATACAAAAAACCCAGAAATATACAAACAAGAGTACATAAACCGAACAGACAGTATTACATATCAAGATTAATTTTCTATTTGTTAAATACTTTTATGGTGCGTAATTGCTTTTTTGTTTTTACATTTACTGATCATTTCAAAATAATATTTCAATTCTATCTTAAATAATGTGAAGAGGGGTTTGTTCTGCGCCCACTTCCTTTTATGGACAAAGAATCTTCCATGAAAGATAAGCAAATTAACAATGAATGTTAAATCAGGGTCCATATCATTTGGTTCAAAATAAAACATAACAGAGTCTTTCAAATTTAACATTAATAGTTTTTTCCTTTAAAATAAAATATTCTAACTCACACAAATCCTCTGACATAAGAGCAGTCCCAAAATAAATGGTCAAGAGTCTCTGGGTCACAATTACAAAATACACTTATTATCAATAGCTATTTTAAATCTGTATAATAAAGGTCTTTACAGGGTAGATTCTATGAATGAGTTGGTATGATACTTCTTTCACCTTATTAGAATATTTACCAGATAACAACGAAACTTTGTTCCAGTTCACTTGTCTTAGGGCTACATTCCAGTTCATTTTAGCAGAGGGAATAGTAACGTATTGACATAGTGTCCTTATACATGTTATTACGTTTAAAATGTTCTAGTTGTATTGAGGCTACAAAAAGCTAGAGCTGCCAGTCTGCAAGGAGCTGCCAGTCTGCAAGGAGCCGCCAGAGCTGCCAGTCTGCAAGAAGTCGCCAGAGCCGCCAGTCTGCAAGTGCCAGTCTGCAAGGAGCCGCCAGTCTGCAAGGAGCCGCCAGAGCCGCCAGTCTGCAAGAAGTCGCCAGAGCCGCCAGTCTGCAAGAAGTCGCCAGAGCCGCCAGTCTGCAAGAAGTCGCCAGTCTGCAAGAAGTCGCCAGTCTGCAAGAAGCCGCCAGTCAGCATGGAGCAGCCGGAGCCGCCAGTCAGCATGGAGCAGCCGGAGCCGCCAGTCAGCATGGAGCAGCCGGAGCCGCCAGTCAGCATGGAGCAGCCGGAGCCGCCAGTCAGCATGGAGCAGCCGGAGCCGCCAGTCAGCATGGAGCAGCCGGAGCCGCCAGTCAGCATGGAGCAGCCGGAGCCGCCAGTCAGCATGGAGCAGCCGGAACCGCCAGTCAGCATGGAGCAGCCGGAGCCGCCAGTCAGCATGGAGCAGCCGGAGCCGCCAGTCAGCATGGAGCAGCCGGAGCCGCCAGTCAGCCAGGAGCAGCCGGAGCCGCCAGTCAGCCAGGATCCGCCAGTCAGCCAGACTCTTCCGGATCCGCCAGTCAGCCAGACTCTTCCGGATCAGCCAGACTCTTCCGGATCAGCCAGACTCTTCCGGATCAGCCAGACTCTTCCGGATCAGCCAGACTCTTCCAGGTCAGCCAGACTCTTCCAGATCCGCCAGTCAGCCAGACTCTTCCAGATCCGCCAGTCAGCCAGACTCTTCCAGATCCGCCAGTTAGCCAGGATCCAACTACCTGCCTGAGCTTCTTCTCAGTGCCGAGCTTCCCCTCAGTGCCGGGCTTCCCCTCAGTGCCGGGCTTCCCCTCAGTGCCGAGCTGCCCCTCAGTCCAGTGGGTTTCTGGGTGAGGACTACTAGGCCATGGTCGGCGGCGAGGGTGGACTAAGACTTTGATAGAGTGGGGTCCACGTCCCGCGCCGGAGCCGCCACCATGGACAGACGCCCACCCGGACCCTCCCCTATGGTTTTTGGTGTGCGTCCGGGAGTCCGCACCTTGGGGGGGGGGGGTTCTGTCACGCCCTGGTCGAAGTATTTTGTGTTTGTCTTCATTTATTTGGTCAGGCATGGGTTTTTGTATGTGGTGTGTTTGTATTGGGATTGTAGCTTAGTGGGGTGTTCTAGTTAAGTCTATGGCTGTCTGAAGTGGTTCTCAATCAGAGGCAGGTGTTTATCGTTGTCTCTGATTGGGAACCATATTTAGGCAGCCATATTCTTTGAGTGTGTCGTGGGTGATTGTCCTTAGTGTCCTGATGTCCTTGTTCTGTTTTTATTTACACCAGTATAGGCTGTTTCGGTTTTCGTTACGTTCTTTGTTTTGTAGTGTTTGTAATTGATTTGAGTTTTACGTTTGTTAATTAAACATGGATCGCAATCGACACGCCGCATTTTGGTCCGACTCTCCTTCCCACCTAGAAAGCCGTAACAACCTATGAGGGGGAATTGTGTTTGTACATGATGTTCCAAGTTAGAAGTACTTGTTTATGAAAGTTTGCAAGCTTAATAGGGATTTTTTTCTACCTATCTCAAATGCAACTTTGATTAAGAATTCTAGACCACAAATGTGCTGGAATATTAAATTAGGGATGATATTCCAGATGCAACCCTTATTTCTTAAATAGTTTTGTATCCATTTGATCTTAAATATTATATTAGAGGTTTTGATATGCAGAGCATTCATCCCTCCCTCACCTTGGGTTCTACATATTACCGCTTTTCTTAAATAATGAGCTTTATTCCTCCATATGAAGTTAAATCATTTAGTATCAACCATTTTAGTTACTGACAGAGGAACATCCAAGTCAAGGGAGGTATAAACTCATCTGGACCTTCAGATTGTGATAAAAGTACTCAACCAGATAAATAAAGATATCTTAATAACCAGGAGTTACATATTTCTGATCTTGGCTAACTGTAATACCAAGATATGTGATCACATATTTTACAGGGATATTACATACTGAGTTTCAGTCACATCTTTTCAATGCAAATAATTCACATTTCCTAATATTCAGAGATA
This sequence comes from Oncorhynchus masou masou, assembly GCF_036934945.1. NCBI lineage: Eukaryota > Metazoa > Chordata > Actinopteri > Salmoniformes > Salmonidae > Oncorhynchus > Oncorhynchus masou. Next base: position 54,602,010 of record NC_088241.1, on the reverse strand, counting down.
AACCGGATACATGTGTGAAGACATTAATACACAATAGCTTTCTTGACTTCATTATGATCTTTCCAAAAAAAATGGTGGTGTCGTCAGCCAATTGTGAACATTTTATATCTTTGTCTTGTATCTAAAAACCCCTAAAACCATCCTTATTTATGTGAAGTGCCATAACTTGTGTGACCAATAAAAATAAGATAGGAGAAAGTGGGCATCCTTGTTTAATTCCACGTCTAATGTCGAATCTTTGTAAAGTTCCAAGGGATAATTTAACAGAGCTGTTACTATTATTGTAAATTGTCTTAATTACACTTTGAAAATATTGACTAAAACCAAACAATCGAAGAGTCTCAAAAATAAAATAATGTTCAACTGTATCAAATGCCTTGTAAATGTCTACAAATAAAATAAAGCTATCTTCCATAATGTGCTCATTGTAGTCTATCAAGTCCAATACTAGTCGAATATTATTACATACCCAGTCTGGTTTTATGAAGGGTAGATGGAGCCATCTTGCTTCCACCTATCCTGTTCATTTTACATCCATAAATCTAAGACATCATCTGCCAGCAGATGTCACCACAGCCCAGAAGTCCACACCCAGACAGTACAGCTGTATCTGAGGAGAAAAGGCAGAGATTAATGTTCTGTCACCAAGTTCAGTCTGGCAGTTCAGTATAAATATCTTTGGGTTGTAATTATACTGTTCCCACCCACAGCACATCTTCAGTCACACACACACACACACACACACCTCTTTAGTCACAGATAATGACTCTGTGCCAGTTCATGGTTCTCATTATCATTCATAGGGCCCATAAGGTGGATGGACTATAAATAGCTCATAATAAAGCAGTCTCTCACGCTAAGGACCTCCAACATCAAACTTTAACTGGTGAGAAACGATTCATACAGTCAGAGACAGACCCCTCCAAAGTCAAGGGTGGCAGGCAATTAAACTGCTAATATTAAGGTATACTATACTATCTTGGGGCGAATTGTAGCCTATAATAAAGCCCATGATTCGCCTATCTACATAATATAATTATTATAGCCGTAGCTATATCATATATAATTTTCAACACACAACCTGCAGCATATTTCAGTTCATCGCCTGAATAGCTCCGTATTGATCAGAGTCATATTCTGCACTCTGACTGTGGGCTCTTCATGGTTACGGAACCATTAGCCTACAACGCACCGCCTTCACCAAATAATAAAGTCTCTCTTCTCACCCGGTGTCTCATGTGACCAGCCCGGCTAGACTGTAACTCCAAGAGCAAGCCCCCTCACCTGCCTGTGTCCGGCTCGGAAGAGGTGTCCCGTCCTCCCGTTATAAGAGGGCCCCGCCCCCAAATATGACGCAGGAGTGACTCGTCAGTCTGACAGGCAGGTAAGACACCCGGCGCCATATTGGGTCAAAACGGAAGTGAGTGAGTGAGTGAGTGAGTGTGAGAGAGAGAGAGAGAGAGAGAGAGAGAGAGAGAGAGAGAGAGAGAGAGAGAGAGAGAGAGAGAGAGAATAGGCAGTGGAAACACGGCATAGTGACACAAGGGCGAAAGTGGAGAGCGAGACAGTTTTCCGTAAAAGGCGTTAGCTCAGCTAGTGTAATGTAGTGAACATTATTCCGCTAGAGAACGACGGGACGAGCCCTGTTTTAGAAACTAATTTTCCTCCCATTCGGGGCTAACGCGATAGCCTACTAGAATAGAACAGAGTTTTAGATTACTACATTGATTGCCTACGGTCCTGTCTGGAGCGGAGCTTTAGCGCTCTAACTAATAGACAACACTAGAATAGATCAGAGGAAACCAGGACAGCTCGAGCGCCAAGATGCCCCTGGCACAATTGCCAGATCCCTGGCAGAAGATGGCACTGGGGCGGGCGGCAAGCGAGGTGAGTGTGTGTGTGTGTGTGTGTGTGTGTGTGAGAGAGAGTGTGTGTGAGATAGTATTCATTTCCATCACCAGAAAAATGTCTGCGGGAAAAGATGTAAACAGATTATTATATTGAAGCGTCACGTTGACTGTCTCTGAGCTGCACTTCATAGATATAAACAAACGCGTAGCACCACGGGTCTGAGGCTGGCTACTGAAACCAAATGGATAAGTTGCTGAGCCTCGGATAATAGAGAGAAAGGCGAGTGGGCGGTCATCCGACATACCGCACGATTTAGGATGCGGCTTTCAGCGGGCGTGTGTGTTTCCTGGATGATGCGGTTAAAGCAAGCGTGACGTGTTTAAAGAGAAGTGAGTAGAGTCGCCCGCGTATGATTGTCTGAAGACATTCTCGGATTCACATTTGATTCATAATTATACCCTAGTGTACTACTGTACACAGCCCCCTCTCTCTCTCTACCTTTCTCTGTTCTCTGTCTATCTCAGTATATATCTCATGCTCGATAACAAGAGGATTGACATATTATTGGTAACGTGTGTGTTCTCAGTGCTTTGTGGGAGAATGTTTCTAGGGCACAACAGCACTCTCACTCACTCAATCATTCCTACTCAACTAAGCAAGTTAACAATAAATGAGTTTTGGCAGCAGGTAGACTGACTGTTAGACTGTTGGGCCCTCAGTCGATACTGGTCCATTAGATAGCCATCACTGTATCACACTGTGTGTGAGTGAGTGTATGTGTGAGTGAGAGAGTTAACCATTTCATGACAGAGAGACATTAACTCTTTCATGGCAGAGAGACATTAACTCTTTAATGACAGAGGCCATGAGATGACTTTCTGTTTTTTCACTCCATCCTCTCCCTCTCTCCCGTCCTCTCCCTCTCCATTCTTTCTGTCCCTCTCTCCCTCTCTCTCTCCCCCTCTCTCTCTCCCGTCCTCTCCCTCTCTCTCTCCCCCTCTCCACTCTTTCTGTCCCTCTCTCTCCCTCTCTCTCCCCCTCTCTCTCTCCCCCTCTCTCTCTCCCGTCCTCTCCCTCTCTCTCCCCCCTCCACTCTTTCTGTCCCTCTCTCTCCCCCCCCTCTCTCTCCCCCTCTCTCTCTCCCGTCCTCTACCTCTCTCTCTCTCCCTCTCTCTCTCCCGTCCCTCCCCCTCTCTCCCCCCCTCTCTCTCCCCCCCCTCTCTCTCTCCCATCCTCTCCCTCTCTCTCTCCCGTCCCTCTCCCTCTCTCTCTCCCCCTCTCCACTCTTTCTGTCCCTCTCTCTCCCCCTCTCTCTCTCCCCCTCTCTCTCTCCCGTCCTCTCCCTCTCTCTCCCCCTCTCCACTCTTTCTGTCCCTCTCTCTCCCCCCTCTCTCTCTCCCCCCTCTCTCTCTCCCGTCCTCTCCTCTCTCTCTCTCCCTCTCTCTCCCTCCTCTCCCCTCTCTCTCCCCCCTCTCTCCCCCCTCTCTCTCTCCCATCCTCTCCCTCTCTCCTCCCCGTCCTCTCCCTCTCTCTCTCCCCCTCTCCACTCTTTCTGTCCCTCTCTCTCCCTCTCTCTCCCCCTCTCTCTCTCCCCCTCTCTCTCTCCCGTCCTCTCCCTCTCTCTATCTTTCAATCATCCTGTTACATGTTTATCAGGCTTACTGCTGCACTGAACTAAGTAATAATAATGATAAGTGCTACTATTATGAATAATAACCGTGTTACAGCCTCAGTTTATTCTGAGTGATCCGATCACTTTCATATTAAAGAAACATGTGACCTGACAGCGCCAGTACAAAAATCACTTCAATAGTTTCACTATATTTTATTATATATCCATTCCCAAGTATTTAGCGCCGTTGTGAAATGGGAATGACACAGTAATAACCTATACATTACAACGTTGTTTTGTTGGGATTCACTACATCTAGCAACACCAGGTATTTAGAAATTGTGTTGACTTCTTTGAAATAAAATTGACCTAATATGTACATTACAATAACTAATAGTTGTTTATTGTGTTTTTGCAGGATGCTCATCGGCATGTTCTGGAGGATTCTATTGGAGAGGATGATTCTATGTCCTGTAATGTAAGTCTACACACTCAAACACACACCCCCCACCCCCCTCCAAATGTCATATTATGTCTATATACAGTGTTGTAACAATGTGCAAATAGTTAAAGTACAAAGGTGAAAATAAATATGGGTTGTTTTCACACGGGTGTTTGTTCTTCACTGGTTGCCCTTTTCTTATGGCAGCAGGTCACACTTCTTGCTGCTCTGATTGCACACTGTGGTATTTCACCAATAGATATGAAAGTTTATTAAAATTGGATTTGATTTTGAATTCTTTGTGGGGTCTGTGTAATCTGAGGGAAATATGTGTCTCTAATATGGTCATACGTTTGGCCGGTTAGGAAGTGCAACTCAGTTTCCAACTCATTTTGTGGGCAGTGAGCACATAGCCTGTCTTCTCTCTCTTTCTCTCTCCCTCTCATTCTCTCTGTATGTGTGTCAGCTGTATGTATAGACATTTAAATGCAGAGGAGATGGCTTATAGATCTGCCGTCTGAGAAGAGCTGAGCAGGTATTATTACTAATATCCCTAGAGGGACACACGCACGACATCGAGGGGCATCTTAGTGGGGTCTTCCTCTCACTCTGACCACAGCTCTTTAAAGCCGCACCCTGTTGTCACGGAGACAGACTGTGAAACCCCCTCTCTTTCTGGAAGTGTGTGTTTGTGTGTCAGATCTGGGTCATTTATGTATGTCAAATTCTTTCACACAAGTGATTTGGATTGCCTGATATGATGGAAACAATGGAATAGACCTAAAGATGCTACGGCAAGAAAATATAAAATAGTTTGTATTTGACCCTGTGTGTTGTAGTCCCTATGGAGAGTGTGTATGTGATGTATATTATACTTTGTGTGTGTATGTGTGTGTGTGTGCATGTGTCCGTGAGAGACAGAGAGAGAGGGATTGGCTGTGTCCAGCGCTCGCTGGCAGATGGTATTTAATCTTCTCAGGCCATCTGGACTGACTTTCTCTGGCGTCTTTAAACGCCCACGCACGCACACACACACACACACACACACACACACACACACACACACACACACACACACACACACACACACACACACACACACACACTCTACCCTACATATTTATTTGGACAGTGAAGCTAAAACTTTTATACTCTTTATACACCAGCATTTTGGATTTGAGATCAAATGTTTAATATGAGGCGACATTACAGAATGTCACCTTTTATTTGAGAGTATTTTCATACATTTCTAAATGGTAAAACATGTGTAAGCACTTTATGTATCTCGTCCCCCTATTTGAAGGTGTCATAAGTATTTGGACAAATTCACTTATAGTGTTACATTTATTCAAAAGTTTAGTATTTGTTCCATTCCTAGCACACAATGACTACATCAAGGTTGTGACTCTACAAACTTGTTGTGTTTCGGATGATGTTGTGCCCAATAGAAATGAATATGAATGTATTGTGTCATTTTGGAGTCCCTTTTATTGTAAATAAGAATGTAATATGTTTCTGAGCACTTCTACATTAACATGGATGCTACCATGATGATGGATAATCATGAATGAATCATAGAAAATTATGAATGAGAAAGTTAGAGGCATAAATATCACAACCCCCCCCAAAAAAAAAGAAAAAGAAAAAAAAGAAATTGGGGGTGTGCAGTCAGGTGTTTCAGCGACTAGTCATTTTTCACACCCTTATCTTCAATTATTCAAATCAAGTCAAATGTATTTATATAGCCCTTTGCACATCAGCTGATATCTCAAAGTGCTGTACAAAAACCCAGCCTAAAACCACAAACAGCAAGCAATGCAGGTGTAGAAGCACGGTGGCTAGGAAAGACTCCCTAGAAAGGCCAAAACCTAGGAAGAAACCTAGAGAGGAACCAGGCTATGTGTGGACTGGAGACTGAGACAGGAGGGGTCAGGAGACACTGTGGCCCCATCTGATGACACCCCCGGAAAGGGCCAAACAGGAAGGATATATTACTCAGCCTTTATCAACCTTAAGACCTATGTGCTTGTGTGTATGTGTGTGCTTGTGTGTGTTTGTGTGTATGTGTGTGCTTTTGTGCGTGTATATATGTATGTGTAAAATAATAATAATACATCATTTGCTGGGTGCTTATAATTGTCCTATTTCACACATGTACAAGTGTGTATTATACTCATGTGTGAATGGGAATTTTTGCATGTTCCAACTCCCCCTGAGACACCCTCAGAGTGTGGGTGTGTGTGTTGTCTAGCCAGATTGTTCTAGATCACAAAGGGCCATCAGTCAAATGTAAAAACGGTTAAATCCCCTTGGATTGATGAGAAATTTAACAATTGTATGGTTGAGAGGGATGATGCAAAATGAACGTGAAGTAAATAAGTCTGACAGCACAACCGATTGGCTAACGTACTGCAAATGGAGACATCATATGACTAAACTAAATAAAAAGAAGAAGAAAATATTCTATGAAACAAAGAGAAATGATATAATGATAGTAAAAAGCTTTGGAGCACCTTAAATGAAATTTTGGGCAAAAAGGCAAACTCGGCCCCATCATTAATTGAATCAGATGGCTCATTCATCACAAAACCCACTGAAATTATTTTATTATTTTTTAATTAGCAAGATTAGTAAACTTAGTCATAACATGCCAGCAACAAACGCTGACACTACACATCCAAGTATATCTTACCAAATTATGAAAACAAGCATTGTACTTTGAATTCCGTAATGTGAGTGTGGAAGAGGTGAATATTTTTGTTGTTGTCTATCAACAATGACAAACCACCGGGGTCTGACAACTTGGATGGAAAATTACCCTTGGATAATAGCGGACGATATTGCCAATCCTATTTGCCATATATTTAATTTAAGCCTACTAGAAAGTGTGTGCCCTCAGGCCTGGAGGGAATCAAAAGTAATTTAGCAACCTAAGAATAGTAAAGCCCCATTTACTGGCTCAAATAGCCAACCAATCAGACTGTTACCAACCCTTAGTAAACTTTTGGAAAAAATAATTCAGGAAGATTCAGGAATTCCCCAGGGCAACTGTTTAGGCCACTTACTTTTTTCAATCTTTACTATTGAATGACATGCCACTGGCTTTGAGTAAAGCATTTCAGAATGGGTGGCGAGGAATAAGTTAGTCCTAAATATTTCTAAAACTAAAAGCATTGTATTTGGGACAAATCATTCACTAAACCCTTACTAAACCTGAACTAAATTTTGTAATGAATAATGTGGAAATTGAGCAAGTTGAGGTGACTGAACTGCTTGGTGTAATCCTGGATTATAAACTGTCATGGTCAAACATATTGATACAACAGTAGCTAAAATGGGGAGAAGTCGGTCCATAATAAAGCACTGCTCTGCATTCTTAACAACTATTAACAAGGCAGGTCCTACAGGCCCTAGTTTTGTCGCAGCAGCACTACTGGTCAGTCATGTGGTCAGGTGCCACAAAGAGGGAACAAGGCAGCACGGTTGGACCTTAAAAGTACACAGGGAGCTAACATGAATGATATTTAATTATTATATAATTGTTTGTTTTTTTAACCTTTATTTAACAGGCAATCCAGTTTGGAACAAATTCTTATTTGGCCCAATGCTCTAATCACTAGGCTACCTGCCGCCCCAAATATGCATGTCAATCTCTCCTGGCTCAAAGTGGAGGAGAGATGGTGAAGTGTTTACATGCTGAATGCACTGAGCTGTCTGTTTAAACTACTAGCACATAGCTCAGACACCCATGCATACCCCACAAGACATGCCACCAGAGGTCTCTTCACAATCCTCAAGTCCAGAACAGAGTATGGGAGGCGCACAGTACTACATAGAGACATGCATACATGGAACTCTATTCCACATCAAGTAACTGATGCAAGCAGTAGAATCAGATTTAAAAAACAGATAAAAATATACCTCAAGGAACAGCGAGGACTGTGAAGAGACACACACAAAGGTACAGTCACACACATGTGCATAAGTGCTTGCACACACACTCATTGTAATAGTGTTGTATGGTGGTATTATACATTTTGTATTGTAGATATGTAGTGGTGTAATAATGTTATATGATGTTCTGTTTTATCTTTTGTTTTATATGTAATGTAAGTGACTTTAATGTGATTGAACCCCAGGAAGAGTAGCTGCTGCCTTGGCAGGAACTAATGGGGATCCATAATAAACCCCAGGTAGAGTAGCTGCTGCCTTGGCAGGAACTAATGGGGGATCCATAATAAACCCCAGGTAGAGTAGCTGCTGCCTTGGCAGGAACTAATGGGGGATCCATAATAAACCCCAGGTAGAGTAGCTGCTGCCTTGGCAGGAACTAATGGCCCCAGGAAGAGTAGCGGCTGCCTTGGCAGGAACTAATGGTCCCCAGGAAGAGTAGCTCCTGCCTTGGCAGGAATTAATGGGGATCCATAATAAAGCCCAGGTAGAGTAGCTACTTTCTTGGCAGGAACTAATGGGGATCCCTAATAATTACATAATACCAAAAATGTCAAATGAGCCTGTTCCAAAAGCAAGAACCTGCCATATGTATGCTCATCACTGCCCTGGGGATGACGCAATGCACACACTCTCTGTCTATATTCTTTTTAATTTCATTGTGCAACACAGTACTGAGAGAGGGGGGGGGGTAAAGGGAGAGCTGGCTAGGGAGGTGGACCTATTGATTGGAGGTGGACCTATTGATTGAGAGATTGAGAGAGAGAGGGGTAAAGGGAGAGCTAGAGAGGGGTAAAGGGAGAGCTAGCTAGGGAGGTGGACCTATTAATTGAGAGAGAAAGAGGGGTAAAGGGAGAGCTGGCTAGGGAGGTGGACCTATTGATTGAGAGAGAAAGAGGGGTAAAGGGAGAGCTGGCTAGGGAGGTGGACCTATTGATTGATAGAGAGGGTGAGGTGAAGCTAGAGAGAGAGAGATGTCCCCCATCTGGTTGCTGTCAGTATGACATGGTACAGTCCTCTGAAGGGCAGGGTCACTGGACTAGCGCACTCGTGTGTGTGTATGTGTGTGCGCGTGTCTATATGGGTGTGTTGGTCCGCACATTCTGGGACAGCCGGCATTGGGCTCTTCATGAGAGTGAAGCATTGTGGGATTGTTACCGGCATTGGCCTCTTCATGAGAGTGAAGCATTGTGGGATTGTTATTGTGAGGTCACAAGGTGATGATGCAATCTCTGTATCAGGCGCCACACTTCCTGAATGGAACACTCTCTAAGAACAATTCTATTGCATGCACACACACACGGTCAGAGGGGTTTTCTAGGAGTTTCCCTCAGACACTTTTAATCGAGAGAAGAGGTAGGAGAAAGAGAGGGAGGAGAGTTATGAGAGAGACACAGGAAGGGAGGGACAGGGGAGAGAGGAGAGGAGAGGGAGAGAAAAAAAGGGAGGAGATGGATGCAGAGAAAGGAGAGGGCAAAGGAGGAAGTGAGGGGCTACAGGCCAAACAGAGCCCCACCCAGGGATCCCCTTGTCCCCCAGAGCCACACCCAGGGATCCCCCTGTCCCCCAGAGCCCCACCCAGGAATCCCCCTGTCCCCCAGGGCCCCACCCAGGGATCCCCCTGTCCCCCAGGGCCCCACCCAGGGATCCCCCTGTCCCCCAGAGCCACACCCAGGGATCCCCCTGTCCCCCAGAGCCACACCCAGGGATCCCCCTGTCCCCCAGGGCCCCACCCAGGGATCCCCCTGTCCCCCAGAGCCACACCCAGGGATCCCCCTGTCTCCCAGAGCCACACCCAGGGATCCCCCTGTCCCCCAGAGCCCCACCCAGGGATCCCCCTGTCCCCCAGAGCCCCACCCAGGAATCCCCCTGTCCCCCAGAGCCCCACCCAGGAATCCCCTTGTCCCCCAGAGCCCCACCCAGGAATCCCCTTGTCTCCCAGAGCCAGATATCTACTGAACCACTCCATCTGAATCAACAAGACCTTGTCACAGTCACACTCTGGGCCTGTATTCATGAAGCGTCTCAGAGTAAGAGTGCTGATCCACGTCCATATACTTATGATCTAAAGGACAAAATTGATCCCAGCAGAACTCCTACTCTAAGACGCTTTGAGAATACAGGTCTTGTTCCCCTACAAATTCTGCCTTTAAGAAAAATCAGACTGTTTAAATTTAGAGCATAATTCTGATACTCCCTCTTTCTTCCACAAATGGTGATAGAGGGATGTCTGTTGTCATCGAGATACAGGGAGATTCTGTTTCTGTACCGTCAGCAGGAAGTTAACCTCTAGACAGGGAACACATAGACACACAAAACACCAGTAATGGCTAGTGTTTAAATCAAATGAAATGGTATTTTTCACATGCTTAGTAAACACCAGGTGTAGACTAACAGTAAAATGCTTACTTACAGGCCCTTCCCAACAATGTAGAGAGAAGTAATAATAAATACACAATGAGTAACGATAACTTGGCTACATACACAGGGTACCAGTACAGAGTCGATGTGCAGGGGTACGAGGTCATTGAGGTAGATATGTACTAATAACTAGGAATAAAGTGACTAGGCAACAGGATAGATAATAAACAGTAGCAGCAGCATATGTGATGAGTCAAAAAAGTTAGTGCAAAAAGGGTCAATGCAGATAGTTAAATAGTTAATCAAATAGCTACCCGGACTAACTATTTATCAGTCTAATGGCTTGGTGGTAGAAGCTGTTCAGGATCCTGTTGGTTCCAGACTTGATGCATCAGTAACGCTTGCCATGCGTTAGCAGAGAGAACAGTCTATGACTTGAGTGGTTGGAGTATTCTGCAATTTTTAGCATCTTCCTCTGACACCACCTGGTATCGAAGTCCTGGATTGCAGAGAGATTGGCCCCAGTCATGTACTGGGCCTTACGCATTACCCTCTGCAGTGCCTCTGCAGCGCCGACAGAGATGGCCGCCTCGCTTCGCATTCCTATGAAATTATGCAGTTTTTTGTTTTTTTACGTGTTATTTCTTACATTAGTACCCCAGGTCATCTTAGGTTTCATTACATACAGTCAAGAAGAACTACTGAATATAAGAGCAGCGTCAACTCGCCATCAGTACGACCAAGAATATGACTTTCGCGAAGCGGATCCTGTGTTCTGCCTTTCACCCAGGACAACGGAATGGATCCCAACCGGCGACCCAAAAAAATGACTTCGTAAAAGAGGAAACGAGGCAGTCTTCTGGTCAGACTCCGGAGACGGGCACATCGTGCCCCACTTCCTAGCATTCTTCTCGCCAATGTCCAGTCTCTTGACAACAAGGTTGATGAAATCCGAGCAAGGGTAGCATTCCAGAGGGACATCAGAGACTGTAACGTTCTTTGCTTCACGGAAACATGGCTCACTGGAGAGACGCTCTCGGATGCGGTGCAGCCAGCGTGTTTCTCCACACATCGCGCAGACAGAAACAAACACCTTTCTGGTAAGAAGAGGGGCGGGGGCGTATGCCTTATGGCTAACGAGACGTGGTGTGATCACAGAAACATACAGGAACTCAAATCCTTCTGTTCACCTGATTTAGAATTCCTCACAATCAAATGTAGACCGCATTATCTACCAAGAGAATTCTCTTCGATTATAATCACAGCCGTATATATTCCCCCCCAAGCAGACACATCGATGGCTCTGAACGAACTTTATTTGACTCTTTGCAAACTGGAATCCACACATCCTGAGGCTGCATTCATTGTTGCTGGGGATTTTAACAAGGCTAATCTGAAAACAAGACTCCCTAAAATGTATCAGCATATCGATTGCGCCACCAGGGCTGGCAAAACCTTGGATCACTGTTATTCTAACTTCCGCAACGCATATAAGGCCCTGCCCCGCCCCCCTTTCGGAAAAGCTGACCACGACTTCATTTTGCTGATCCCTGCCTACAGACAGAAACTAAAACAAGAAGCTCCCACGCTGAGGTCTGTCCAACGCTGGTCCGACCAAGCTGATTCCACACTCCAAGACTGCTTCCATCACGTGGACTGGGACATGTTTCGTATTGCGTCAGGCAACAACATTGACGAATACGCTGATTCGGTGTGCGAGTTCATTAGAACGTGCGTTGAAGATGTCGTTCCCATAGCAACGATTAAAACATTCCCTAACCAGAAACCGTGGATTGATGGCAGCATTCGCGTGAAACTGAAAGCGCAAACCACTGCTTTTAATCAGAGCAAGGTGACTGGTAACATGACCGAATACAAACAGTGCAGCTATTCCCTCTGTAAAGGCTATCAAACAAGCTAAGCGTCAGTATAGAGACAAAGTAGAATCTCAATTCAACGGCTCAGACACAAGAGGTATGTGGCAGGGTCTACAGTCAATCACGGACTACAAGATGAAATCCAGCTCAGTCACGGACCAGGATGTCTTGCTCCCAGGCAGACTAAATAACTTTTTTGCCCGCTTTGAGGACAATACAGTGCCACTGACACGGCCTACAACGGAAACATGCGGTCTCTCCTTCACTGCAGCCGAGGTGAGTAAAACATTTAAACGTGTCAATCCTCACAAGGCTGCAGGCCCAGACGGCATCCCCAGCCGCGCCCTCAGAGCATGCGCAGACCAGCTGGCTGGTGTGTTTACGGACATATTCAATCAATCCCTATCCCAGTCTGCTGTTCCCACATACTTCAAGAGGGCCACCATTGTTCCTGTTCCCAAGAAAGCTAAGGTAACTGAGCTAAACGACTACCGCCCCGTAGCACTCACTTCCGTCATCATGAAGTGCTTTGAGAGACTAGTCAAGGACCATATCACCTCCACCCTACCTGACACCCTAGACCCACTCCAATTTGCTTACCGCCCAAATAGGTCCACAGACGACGCAATCTCAACCACACTGCACACTGCCCTAACCCATCTGGACAAGAGGAATACCTATGTGAGAATGCTGTTCATCGACTACAGCTCGGCATTTAACACCATAGTATCCTCCAAGCTCGTCATCAAGCTCGAGACCCTGGGTCTCGACCCCGCCCTGTGCAACTGGCTACTGGACTTCCTGACGGGCCGCCCCCAGGTGGTGAGGGTAGGCAACAACATCTCCACCCCGCTGATCCTCAACACTGGGGCCCCACAAGGGTGCGTTCTGAGCCCTCTCCTGTACTCCCTGTTCACCCACGACTGCGCGGCAACGCACGCTTCCAACTCAATCATCAAGTTTGCGGACGACACAACAGTGGTAGGCTTGATTACCAACAACAACGAGACGGCCTACAGGGAGGAGGTGAGGGCCCTCGGAGTGTGGTGTCAGGACAATAACCTCACACTCAACGTCAACAAAACTAAGGAGATGATTGTGGACTTCAGGAAACAGCAGAGGGAACACCCCCCTATCCACATCGATGGAACAGTAGTGGAGAGGGTAGTAAGTTTTAAGTTCCTCGGCATACCCATCACAGACAAACTAAATTGGTCCACTCACACAGACAGCATCGTGAAGAAGGCGCAGCAGCAGAATCAATCGAGAGCATCCTGGCGGGCTGTATCACCGCCTGGTACGGCAACTGCTCCGCCCACAACCGTAAGGCTCTCCAGAGGGTAGTGAGGTCTGCACAACGTATCACCGGGGGCAAACTACCTGCCCTCCAGGACACCTACACCACCCGATGTTACAGGAAGGCCATAAAGATTATCAAGGACAACACCCACCCGAGCCACTGCCTGTTCACCCCGCTATCATCCAGAAGGCGAGGTCAGTACAGGTGCATCAAAGCTGAGACCGAGAGACTGAAAAACAGCTTCTATCTCAAGGCAGTGTTAAACAGACTGTTAAACAGCAACCACTAACATTGAGTGGCTGCTGCCAACACACTGACTCAACTCCAGCCACTTCAATAATGGGAATTGATGGGAAAGGATGTAAAATATATCACTAGCCACTTTAAACAATGCTACCTAATATAATGTTTACATACCCTACATTATTAATCTCATATGTATACGTATATACTGTACTCTATCATCTACTGCATCCTTATGTAATACATGTATCACTAGCCACTTTAACTATGCCACATTGTTTACATACTCATCCCATATGTATATACTGTACTCGATACCATCTACTGTATCTTGCCTATGCTGCTCTGCACCATCACTCATTCATATCTTTATGTACATATTCTTTATCCCCTTACACTGTGTATAAGATATTAGTTTTGGAATTGTTAGTTAGATTACTTGTTGGTTATTACTGCATTGTCGGAACTGGAAGCACAAGCATTTCATTACACTCGCATTAACATCTGCTAACCATGTGTATGTGACAAATAAAATTTGATTTGATTTGATGCCAAGCAGTTGCCATACCAAGTGGTGATGCAGCCAGTCAAGATGCTCTCAATGGTGCAGCTATATAACTTTTTGAGGATCTGAGGGCCCATGCCAAATCTTGTCAGCCTTCTGAAGGGGAAGAGGCGTTGTCGTGCCCTCTTCATGACTCTGTTGGTGTGTGTGGACCATGATAGATCCTTAGTGATGTGGACACCGAAGAACTTGAAGCTCTTGACCTTTGTCTTGCTGACATTAAGGAAGATGTCGTTGCATCACACTGCCAGGTACCTGACCTCCTCCCTAAAGGCTGTCTTATCATCGTCGGTGATCAGGCCTACCACCGTCGTGTCACCAGCATACTTAATGATGGTGTTGGAGTTGTGCACAGCCACGCAGTCATGGTTGAACAGGGCGTACAGGAGGGGCCTAAGCATGCACCCCTGCGGGGCCACTGTGTCAAGGGTCAGCGTGGCGGATGTGTTGTTGCCTTTCCTCACCACCTGGGGGTGGCCAGTCATGAAGTCCAGGATCCAGTTGCAGAGGGGGGTGTTTAGTCCCAGGGTCCTTAGCTTAGTGATAAGCTTGGTGTTGAACGCTGAGCTGTAGTCAATGAACAGCATTCTCATATAGGTGTTCCTCTTGTCCAGGTGAGAGAGGGCAGTGTGGAGTGCAATGGAGATTGCGTCATCTGTGGATCTATTGAGGCAGTATGCAAATTGGGGTGGGTCTGGGATGATGTTTTTGATGTGAGCCATGACCAGCATTTCGAAGCATTTCATGGCTACAGATGTGAGTGCTACAGGGCGATAGCCATTTAGAAAAGTTACCTGGCGTTCTTGGGCACAGGGACTATGGTGGTCTGCTTGAAACATGTAGGTATTACAGACTGGGTCCGGGAGATGTTGAAAATGTCAGTGAAGACACTTGCTAGCTGGTCAGCGCATGCTCTGAATACGCGTCCTGGTAATTTGTCTGGCACTGTAGAATTGTGAATGTTAAAGTGTTTAAAGGTCTTACTCAAATCATCTACGGAGAGCGTGATCACACAGTCATCCGGAACAGCTGGTGCTCTCATGCACGGTTCAGTGTTGCTTGCCTCAAAGCGAGCATGGAAGGCATTTAGCTTGCCTGGTAGGCTTGCGTCATTGGACAGCTCGCGGCTGGGTTTCCCTTTGTAATCCGTATTTTTTAAGTGTATTTATTTCACCTTTATTTAACCAGGTAGGCCAGTTGAGAACAAGTTCTCATTTACAACTGCGATCTGACCAAGATAAAGCAAAGCAGTGTGACACAAACAACACATGGAGTTACACATGGAATAAACAAATGTACAGTCAATAACACACTTGAAATGTCTATATATAGTGTGTGCAAATGTAGTAAGATTAGGGAAGTAAGGCAATAAATAGGCCATAGTGGCAAAATAATTACAATTTAGCAATTAAACACGGAAGTGATAGATGTGCAGAAGATGAATGTGCAAGCAGAGATACTGGGGTGCAAAGGAGCAAAAAAATAAATAACAATATGGGGATGAGGTGGTTGGGTGGAATATTTACAGTTGGGCTGTGTACAGGTACAGTGATAGGTAAGCTGCTCATCAGCTGATGCATAAAGTTAGTGAGGGAGATATAAGACTCCAGCTTCAGTGATTTTTGCAATTCGTTCCAGTCATTGGCAGCAGAGAATTGGAAGGAAAGCTGGCCAACGGAGGAGTTGGCTTTGGGGATGACCAGTGAAATATACAATAGTTGCAAGCCCTGCCACATCTGACGAGCGTAGTAAGATTAGATCTTAGTCCTGTATTGATGCTTTGCCTGTTTGATGGCTTGCCGTAGGTCGTGGCAGGATTTATTATAAGCATCCGGATTAGTGTCCAGCTCCTTAAAAGCGGCAGCTCTAGCCTTTCACTCAGTGCGGATGTTGCCTGTAATCCATGGCTTCTGGTTTGGATATGTACGTACGGTCACTGTGGGGGATGAATTTGTCGATGAACATATTACATATTACAGTCTGTGCTAGTGAAACATACAGTTTACATACAGTATACAGTTTACAGACCATTTATATATTTTGAGTATCTTCATGGGCGTTGTGTAGGATTTTATGTTTATCTATTGGAACGCCGTATGTTTGTGTGTCTGTGTGGGTGTGGGTGTGTTTGGGTGAGGTAGTGGAAACCCTCTGAGGAATGATGTGTGTGTTCCTGTGCAGATGTGGTTGCCAGGGGAGCAAGGACAGGACATGCTCTAATCACCACGGTGACCAGCAGCTGTAGGCTCTTCCTGGGCAGACCTTCCTCCTGTGTGTGTGTGTTTAGACTCCTATGAGTTCCTCTCTCTGTCCATTCTTCAACTCAGTGGCCTGTGAATGCTTGGGTATGTGTTTCTCTCTGTCGTCGTTTGTGGATGTGTGTGTGTGATATGAGGACAATGCTGAAGATGCTTTTGTCTTGGATCAGACACAACCATATACGGGTAGGGCTCTGACAATATGCACACGCAAACACACATACACACACGGTTAGCGTTTGCTAGCGTTTGCTAGCGTTTGTCTGTGTTAGTTTCCCAAGCAATCACATTCAGTGTCTCTTTCTTTGGGTGAGGGCAAACAATCTTATTCTATGTTAAGACAAAGGCATGTGTGTATGTGTGTATTTGTGTGTGTGTGTGTGATATAATTACGAGGCTCTGACCTATGAAGCGCTGCTGGCAACAGATGAAACGGTGAGATTTCTCTAACAAGAGAGACCGAGAGAGACAGAGAGACAGACCGACAGAGAGAGAGAGAGAGACAGACAGACAGAGAGACCGAGAGACAGAGAGAGAGAGACAGACAGACAGAGACAGAGCGAGGGAGAGAGAGAGACAGACAGACAGAGAGACCGAGAGACAGAGAGAGAGACAGACAGACAGAGACAGAGCGAGGGAGAGAGAGAGAGACAGACAGACAGAGAGACCGAGAGACAGAGAGAGAGACAGACAGACAGAGAGACCGAGAGACAGAGAGAGAGACAGACAGACAGAGACAGAGCGAGGGAGAGAGAGAGAGAGAGAGAGAGAGAAAAAGAGAGAGAGAGATCAGACTGACAAGACTAAGAACAATAGAGCCAGTGTAGATCACTGCACTGTGGGGTTCCCCCTCTTTTCTTTCTGTCTCTTGCTCTCGCTCTCCACCTTTCTGTCTCTCTCTGCCTCTGTCACTCTCACTCAGTCTATTTCTTTATCACACTCTCTCTCTGTATTTTCTCTCTCTCTGTCCTGCTCGATAACTTGTGTGTTAAATTCTGTTTTCAATTTCTTGCACAGATCTGTGAATAGTAGGTTTATTGAACACGGTGGAGTCTCCACTCAGACAGAATAGAAGCTATATTGAACATGGTGGAGTCTCCACTCAGTCAGAATAGAAGGTGTATTGAACATGGTGGAGTCTCCACTCAGTCAGAATAGAAGGTGTATTGAACATGGTGGAGTCTCCACTCAGTCAGAATAGAAGGTGTATTGAACACGGTGGAGTCTCCACTCAGACAGAATAGAAGGGGGCCAAGCAGGCAGAGATTGAATTCTAATTCAGATAAATTCAGTTCCTGAATAAATTATGCTGTCCTATCCTCTCTCTGCTCCTCATCATCAATACTTAATAATCTCTCTCACTTTCTCGCCGCCTTTCTGATTGGTTGTTAGTTAACCTATCGCTGTCTGTAGAGCGCCTCATGACCAGTTACAAAGGACAGTGTGTGTGTGTGTTATGAGACGGTGTCCTAAGGCCTAGCCTAGCGGATGTGTTATGTTCTGCTAACCTAGGCCCAAGTATGCGCATCAATCAGCCCTGTGTGTGTGTGAGTGTGTTTGTGTGTGTGTGTGTGTCCTCGCTTGTATGTGCACTGTTAGTTTGGTTGCATAAGTGGTTTAGGGACAGAGATTGCCTGGAATTCCTCTCTCACAGTCCATGGAAGCCACTGCCACACAGAGACTTAGAGCCTAATACTGCATACTGCACGAATGAACGCACACGCACACACAGACACACGCACGCACACACAGACACACGCACACACAGACACACGCACACACAGACACACACAGACACACGCACACACAGACACACGCACCCATGGAGGTTTAATACAGAAAGACCAGCTCCAGAGCTGTTAATGCTCTCATACTTTTGTAGTACTATTGTAGTAATATTGTAGTACTACTTATCAGTCTATTCTTTCTACACACTGTATTCAGTACAGTAATGTATTTAATATCTTCGCTAGTCTCACTGTTCAAGGGAAGAAAGTGTGGTTTAGAACTAGTAGGTTAGACTGTCTGACTGAGCTGTTTAGTTGTAGAGGTCTGTCCCCCCAGAGGAACCTCGGGACTTATTGTTCTTGTTGTGTGGGGACAATTAGTGAGGTTGCACTCATGGGGAAGGTGATAGGCCTTGCACAACAGCTGCCTGTAATCCCTTCTACGCTGTCATATTCTGAGACACGTGTGTGTGCATTCTTTGCGGTACGTGGTAGTCAGGCATTGGTCCACGTGTATGGTGTGTGTGTGTGTGTGTGTTTCATGGGAATCTCCAGATCACATGATGGAAGCTAAGGGTAGGAGGTTACAGAGGGGTTTAGGGGGGATCCCAGTTTGGATTTCAGGTGTTCCCCCTGACTGAGTCACACACACACACACACCTCCCTCACATACACTCCAACATGCTCCCTCTTCTTCACTCTTATTTTCACCCACTCTACCTCTGTCTTACACACACACACACACACACACACACACATCCAGTGCATAGCTGTCTGAAGGACAGTGTGTGTTTAGGTATGAGTGAGGCCAAAGCAGTGTGTTTGTTTCTGGGTGTTCTGACTAGCAGACTCAAGGCCCTAGGATGTCTACTGATCCAAAACTTTACCGGAGACCTTACCAGGAACTGCACCGGAAACTTTACCGGGAAGGAGCGGGACTGGGGTTTGTTTACCACGGCAGGATGCGGGTGTTCCGAAACCCAGGGGGCTGTAAGTACAGGACTGTGTGTGCGGGTACAGTAACGCTATCCTGGAGTGTGTGTGTCAGGTTACCACTATCTGTCCTAAAGCTGACAAGGACTAAAACTTGCCTCTGTACTATGTGTATTTGTGTGTTTTTGTATGTGTGTGGCTTTCAGAATTGGCTGTAGAATATTCCATGGAAGATAGAGAACATTCCAGCTAAAATTGTAATTTGTGTTTGTGATGCTGCTGTTCTCTGTGTAGTTCTTTCTCTCTGATCTCGTCTACAGGCTTCTGTTCCTTACAATGATGCTTGATTAGATCTCATCACTTCATTAGCTGAATTAATGCCATTAAATGAATAGGCCTATGCAGCCACAGTGGGATTGAGTTATAGTGATCTTGGAAGGCTGTAATAGACTTTCTCTTTAGTTTAACCACACACACGCACGCACACACATGCACGCACGCACGCACACACCACACACACACCACACACACACACACAGTTTGTGGTGGTATTAAACAGTAATGGCGTGGGGTTGTATGTGTGTGTGTGTGTGTGTGTTTGTGTCTGCCTGTCTGTCTGTCTGTCTGTCTGTTGAGCGCTGGTGTTGCTGACCTAGATGCAGCGCTCCTCGTGGCCGGTGATTTTATTGCAGGAAAATTAAAATCACCTTTGCAACTAGAGGCGAAAAAACTCTAGCGCACCATTACTCCACACATAGAAACACATACAAAACTCTAGTTCACCATTACTCCACACACAGAAACACATACAAAACTCTAGTTCACCATTACTCCACACACAGAAACACATACAAAACTCTAGTTCACCATTACTCCACACACAGAAACACATACAAAACTCTAGTTCACCATTACTCCACACACAGAAACACATACAAAACTCTAGTTCACCATTACTCCACACACAGAAACACATACAAAACTCTAGTTCACCATTACTCCACACACAGAAACACATACAAAACTCTAGTTCACCATTACTCCACACACAGAAACACATACAAAACTCTAGTTCACCATTACTCCACACACAGAAACACATACAAAACTCTAGTTCACCATTACTCCACACACAGAAACACATAAAATGCTCTCCCTCGCCCTCCATTTGGAAAATCTGACCATAACTATCTTCCTGATTCCTGCTTACAAGCAAAAATTCAAACAGGAAGTACCAGTGACACATTCAATAGGGAAGTGGTCAGATGAAGCGGATGCTATGCTACAGGACTGTTTTGCTAGCACAGGCTGGAATATGTTTCGGGATTCATCCGATGGCATTGAGGAGTTTACCACATCAGTCAACGGCTTCATTAATAAGTGCATCGACGTCGTCTTCCCCACAGTGACCGTACGTACATATCTCAACCAGAAGCCATGGATTACAGGCAACATCCACACTGAGCTAAAGGCTGGAGCTGCAGCTTTCAAGGAGCGGGACACTAATCCGGACGCTTATAAGAAATCCTGCTATGCCCTCAAACCATCAAACAGGCAAAGCGTCAATACAGGACCAAGATCAACTCCTACTACACTGGCTCTGAAGCTCGTTGGATGTGGCAGGGCTTGCAAACTATCACAGATTACAAATCAAATTGTATTTGTCACATGCGCCGAATACACAGTGAAATGCTTACTTACATACAAGCCCTTAACCAACACTACAGTTCAAGAAATAGAGTTAGAAAAGTAATTTTTTAAATAAAAAGTAATGAGGCTAAATACAGGGGGTACCGGTACCGAGTCAATGTGCGGGGGCACAGGTTAGTCGAGGTAATTTGTACATGTAAGTAGGGGTAAAGTGACTATGCATAGATAATAAACAGCGAGTAGCATCAGCGTATAAACAAATGGTGGGGTGTGTCAATGTAAATAGTCTGGGTGACCATTTAATTAATTGTTCAGCATTCATATGGCTTGGGGATAGAGCCTTTTGGACCTTGTCTACAAAGGGAAACCCAGCCGCGAACTGCCCAGTGACACAAGCCTACCAGAAGAACTCAATGCCTTCTATGCTCGCTTCGAAGCAACACAAAACCATGCATGAAAGCACCAGCTGTTCCGGACAACTGTGTGATCATGCCGATGTGAGTAAGACCTTAACATTCACAAGGTTGCAGGACCAAATGGATTACCAGGTGCATATGCAGAGCATTGATTCTCTTGCACTGGCTCTGTGTGCGCGCACACACACACACACAGAGAAGCTAAGCAGGGTTGGTCCTGGTCAGTCCCTGGATGGGAGACCAGGTGCTGCTAGAAGTGATGTTATAGGGCCAGTAGGAGGCACTCTTTCCTCTTGTCCCCCCCAAAAATCAATATATCCCAATGCCCCAGGGCAGTGATTGGGGACATTGCCCTGTGTTGGCTGCAGTCTTTGTATAAAAGCATGAAAACACACATTTTGTTGATACACTTTCTCACTCTTCACATACACTGCTGCTACTCTTTTTATTAAATATTCTGATTGCCGAGTCACTTTTTACCCATACCTACATGTACATATTACCTCAATAACCTCTAACTCTGCACATGGACTCAGTACCAGTGCTCCTTGTATATAGTCCCATTATTGTTATTTTGTGTTACAATTTCCTTTTTTTATTTAGTAAATGTTTCTTTGTTTTTAACTCTGTATTGTTGGGAAAGGGATCGTAAGTTAGCATTTCATGGTAAAGTCTACACCTGTTGTATTCAGTGCATTTGATTTGAGCTGTACATTTTTTATCCTGTGATTAAGAGGTGCTACATGAGCAACCTGTCGCCTCTCTCTGATCCTCCATCTGCGGTGTGATTCACACACTCACTCACTCACTCACTCACTCACTCACTCACTCACTCACTCACTCACTCACTCACACACAGACACACAGACACACACACAGACACACACTTCAAACAGACGGAAATATCTCAACACAGTGTGTGTCCAGACCTCTGTGTGTCCAACTGAAACTCCCCAACCACACACCCGGATGGCACTGATACTCATCACGTAAACTCTGCTACACTAGCATGATGTATATCTATGTTCAGTATATGACAAGGTCTATACGGAAGTCCATAAGGGTGCTATAATGTACATACTACATACACTGAGTGCACAAAACATTAGGAAAACCTGCTCTATTCATGGCATAGACTGACCAGGTGAATCCAGGTGAAATCTCTGATCCCTTATTGATGTCACTTGTTAAATCCACTTCAATCAGTGTCGATGAAGGGGAGGAGACCGGTTAAAAAACATTTTAAATTCTTTGAGACAATGCAGACATGGATTGGGTATGAGTGCCATTCAGAAGGTGCTTTCGATATCCTTGTGGAGTCCAGGCCCCAACGAATTGAGTCTGTTCTGAGGGCAAAAGGCGGTGCAACTGAATATTAGGAAGGCGTTCCTAATGTTTTGTACACTAGGTGTATGCTATAATGTACATAATGTATGTTGAAAATGTTCATATGGGTGTTGTAAAAACGTTTGGCTGTATATGAGCTCCATCCTGCTAGTGAGGTCTGGTGATGTGTACACATTTGCATACATAAGTGTGAAATTCCATATTTGGGCTTTGATGACATGAGCTGTGAAACAGGAGGGGGTGGAGCGGAGTTGGAGGGAGAGGGATAGGTGGAGAGTGATATCACATCTCTTTCCTACTGTTGGTGTGTCACTCTTCCTCCTCTTCCTCCTCTCTCTCTCACACTCTCTCGCTTTCAGGGAGAAAGAGAGAGGTGGAGAGAAGGACAGAGCAAAACCCTGAGAGAGATGAATAGGAGCTAGAATGAGTGATGGAGAGGAGAGACACACACACACACACACACACAGTGAGAAGTCATTAGTCACTGGGAGGTATCAGGAGGATTGGGGGTGGCACCATGGCAACTGCTTGGTTAACTGTCCGTGGTTGGTTTAGTGTGTGTGGAAGTTTAATTTGGAGTGTTGTGTGTGTGTAACCTGTGTGTATCTGTCCAACAGGAGGACGAGACTGTCAATGAGATCAACATCACCAACCATACCAAGGAGGGGTCAGAGAAGGGTGACCCTCGACAGTTTGAGCTCCGCAAGGTCCTAGGACAAGGCTCCTTCGGAAAGGTGTGTGTGTGTGTGTGTCATCAGCGTTTCATTTCTCATCTTCCACTGATCTCTCCATTAGTTATCCTAATGACAGAGAGTTGCTATAACAACCACATGGTAAGGCCCCTTCACACCTTGTCATCTTTATGAATTAACGATTGTGTGTGTGTCTGTGCGTGTGCGTTGATGTGTTTGTCGTTCATCTCTCCCCTTTTTTCCCCTTTTGCTGATTGCCATGCACACAAAAACACTGTGTAACTGTGTGTGTGTGTGTGTGTGTGTGTGTGTGTGTGTATGTGTATGTATATATATATATATATATATATATATATATATATATATATATATATATATATATATATATATATATATATATATATATATATATATATAAGTGTTCCTGGTCAAGAAGACTACAGGTCCAGATACAGGACAGCTCTACGCCATGAAGGTTCTGAAGAAAGCCACACTGAAAGGTAGGGGATGGAGAGAGAGGGAGGTGGAGAAGGATAAATAAAGGAGGGATGGAGAGGTAGATGGAGGGAGGGGAGGTTTAGGGGGAGGGAGGGGAGGTTGACAGAAATGGAGAGAATGAGGGATGAAGGAGGGAGGGAGAGTTGTATGGAGGAGGGGAGGTAGAACGACAGAGAGGGAGAGAGAAAGAAAGATGGAGAAGGGGGGACAGAGAGAGGAGGAGAGTGGACGGCTGGTGAGTTGGACAGAGAGAGGGGAGGTAGAGAGAGGAGGAGAGAGGACGGGTGGTGAGTTGGACAGAGAGAGGGGAGGTAGAGAGAGGAGGAGAGAGGACGGGTGGTGATTTGGACAGAGAGAGGGGCGTTAGAGAGAGGAGGAGAGAGAGAGGACGGCTGGTGAGTTGGACAGAGAGAGGGGAGGTAGAGAGAGGAGGAGAGAGGACGGGTGGTGAGTTGGACAGAGAGAGGGGCGTTAGAGAGAGGAGGAGAGAGAGAGGACGGCTGGTGAGTTGGACAGAGAGAGGGGAGGTAGAGAGAGGAGGAGAGAGAGAGGACGGCTGGTGAGTTGGACAGAGAGAGGGGAGGTAGAGAGAGGAGGAGAGAGGACGGGTGGTGAGTTGGACAGAGAGAGGGGAGGTAGAGAGAGGAGGAGAGAGAGGGGCTGGTGAGTTGGACAGAGAGAGAGGAGGTATAGAGAGGAGGAGAGAGAGAGGACTGCTGGTGAGTCAGACAGAGAGTGGGGAGGTGGAGAGAGGACGACTGGTGAGTTGGACAGAGAGAAGGGGGGTAGAGGAGAGGTGTTTTCAGAGCAGAGAAAATCAGCTCTGCTCTCCTGGAATCATGTCAGTGTGACGAACTATCAGGGCTTCACATTAGAATGGCAAGCCGAACAGTTGGGCGTTGGAGTGGTCAACCTTTCATTTGAAGTTTGAGGTCAGCCAGCCCCTCCCTAAAAGTCACAAACCCCATGAACCTCTAGGCCTGGGTCTCCCCCTCTCCCCCTCAGGAATACAATGTCTCGTCATCCTGCGTAATATACACAAAAGCCATGTGTGTGAGAGGACTGCTTTATCTCAGAGAGAGCACCATCACCATCTGCTGGCTACAGACTGTACACACACCACATATTCACCTACAGTGGAGGGATTCAGCAACTTCTCTCTCTCTGTGTGTGTGTGTCTCTCTCTCTCTCTCTCTCTCTCTCTCTCTGTGTGTCTCTGTCTCTCTCTCTGTGTCTCTCTCTCTCGCTGTGTCTCTGTCTCTCTCGCTCTGTCTCTCTCTCTCTCTGTATGTGTATCTCTCTCTCAATTCAATTCAATTCAAGGGGCTTTATTGGCATGGGAAACATGTGTTAACATTGCCAAAGCAAGTAAGGTAAACAATAAAAATTAACAGTAGACATCACACATAGAGAAGTTTCAAAACAATAAAGACATTGAAAATGTCATATTATATATATATATATATATATATATACAGTGTTTTTACAAGGTACAAATTTGAAAGGACACAAGATAAAATAAATAAGCATAGATATGGGTTGTATTTACAATGGTGTTTGTTCCTCTCTCTCTCTCTCTCTGTGTGTGTCTCTCTCACTCTCTGTGTCTCTGTCTCTCTCTCTGTGTCTCTGTCTCTCTCTCTCTGTGTCTCTGTCTCTCTGTGTCTCTGTCTCTGTCTCTCTCTCTCTCTCTCTCTCTCTCTCTCTCTCTCTCTTTGTCTCTCTCCCTCTCTCTCTCAATTCAATTCGCTTTATTGGCATGACGTAACAATGTACATATTGCCAAAGCTTATTTTAGATATTTACAATATAAAAATAAATACAAATGAGAATCAAAAATGTCAACAGGACAAAAGTAACAACAATAACCAAGGGTCAAAATAACCATATATTCAACAATAACAATTAGCATACAGTAGAGTACATGTGCATGTTGATTGGTCTGTCAGACACTGTCCCTCAACTTATGGCAGGCAGCAATGTAGTGCGCTCTCTCTCTCTCTCTCTCTCTCTCAATTCAATTCAACTCAATTCAATTCAAGGGGCTGTATTGGCATGGGAAACGTGTTAACATTGCCAAAGCAAGTGAGGTATTTATTTTCTCTCTCTCTCTCTCTCTGTGTCTCTCTCTGTCTCTCTCTCACTCTCTCTCTCTCTGTGTCTGTTTCTCTCTCTCTTGATTTGTTTTTATTTTCCATTACTCATCAATCTAGCCAAATTACTTCCATGCCAAGAGAGAGATAGAGAGGGAGGGATAGATGGAGGTAGAGGGGAATAGAGATGAGGTGAGTTGTTTGTTCCTAGAAGGACGTGTACTCTGTATGTATGTTTAATTAGTTTGTGTGTGTGTGTGTGTGTGTGTGTGTGTGTGTGTGTGTGTGTGTGTGTGTGTGTGTGTGTGTGTGTGTGTGTGTGTGTTGCAGTGCGTGACAGGGTGAGGACTAAGATGGAGAGAGACATTTTGGTGGAGGTCAACCATCCCTTCATCGTTAAACTGCACTATGGTGAGTTAGCCAATCACAGCTTCGTACTACAGTGAGGTAGCCAATCACAACACAAGTCGTCTGGTAACCAATCAGTTGTCTCTCCTCAGCGTTCCAAACAGAAGGGAAACTCTACCTCATCCTGGACTTCCTACGAGGAGGAGACCTCTTCACACGACTGTCTAAAGAGGTGAAGGCGTGTGGTGTGTGTGTGTGTGTGTGTGTGTGTGTATGTGTGTGGGGGGGTCTCACCCTCCTCTCCTCTCTGTGTGTAGGTGATGTTCACAGAGGAGGATGTGAAGTTCTACCTGGCAGAGTTGGCCCTGGCGCTGGACCACCTTCACAGCCTGGGCATCATCTACAGAGACCTCAAACCAGAGAAGTACATACACACACACACAAACACACATACACATTCAGATTGTGTGTCTTGTTTAGTATCTTTGTCTAAAGATCCATTTCTGTCCTTTCAGCATTCTGCTAGACGAGGAGGGACACATCAAGCTGACAGGTGGGTAATATCAGACGTGTGTGTGTGTGTGTGTTTGTGTGTGAGAGTGTACTCTATGGATCATGTGTGTATTCTCACTGCAGACAATAAGGAGTCATGAGAACAAGCTTTACTCCTCTCTCTGTGTGTGTGTGTGCGCGTGTGTGTAGACTTCGGCCTCAGTAAAGAGTCTATAGACCATGAGAACAAGGCCTATTCGTTCTGTGGGACGGTGGAGTACATGGCTCCGGAGGTGGTCAACAGGAGAGGCCACACCACCAGCGCTGATTGGTGGTCCTACGGCGTGCTCATGGTGAGAGGGGCGGGGCCACATACCTTATATGGCTTATTATTTCCTTATTTGGGTTGTGTTACAGGTTGTAGTTAGGTTGTTTGTATTGTAGTTAGGTTGTTTGTGTTGTGTTACAGGTTGTAGTTAGGTTGTTTGTGTTGTGTTACATGTTGTACTTAGATTGTTTGTGTTGTAGTTAGGTTGTTTGTGTTGTGTTACAGGTTGTAGTTAGGTTGTTTGTGTTGTAGTTAGGTTGTTTGTATTGTAGTTCGGTTGTTTGTGTTGCAGGTTGTAGTTAGGTTGTTTGTGTTGTGTTACAGGTTGTAGTTATGTTGTTTGTGTTGTAGTTAGGTTGTTTGTGTTGTGTTACAGGTTGTAGTTAGGTTGTTTGTGTTGTGTTACAGGTTGTAGGTAGGTTGTTTGTGTTGTAGTTAGGTTGTTTGTGTTGTGTTACAGGTTGTAGTTAGGTTGTTTGTGTTGTGTTACAGGTTGTAGTTAGGTTGTTTGTGTTGTGTTACAGGTTGTAGTTAGGTTGTAGTTTGGTTGTTTGTGTTGTGTTACATGTTGTAGTTAGGTTGTTTGTGTTGTGTTACAGGTTGTAGTTAGGTTGTTTGTGTTGTGTTACAGGTTGTAGTTAGGCTGTTTGTGTTCTGTTACAGGTTGTAGTTAGGTTGTAGTTTGGTTGTTTGTGTTGTGTTACATGTTGTAGTTAGGTTGTTTGTGTTGTAGTTAGGTTGTAGTTAGGTTGTTTGTGTTGTGTTACAGGTTGTAGTTAGGTTGTTTGTGTTGTGTTACAGGTTGTAGTTAGGTTGTTTGTGTTGTGTCTCTCCCAGTTTGAGATGCTGACCGGAACGCTACCATTCCAGGGGAAAGACCGCAAGGAGACCATGAACATGATCCTCAAGTGAGTCTCTTTGACAAGGTTGACCATTTGACCATTATCATCTCACTGGAGTAGTGTGTGTGTGTTCTATGCCAGCGGTTCCCAACCGTTTCTGTTCCGGAGACTAGCAAATCTCTGTCAAAAGCTCTTTTCTGTTCAGGAGACTAGCAAATCTCTGTCAAAAGATATTTTCTGTTCCGGAGACTAGCAAATCACTTTCAAAAGGTCTTTTATGTTCCGGAGACTAGCAAATCACTGTCAAAAGGTCTTTTCTGTTCCGGAGACTACCAAATCACTGTCAAAAGGTATTTTTTGTTCCGGAGACTAGCAAATCACTGTCAAAGGCTCTTTTCTGTTCCGGAGACTACCAAATCACTGTCAAAAGCTCTTTTATGTTCCGGAGACTACCAAATCACTGTCAAAAGCTCTTTTATGTTCCAGAGACTACCAAATCACTGTCAAAAGCTCTTTTCTGTTCCGGAGACTAGCAATCACTGTCAAAAGCTCTTTTCTGTTCCGGAGAATAGTAAATCACTGTCAAATAGTATTTTCTGTTCCAGAGACTGGCAAATCACTGTCAAATAGTATTTTCTGTTCCGGAGACTACCAAATCACTGTCAAAAGCTATTGAGGACCACCAATGCTATCGGTGAATGTAACAGATTAAAGGCCTATTATTAACATTAGAAAAAAAGTTATGTAAAATTACTTTTAATACCGTTAACAATCGCAATTGTTATTATTTTTGGAAGAAAACAAATCTAATAAAAAACTCAGAAGGTCTGTGGGCCACAGGTTATAATGCTGAGGCAACCCAGGAGAAAGACAGGGGGATTCATATTACAAGAGGTATTTGGAGCACTCAGCAGGAGGGCAGGATGGATGGACAGACTATAAGAGTGATAAAAGCAGATAATGGAGCTAGCTAAGTGGAATGTTTGACATTTATGACGGAAAGGGGGAGAGAGATAAGGAGAGTATGAGAGAGAAGGAGAGAGGGAGGGTGGAGGAGGAGAGAGATGGAATGAGAAAGAGAGGAAGGGTGCAGGAAAGGGAGAGGTGGAATGGGTGAGAGATATTTGAACACAGAGAATCATTTATCTCTTTCTCAGGGGAAAATGCTGAGAATGTTTGTCTCTCATGGCTGTTGAGATCATTTCTGTAAAACGCTGAGTTAGTTTCCTGTATGTATTACTGTATACTGTATAATGGACTTCAGCATTCAATCAGACTGAATACAGGTTGATATATGACGACTGTGTCAATATCCGCACTCTTTAATGTTCTCTATTTCCCCCTCTATCACTGCCTTCTCCTCTTCTGTATTCCTACCTGTCTTTCGTTACCTCCCTCTCTCTCTGTCCCTCTCTCTCTCTGTCCCTCTCTCTGTCCCTCTCTCTCTCTCTGTCCCTCTCCTCAGGGCTAAGTTGGGGATGCCACAGTTTCTGAGTTCAGAAGCCCAGAGTCTCCTGAGGAACCTTTTCAAACGCAACCCTACTAACAGGCTAGGTAACACAATCTGATCTTAGGTCTGGGTTACGTTTTCCCCCTAATGGTTAAAGGTCGGATTGGGGGAGTTTATATGATCCTAGATCTGTGTTGAAGTGTAACTTCTTGTTCTGATCTATGTAGGGGCCGGCCCAGATGGAGTGGAAGAGATCAAGAGACACCACTTCTACTGCACCGTAGACTGGAATGTGAGTGATGTGACGTCTCTTCTCACTGCGTTTCAGACGCTGTGGTGTCAGTATATACCATATCATGTGTTCTCTATCTCTTGTGTGTAGAAACTGTTCCGTAGAGAGCTCCACCCTCCCTTCAAACCTGCTACGGGACGACCTGACGACACCTTCTATTTCGACCCAGAGTTCACTGCTAAAACACCCAAAGGTACACACACACACATCTCTCCGTTCCTCCACCTGTCAATTACTCATTCATCGGTTGAATTTCAACCGCTTGCTTGTCTTCTGTGTGTAGATTCCCCAGGGGTTCCACCCAGTGCCAACGCCCACCAGCTGTTCCGAGGATTCAGTTTCGTAGCCATAACAACAGAAGAAGAGGCACAACCACTACAGGCTACAATAGTAAAGGTATTCACACACACACACACACACACACACACACACACACACACACACACACACACACACACACACACACACACACACACACACACACACACACACACACACACACACACACACAAGCCCCGCATGAAATTTAAGCCCCAGCCCTACCCTTGCTCGCGACATTCAGGCCTTACTCTGCCCTGGCTCGATTGCTTCCTCCAAATTTAAGGCCCGGCCTTGCCCGAACACAAAATCAGAAATAACTTTCTCTCTGCTCATCTTTGTCTGTCCCCCGCTCTCTCCCTGCGCTGCTCCATGTGCTCTCTGTGTGTGAGTATCCACAGCAACGCATCCGCTTGGCTGCCCACATGATGAGAGAGACAGAGGACAGAAGCTGAGAGAGCTGTTTGGTAGCTCTAAACTCTGATAAAATTCACGGAATATTATCTCTCCTGTCTACTCGGACAATGTTCTTGTCTTATATTTTCTGAGGTTGATCTCGTATTTTATGAGGTTGAAGCACTTCTGACACCATTTTATCATCGTAAGATATGACTGCAGACACTGCTCTGCAAAGCTCCTAACCCTAGCTCCTAACCCTAGCTCCAACTCCTAACCCTAACTCCTAACCCTAACTCCTAACCCTAGCTCCTAACCCTAGCTCCTAACTCCTAACCCTAGCTCCTAACCCTAACTCCTAACCCTAGCTCCAACTCCTAACCCTAGCTCCTAACCCTAGCTCCTAACCCTAGCTCCTAACCCTAGCTCCTAACCCCTAACCCTAGCTCCTAACCCAAGCTGCTAACCCTAGCTCCTAACTCCTAACCCTAGCTCCTAACCCTAGCTCCTAACCCTAACTCCTAACCCTACTCTTAACCCTAACCCTAGCTCCTAACCCTAACTCCTAACCCTAACTCCTAACCCTGACTCCTAACCCTAGCTCCTAGCCCCTAACCCTGACTCCTAACCCTAGCTCCTAGCTCCTAACCCTAACTCCTAACCCTAGCTCCTAACCCTAGCTCCTAACCCTAGCTCCTAACCCTAGCTCCTAACCCTAGCTCCTGACTCCTAGCTCCTAACCCTAACTCCTAACCCTAGCTCCTGACTCCTAACCCTAACTCCTAGCCCTCGCTCCTGACTCCTAACCCTAGCTCCTAACTCTAACTCCAAACCTAATTCAAACCTTAACCCTAATCCCCCTAGAAATAGCATTTGACCTTGTTGGGACCAACAAAATGTCCCCAGTTGGTCAAATTTTTGTTTGTTTACTATTCTTGTGAGGACTTCTGGTCCCCAGAAGTATAGTTAAACACGTCCACACACACAGTCTTGTTATGTGTAGTTTGACATCTGTGTTGCTCATGTGTTTACGTAGCAGCTGCACAGAAATGTGTCTCAGTTTACTGAAGCATATGAAATGAAGGAGGATATAGGACTGGGATCATACTCTGTCTGCAAACGCTGCATACACAAGACCACTGGCATGGAGTACGCAGTCAAGGTGAGACACAGCAGAAAGCGTTGATATTGCCCATTGATTGTTAGTATTCAGAGCTATACATAAGTGGTCTTGGTTTCAACTCCAACACATTTTTGTGTGTGTGTGTGTGTGTTGCACCCAGATCATCAGTAAGGCTAAGAGAGATCCAACGGAGGAGGTGGAGATTCTACTGAGATACGGACAACATCCCAACATCATCACACTGAAGGATGTGAGTCTCACACACACACACACACACACACACACACACACACACACACACACACACACACACACACACACACACACACACACACACACACACACACACACACACACACACACACACACAGCTATAACCCTGTTGTCTCTGCTGTAGGTGTTTGATGATGGCAGGACAGTGTATCTGGTCACAGAGCTGATGAAGGGTGGAGAGCTGCTGGATAAGATACTGAGACAGAAGTTTTTCTCAGAGAGAGAAGCTAGTGCTGTCCTATACACCATCACCAAGACTGTTGAATACCTACACGTACAGGGGGTGAGTGTGTTTCATGTGTTTGTGTCGTTCAAGGACTTTGACACATTTCTGAGCCTCAATACTTTCTTTTTACAGCACACCTCGTTCTCATTCAATGTGTCGACGTGGGTGTGATTGACTGATTGGTTGATCATTTACCAGGTGGTGCACAGGGACCTGAAGCCCAGTAATATCCTGTATGTGGATGAGAGTGGGAACGCTGAGTCCATCAGGATCTGTGACTTTGGTTTTGCCAAACAGCTGAGAGCTGAGAACGGCCTGCTGATGACGCCGTGCTACACAGCTAACTTTGTAGCTCCAGAGGTATGTACCGTGACTCTCTCTCTCTCTCTACCTCTCTCTGATGTTCTCTATGTGTGTGTACCCTCTCATCCACTAATCATACAGTATGTGTTTACTAGGTGTTGAAGAAGCAGGGTTATGACGCTGCCTGTGACATCTGGAGTCTGGGAGTCCTACTCTACACCATGCTGACAGGGTAAGACTGTGTCTGTTTTATCTGTGTGAATATGGTTGTTTGTGTATTTGCAATTGTTTACCCTTCTCTCCTTTACTTTCCTCTCCAGGTTCACTCCATTTGCCAATGGTCTAGAGGACACTCCAGAAGAGATCCTGGCTCGGATCGGCAGCGGGAAGTTCTCTCTGACTGGAGGATACTGGAATTCTGTCTCAGCCGAGGCCAAGGTACACACACACCGAAGCCAAGGGAATGTTACCAACATTCAAACACAATATTCAATGGGGGATAATGTTGTAATGTTTTTGAACTCTGACCTGTAGGAGCTGGTGTCTAAGATGTTACACGTGGACCCCCACCAGCGTTTGACGGCTGGCCAGGTGTTGCGTCATCCCTGGGTCACACAACGCGACCAGCTGCCCAAATTCACACTCACCAGACAGGATGCTCCACACCTGGTCAAGGTAACACACACTCTGTCCCACTATATTTTGTCTTTTTCATATACTGTGATGTGTGTTGCAATATTTTAATGACTTCAAATAAAGTTGGATTTGATTTGTGCAGGGCGCCATGGCAGCAACCTACTCTGCCCTCAACAGGAACGTTCCACCTGTCCTGGACCCTGTGGGATGTTCCACTCTGGCCCAACGGAGGGGGGTGAAGAAACTTACATCCACTGCCCTCTGATCTTTAACCTATCACCTCGGACTTATAACCTTGCTGGAGGTCTGTTCAGACAGACGGGCAGACCTGGTCCCTCAGGTGACCTGGACAGAACTCTGATGCACCTGGGACCCCTCTGACCCTTCTCTGTTAGGAACTAACCCAGTGGTTTCCCCCCCTGGTGCCAGAGATACAGAGTATGCAGGCTTTAGAACCAGTTAGGGCTAGAACTACAGCCTGTAGCTCTGTTGGACCAGGGCTGGTGGTGACCACTAACATTGTATCGTCTCTCCAGTCTTTGCTTTGTACAATCAGCGTTGCCTCTAGATACTCAAGAGACACGTGTCAGGAACATGAATGTGCTGTATATAGATGTATGTGTGTATGTACTTCTGGGAACATTTGAGAGATACCTGCATATGCATTTAAGACCCAATTTATGATGAACTGTATAACTGTAGCTCTGTGTGTAAACCTTAAGTAGCCTCTTTAGTGACCGAGTCATTACAGGGACAAAACTAGTGATGTCATCAGAGTGAGAGCAAATGGGACCACTGACAATGCCCCCTATATTGAGACAAGCTCCTCCCAGTCAGCCACAACATCCAATCAGTGACGGGATTGAGGTCCAATCATGGCTTTGGTTAGGCCAGTCTGGCGACCGCCTACCCTGTCCACACCAACTCAGCTCTACAGACACTAAGGTAAACATTATCCTGGACCAGTGTTAAGCGGTGGCTCGCTGGGCAACGAGTCTGTGGCTTGCCCAGTGTGCATGTTGCTGCCTTATACAGTGCCCTCTGTAATTATTATTTTGTCTTCTATTGGCTCTATGCTCAATACGTTTGGATTTAAAATCAAACAATGAGAGGTGAAAGTGAAGATTGTCAGCTTTCATTTGAGAGTATTTTCATCCTTATCCAGGTGAACCGTTTAGAAATTATAGCCCTTTTGTTATGAGACAAATTCACTTGTGTATTTTTTAAGCAGGCAAAAGTTAAGTATTTGGTCCCATATTCATAGCACGCCAACATCAAAGTTGTGACTCTACAAATTTGTTGGATGCATTTGCTGTTTGTTTTGGTTGTGTTTTAGATTATTTTGTGCCCAATAGAAAATAATGTTAAAAGAATGTATTGGGTCATTTTGGAGGGACTTTGATTGTAAATAATAATAGAACGTTTCTGAACACTTCTACATTAATGTGGATGCTACCAATATTACAGATAATCATGAATATATCGTGAGTAATGATGAGTGAGAAAGTCACAGATGCAAAAATATCATACCCACAAGACATGCTAACCTCCCACCATTACAATAACAGGGGAGGTTAGCATGCATACAAATGCTAACCTCCCCTGTTATTGTAATGGGGAGAGGTTAGCATGTTATATTCTTATTTACAATCAAAGTCCCTCCAAAATGACCCAATACATTCTTTAGCATTAATTTATATTGGGCACAAAATAATCTGAAACACAACCAAAACAAACAACAAATGTATCCAACAAATGTGTAGAGTCACAACCTTGATGTAGGCATTGCGTGCTAGGAATATGGGACCAAATACTTAACTTCGACTACTTTAATACACACAAGTGAATTTGTCCCAATACTATATACAAAAAGTACTGTCAGTTCTAAACGGTTCAACCGATAGGGATGAAAATACCCTCTAAATAAGGCAACAGTCTGCACTTTAACCTCGTGGACATGGTTTGATTTCCCAATAATCCCGGAGGACACTGTATTTCCTGGTTCCGAGGAGCATTTGAATGGATGAAGCTGTGAAGAGACGGAGTCTGGCACTGAACTGTCAATACTGTACTAGTACAGCACCTCAGGGTTCTGGGAGATGAAATACAATGCATTTTAGAAATCCATTAACTAAGTCATGTAAGCACACAGGTGGGGCTGGAACAGACATGATATTTTCTGATGAATTTAACCTGCTGTCTGGAACGATATGACAGTTGTGGAGGTAATCCAGTATGTTACTGTCTGGAATGATATGACAGTTGTGGAGGTAATCCAGTATGTTACTGTCTGGAATGATATGACAGTTGTGGAAGTAATCCAGTATGTTACTGTCTGGAATGATATGACAGTTGTGGAGGTAATCCAGTATGTTACTGTCTGGAATGATATGACAGTTGTGGAGGTAATCCAGTATGTTACTGTCTGGAATGATATGACAGTTGTGGAGGTAATCCAGTATGTTACTGTCTGGAATGATATGACAGTTGTGGAGGTAATCCAGTATGTTACTGTCTGGAATGATATGACAGTTGTGGAAGTAATCCAGTATGTTACTGTCTGGGCCTGCTGGCACATGCTGACTTCTTGTCAATCCCTTTAAAGCGCTGTCTGTCTAATAGAATGAAGAAAACTGTAGCTATCAATGACTTGTAGCGGTATTATTGAACTCATGGTCTGATTCTGGATCAGTAGTGAACTTCTACCTATTCAATTTCTCTCCCGCTGCTCTTCTGGATGTGTTGTAACACACACGGTCTTTGAGTTTCTGATTGACTGTTAAGTGTTTAGCTGTAAGGTTGTGTGTTTGAGCAGTTTGTATGTTGTTTTGAGAGTAGATGAGATGCATTGCTTCTCTCTTTGGGACGGTTTCCTGGACACAGATTGCACCTTGTCCTGGACTTAAAAGCAATTTCAATGGAGAATCGGTCCAAGACTAGGCACAATCTATGTCTGGGAAACCAGCCTTTTGTGTCCCAGTCTCTTTCCTCTGTCCCTGTGGAGATACAGTGTCCTTCCATCCATCCTGCTGCTACCGTCTCCTCTCTCTGGTTTTGTATCTGTGGAGTCACAGTAGGACTTTGTATTGAACATAATAAACAGGCCTTCAGTACATGACTCTGTGTTTTTCACTAACCAGTAAATACTATAGAAAGGCTTTTTATTCAGAGAGCATGTCAATAGTGTAGAGAACAAAGCATCAGACATTCAGTAATGGAACCAGTCGACATCAAAGTGCTCCTTGTTGGGCAGGGCTACAGTGTCATTCGGGTTCATCTCTATTGGCCAGAGAAAGTTCACTTGGCTTCCTATAGGACCAGAGAGTTGCTACTGTATACATGGGGTGTATTCAGTGAGATGAAACATTCTTGTTGCAGTTAGAAATGTAATAGAGTTGACACTATACCCTATCCTCCATGACAGACAACCCATATGTTTCACAAAGTATTTGTTCTGTACAAAACATTTCTATGGCTATGTTGCACCCACTAAACCTACCCATTGTGCTGTACTATTCACCTTGGACTACTGTAGGAAATAAACAAGTGCAGATAAAGAGAAAAGTGCAGAACCAGAAGGAAAAATGGATTAAACCTCAAAGGATCAGGAATGGTCTAATAATATATCTCAACACCAACATTAACTCAGAAGCACTAAATTACATTTTATAAATGTGTGACAATCCCATTTTACTACACATTTTATAAATGTGTGACAATCCCATTTTACGTAAAGATAATTACAGTTAATGTTGTGTAAGGCAACTCTATAGATTAAACTGAATTCTCTTTATATTAGATTATGGATAGAAGGCTAAATGCACATCATATAGGATATTTTGGGGCTTATAAAGGGCTTACAATGTTTTAAAGACACCTGGCCTTCAAGGTAACAGTGACAAACAAATACTGTACATATGGTTCAGTCTTTTCAGTTTCCATCTACGTGAGCTGGTACCCGTGTCTCACTGGGATGGCTCCAGGGGGCCTGCTCTCACCTGGGGCCAAAGCCAGGCCACTGGTACTTTTCAGCTGGCATTTACATAATGGCTAACTGTGAAATTTAACACCTTCTCACAGAGCAACTGTTTTGATGATGCAGAGGTTGTTGATTCTGCTACTACTGTCATTTCTCCATTTCGCTCTGTATTGATAAAACAGTTCATCTCCTGTAAAAACTAAGCACTAGATGTCTCTATTTAGAGGATTTGATCCCAGTCTCAGTGTTCTCCTGTACAGAAATAGTCACTGATAAAGTTCCCAGGTCAGATTTCATGTCAGAGGGAGGGGTATGGTTATGGGACAAAGAGGAGGGGTTAAAGCACAGATTGAGATTCTATTTCTATGGTTATAAGTTCTTCTTTGATGTCTTGTAGATGGGCGTGGTTATCTTGTAGATGGGCGTGGTTATCTTGTAGAGAGGCAGGGTTGTTGTGTAGAAGGGCTGTACTATGATTCATTGTATTATCAGGTTTGTTGAGTTTCGCAGACTGCTGGTCTAGCTGCTCCTGGTTTTGTCTGAGAGAGTGGTTTCTCAGGTGGGCAGTGAGGCCCCTCTGGGTCAGCTGGTAGATGCGACACTCATAACAGTAGTAGGGTGTCACGGACAAGTGTCTAACCTGATGTTTTAGGAAGCTGTCGATCGAGTTAAAGGTTTTTCCACAGTCCTCACAGTGTGGGACCCTGCCCGGGTGTTCCAAGTCATAGTGCTTTTTAGTTGTGTACTTTCGCAGGATCTCCAGGGAGCAGAAGGAGCAGCGGAACGTCAACTTGTGGACACTGGTATGACAACGAGAGTGCTTGTCCAGGCTAGTTTGGTTTCTGTAGTATTTGTTGCAGAGTGGGCAGAAGAATTTCTTCTTATGGCTGGGTTGGTATTGATTCTGCTGTACCTGGGCTGTCAGGTAAGCATCATAGGCCTTCATCTTCTGCTCCTGGACTCCCTGGGATTTCTGGGCTTTCTGGGCTCCCTGGGATTTCTGGGCTCCCTGGGATTTCTGGGCTCCCTGGGATTTCTGGGCATTCAGGTAAGCATCATAGGCCTTCATCTTCTGCTCCTGGGATTTCTGGATAGTCTCCAAGGCCTTCTTCTTCTTCTTGTCATCCTTTGCACGGTGGAAGCGGATGTGATTCAACAGGGACCTCTTAGTTGTGTAGTGTTTGGGGCAGAGTGGCACTTGGCAGGTGTATTTTGCATCATTGCAGCAGCCGGTCTTGTGCTCCATTAACTCACTTCGGAACTGGAAGGTGTTGCTGCACTGTGGGCAGCGGAACCCTGCCACTCTCTTCTTTCGCTTCTTCTCTTCTTCCTCCACAGTCTGACCTTTCTGTCTCTCCCGCTCTTCCTCCCTCGCCCTCTCTGCAATCATCTTCCACTCATCTTCCTCTGTTTTCTTCCTCTCTTGCTCCCATCTCCACCACTGCGGCCCCGGGAGCTTTTTCCGTCTCCCTTTTTTCACCCACATCCCTTCCATTCTGCCCTCTCCCCTCTCCTCTATCCTCCATCCCTCCTCCTCCTCCTCTAACACATATTCCCTCCATCCCTCCTCCTCCTTCCCTAACACATATTCCCTCCATCCCTCCTCCTCCTTCTCCTCCTCCTCCTCTAACACATATTCCCTCCATTCCTCCTCCTCTGGTTTTGAGTTTTCTATCACAAACACCTCCACCTCATGCGCCGTCACATTCATTTTCTCCATCATCCATTCTTTCATTCTGCCCTTTCCCTTCATCCCCTCTTCCCTGTGAATCTCTGTTACCATGGCATCATAGCCTCCATCTTGGTGAGAGTGTGAGTGTTCCATCCCATACTCTCCTCCCTCTTTCTTCCTTTCTCCTGTGTGTGAGTCTCCTATTTTCACCACTCTAATCTGGTCATAGCTCCCTGCAATGCTCACGTCCTGCCCAACATTTTCCTCTTTGATTGAACTAAACGACTTCTTGATTGAACCCAACAAATTGTTTGAGCGATTCACCTGCGAGTCCACCTCCCTGTCCACTGGCTCCTCCTTGATGCCAGTCTTTTTTACTTCCAACATCCCAGTCCCCTTTGCACTCTCAGTGGACACCTGTGAGATGGACAAGAAGTGTTTCATTATTTCATTTAAGTTACAGTGTTTGGGCTACACTTGGTTTAAGAAACTGTAGGCTAGGCCTGGAAGACACATTTTATATGGCCATAAAGTTTAAGAACAAAAAAATACTATAAGAACAAAAAAGATGATTTGTTGGTGGTGTGGATTGGGAAAGGTGAAAGACATGAACTACTTAATTGGAGGCAAAATGTTTAAAGCATTGCGCCGTCATCTTCTTTACTATAGGGCAATTCCATGGTAACAGAATTGTGCTGAAACTTAAATTGTTCACTTAAAATGTATGCCACACAAAAACCCATCGATTTCAAAAGTTTAACAAACCATAAAACTATGACAAGGACTACTTTTAAAGAAGTACACTGATTTTTACAATAACACATTTACTGGAAGAACTGTTAAGATGCCAAGTTTGGTCAAATCATTTTGGTAAAATCTCTGTTTTTTGTGTGTCCACATTTTCCAAAACTGCCAAATATCTGCTCCAGATTTAGACTAGACCAGAACAAATCTGAACCAATCACAGACGTTTATGTTTCACAAGTTTGTACAGACAAAGTACAGCACTCTAGAGTACAGTACATTAGTGTACTCAAATTTAGTGTGCTCTGTGTATTGTACAATACTCTACTTTTCTTTACTGTACTCTACTGTCCAAATTTGTGAACCCAAATGTCGTTTGTGACTACTACGATTTCGCATTGTAGCCAATTCAATTGCTGAAATTCCGTTACTGATTTGGTAACGGATTTCAAGTTCTAATCAATAAAAAAATTCCTAAACAAAATTGATTTCAGTAAAAACACTAACTAATTGATAGGCCTACCTTTACTTGTTACTTCTGTAAACTTTCACTATCCTTCATCCTCATGAGGGAGAGAAATTAGAAAATATCTTAAAGATACAGTATGTGGATTTTTGGTAATGGAATTTCAAGGCACAGCGCAATATTTCTTAAACTTACAAAAGGCAACATTTCGGCAAGTGTTAATATTAGTTGGCAACGGTCTTTACGTTAACATATTAACGTATTTTGATGTATTTCTAATACCTTTTAAGACTTTTTCTTGCAGATGTTTTCTAAGACCTCTTTTCCATCTGTTTGACCAGAAATCAAAGCCTTTGCTTATTAAAAAAAATTGGGGTGGAAAATGGTTCTACACCAGTAGAAAGTAGAGGTCGACCGATTAATTAGGGCGATTTCAAGTTTTCATACCAAATCGGTAATTGGCCTTTTTGGATGCCGATTATGGCCGATTACATTGCAATCCACGAGGAGACTGCGTGGCAGGCTAACCACCTGTTACACGAGTGCAACGTCAAAAGAGCATTGTGGCTGCAAGGAGCCAAGGTAAGTTGCGACCTAGCATTAAACTTATCTTATAAAAAACAATCAATCAATCTTCACATAATCACTAGTTAACCTAGTAATATCATCATCCATATGTAGTTAACTAGCTTGTCCTGCGTTGCATAAAATCAATGTGGTGCCTGTTAATTTATCATCGAATCACAGCTTACTTCAACTTCGCCAAACAGGTGATGATTTAACAAAAGCGCATTTGTGAAAAAGAACAATCGTCGCACAAATGTGTCTAACCATAAACATCAATGTCTTTCTTAAAATCAATACAAAGTATATATTTTTTAAACCTGCATATTTAGTTAAAAGAAATTAATGTTAGCAGGCAATATTAACTAGGGAAATTGTGTCACTTCTCTTGCGTTCAGTGCAGTCAGGGTATATGCCGCAGTTTGGGCTGCCCGGCTCGTTGAGAACTGTGTGAAGACCATTTCTTCCTAACAAAGACTAATTCATTTGCCAGAATTGTACATAATGACATAACATTGAAGGTTGTGCAATGTAACAGCAATATTTAGACTTAGGTTTGCCACCCTTTCGATAAAATACAGAACAGTTTGAAATGATGCTCTAATTTCTGTTTGTTTATTATGTTAGAATTAAGTCTATGATTTGATAGAACAGTCTGACTGAGCGGTGGTAGGCAGCAGCAGGCTCGTAAGCATTCATTCAAACAGTACTTTACTGCATTTGCCAGCAGCTCTTAACAATGCTTGAAGCACAGCACTGTTTATATGACTTCAAGCCTATCAACTCCAGAGATTAGGCTGGCAATACTAAAGTGCCTATAAGAATAGTCAAAGATAAATGAAATACAAACGGTACAGAGAGAAATGGTTGGCGGGTCATAATTCCTATAATAACTTGCGGCTGAACTTGAAAGGGGTTTCTTTGTTATTTTACCGTTCATGTCTTCCATAGAGAAGGTCTTTATCTACTTCAAATATGGTCTGTGTTTCGTGCAGGCGTACACTGTCTCAGCTTTTTAATACTCATGTAAATCTCGCTAGAATAAGGTAACGTTTGTCAACATATTTTCATAAATCCACTCTACAAAAAAATATTTGCCTATATTTAGCCAATATTGATCAGAGTTACCTTATCCTATGGATATCTACAGTTATCAAATTGGCAAGGTGTTGTAAACCTAAACGAAACACAGACCTTATTTGAAGTGAATCTAAAAACATCCTGTGGAATACATGAATGAATTAGCCGCCTTTCAGATGTATTTTGCTGGAAGGTGTCATGGGAATTATGACTCACACGTTGGTAGCCAATTATTACCATGCACGTTATTAAAATAGGATTTCCTGCATATAGAAATTACAGTTTTTGTTTTCAACATTCATCATAGGTAACTTTATCTCTAGTTTTATGATTCAAACAGTTGAGAGTATTGTCTCCTAGCAGACACTTCAGTACCCTTGACACTTCAGAGAGCTGTGCGTGTGTGTGTACAATTATATTAATTTTACAGATGGCAGAGAAAAGCAGAGAACCAGTGTGGGACTATTACATTGAATTGGCACCAGGGAAAGCAAGGTGTCTTATTTGTGATAAAGAGGTCAGCAACGGCTAAATCAAAACATACCACTAACCTGGGGAAATCACCTTAACACCCATTCAAAAGCCCATAAGGAATCACCTTAACACCCATCCAAAAGCCCATAAGGAATCACCTTAGGAACACCCATCCAAAAGCCCATAAGGAATCACCTTAGGAACACCCATCCAAAAGCCCATAAGGAATCACTTTAGGAACACCCATCCAAAAGCCCATAAGGAATCACCTTAGGAACACCCATCCAAAAGCCCATAAGGAATCACCTTAGGAACACCCATCCAAAAGCCCATAAGGAATCACCTTAGGAACACCCATCCAAAAGCCCATAAGGAATCACCTTAGGAACACCCATCCAAAAGTCCATAAGGAAGCAATGATGAAAAAAGCTAACGCAAATTCTTCACAAGGAAAAAGGATACAGACACGTCAGACATCGCAGGCTACAATCTTACAACTGTTTAATAAACAAGCAAAATGGCCAAGAAGATGGATGAAGCAATTATTGAGATGATTGCCACTGACAACCAGCCATTCACAGTGGTGTGACAACCAGCCATTCACAGTGGTGTGACAACCAGCCATTCACAGTGGTGTGACAACCAGCCATTCACAGTGGTGTGACAACCAGCCATTCACAGTGGTGTCTGATGTTGGTTTTCCGAGGCTGAACCCCGGTACAGGATCAAAGATGAAAAATTATACAGTGCAGAAATGATAGATAAAACACATTAAAAAGAGTTGTGATGAAAGTGAAGAATCTGGTGGCACCAGTGAACGCTCCACACATGGCATTCACACTGCTGGTCAGGCACTACAGAGTCCCTGATGAGCCTTACTGGACATTTCATTGACAATATTTGGACAAGAAAGCTGGTTGTGCTGAAAGTCAAGACTGTGACTGGATCACACACAGGAAACTACATCAGAGAGATGTTTTTGACCATGTTGGAATACTGTGAAATCCACACAGAACGTGTAGTGTTGGTCCTCAGGGACAGTGGGGCAAACATGGTGAAAGGTATGAGACTGGCAGAGCTTCCAGACTTCAGCTGCAGTGCACACACCCTACAGCTTGTAATCAATGATGGCCTATCCAGTCAGAGAGCTGTGCTAGACATTATTGTCATGCTGAAGAGCTGTGCATCTCACTTTGACCACTCTGTACTGGCTGTTAGAGCCGATTTGGACATAATTATTTAAAAGACTGAACATACCGAGCTCCATGTACATTGTGTAATGTGTAAATATATTAAATATTAATGTACATGATGAAATATTAGGTACGTACCTTTACGATTCATATTTACCTGATTGAGATATATTATTTTGTTGTTAGTGTAACTCAGTTTTGCCCCCCCCCTCTTGCCTATTCATTGTATTGTGGTAAGTGTGTTAGGATAAAGGCAGGAAGTTGGGCATTCGGGGGAGTCCTTCCTAGTTGCGGGAGCGGTATCGTTTTTTGACCATACAGACATACAAACAGGTCATATTATGTATTTTCCATATCAAGTAATCTATGCTTTAAGTTGATTGGATAATCATTTCTTTGTTAGATATAAGAAGAATAAACATTTTTGTTGCACCATATCCCTGGATGGCATTGAATGTTTTGCCGTTTGGAAACCTTGAGTGTGGACTGTATGCTTACCAAACAACCCCGCTTCAGGCTTGGGCAGTGGCTATGGTAAAGAGGAAAGGAAGCCACTACACTGGCCAAACAGAGGCTGAGGGCCATTCAGGAAGATTTTGGCCTTCCCAAACACAGCATCATCCAAGAAGTTCAAACTCGCTGGAACTCAACACTACACATGTTACAGAGGATGTTTGAACAGAAACGTGCACTGAATGTGTATGCAGGTGAATACGGACACAGTGGGACATTGTCTCTAACCTAATTGAGACTCTGGCACCTATGGAGGAGGTGACACTGGAGATGAGCCACTTCATCAGCTCAACAGCAGCATGCATCATCCCCAGTGTGTCAGTGCTGAAGCTGAAGCAGGAGGGTTCTTCTACTCAAGGCATCAACATTTTATGGAAAACCATGTTGGACAGTCTGACAAGGCGGTGCTCCAAGGCCGAGGAGACAAAGTGCCTGGTGCTGGAAACTGTCCTGGATCCACGTTACAAGAGCTAGACCTTCAACTCAGGGACAGCACTAGAGAAAGACAAAAGAGTGGCTGAAGGAAGAGTCTGACCTACTAAGGAGTCCAAATCCCAGAGCCACAGCAGAATGGACTAGCGAAGAGGAGGACCCAGATCCAAGTGCAAAGAGGCAAAGAGTCCAAGATCAGCCACCCAGTCTAGTGGACAGCCTCTACGCTAGAATCCTTGGAAGCCAAGAGGGCAGGGCTGGAGTCCAGTGCAGTTTTTAAATGGAGTTGGAGCGTTACCTCACAGAGAATGTCATTGACAGAAAGAGTGCCTTGTCTTTGGGGTGGTGGAAGCAGAATGAGGACAGACTTCAATCACTTGCTCCACTGGCAAAGAAGTTTCTGTCCCCCACCTTCTTCGGTCCCAAGTAGAGGTCGACCGAGTCTGATTTTTCAACGCCGATACGGATACCGATTATTGGAGAACCAAAAAAAACAATACCGATTAATTGGACAATTTTTAAAATGTATTTATTTATTTATAATAATGACAAAATAAGTGTTAATTCAGTATTGTTGTAATTGACTTAATATAATACATCAATCTAATCAATTTAGCCTCAAATAAATAATGAAACATGTTCAATTTGGTTTAAATAATGCAAAAACAAAGTGTTGGAAAAGAAAGTAAAAGTGCAATATGTGCCATGTAAAAAAAGCTAAGTTCCTTGCTCAAAACATGAGAACATATGAAAGCTGGTGGTTTCTTTTAACATGAGTCTTCAATATTTCCAGGTAAGTAGTTTTAGGTTGTAGTTATTATAGGACTATTTCTCTCTATACCATTTGTATTTCATATACCTTTGACTATTGGATGTTCTTATAGGCCCTTTAGTATTGCCAGTGTAACAGTATAGCTTACGTCCCTCTCCTCGACAACAGCCACCCTTGAAGCATCATTTACCCATCGCTCCACAAAAGCCGCGGCCCTTGCAGAGCAAGGGGAACAACTACTTCA
The DNA here is from genome assembly GCF_036934945.1 of Oncorhynchus masou masou. Lineage (NCBI taxonomy): Eukaryota > Metazoa > Chordata > Actinopteri > Salmoniformes > Salmonidae > Oncorhynchus > Oncorhynchus masou. The sequence goes on along the minus strand of NC_088241.1, from coordinate 54,557,034 downwards.
AGGTCTCAGAGCGAGTTACGTCACCGATTGAAATGCTATTAGTGCACACCCCGCTACCTAGCTAGCCATTCCCCATTGGTTACACCAACCTAATCTTGGGAGTTGATAGGCTTGAAGTCATAAACAGCTCAATGCTTGAAGCACAGGGAAGAGCTGCTGGCAAACGCACGAAAGTGCTGTTGAATGAATGCTTACGAGCCTGCTGCTGCCTACCACCGCTCAGTCAGACTGCTCTATCAAATAATAGACTTAATTATAACATAATTACACACAGAGCCTTAAGTCATTAATATGGTCAAATCCAGAAACTATCATTTCGAAAACAAAACGTTTATTCTTTCAGTGAAATACAGAACCATTCCTGTTACATTGCGCAACCTTCAATGCTGTGTCATAATTACGTAAAATTCTGCCAAATTAGTTTGCAACGAGCCAGACGGCCCACCCTGGTGCATATACCCTGACTCTGTGTGTAATTAACGCAAGAGAAGTGACACAATTTCCCTAGTTTAATATTGCCTGCTAACCTGGATTTCTTTTAACTAAATATGCAGGTTTAAAGAAATATACCTCTGTGTATTGATTTTAAGAAAGGCGTTTATGGTTAGGTATATTCATGCAACGATTGTGCTTTTTTCGCAAATGCGCTTTTGTTAAGTCATCCCGTTTGGCGAGATTGGTCTTCACACAGTTCGCAACGAGCCAGGCGGCCCAAACTGCTGCATAGAGCCTTACTCCGTTGCACAGAATGCAAGAGAAGTGACACAATTTCCCTAATTAAAAGAAATTCATGTTAGCAGGCAATATTAACTAAATATGCAGGTTTAAAAATATATACTTGTGTATTGATTTTAAGAAAGGCGTTGATGTTTATGGTTAGGTGCACATTGGTGCACCGACAGGGCTTTTTCCGCGAATGCGCTTGTTAAATAACCGTTTGGTGAAGTAGGCTATGATTCAATAATAAATTAACAGGCACTGCATCGATTATATGCAATGCAGGACAAGCTAGATAAACTAGTAATATCATCAACCGTGTGTAGTTAACTAGTGATTATGTTGAGATTGATTATTTTTATAAGATACGTTTAATGCTAGCTAGCACCTTACCGTGGCTCCTTGCTGCACTCGCATAACAGGTAGTCAGCCTGCCACGCAGTCTCCTCGTGGAGTGCAATGTAATCGGCCGTGATCGGTGTCCAGAAATGCAGATTACCGAATGTTATGAAAACTTGAAATCGGACCTAATTAATCGGCCATTCCGATTAATCGGTTGACCTCTAGTCCCAAGTGAGAGTGTTCAGTGAGGTGGGGATCATTTACGATAAGTGGAGGAGCAGACTGACAGGGGAATATGCAGACAAGCTCTGCTTTTTGCACTACAACCTAAAACTTCTTACCTGGGAATTTTGAAGACTCATGTTAAAAGGAACCACCAGCTTTCATATGTTCTCATGTTCTGAGAAAGGAACTCAAATGTTAGCTTTTTTTACATGGCACATATTGCACTTTTACTTTCTTCTCCAACACTTTGTTTTTGCATTATTTAAACCAAATTGAACATGTTTCATTATTTATTTGAGACTAAATTGATTTTATTAATGTATTATATTAAGTTAAAATAAAAGTGTTCATTCAGTATTGTTGTAATTGTCATTATTACAAATATATATGTAAAAAATTGTCTGATTAATCAGTATCGTTTTTTTTGGTCCTCTAATAAATCGGTATCGGCGTTGAAAATCATAAAAATCGGTCGACCTTTAGTAAAAAGCCACTTTTTCTAGCTGAAAGACAATGGCCAGAGCTTACCCAGGATGCTGCACAACAACTTAGGTTGGGCTTGAAGTGACAAACCCGAACTCCACAAATTCATGCCAATGCCTTATCTTTTCCTATGAAATTATGTGTAAATAATTTTTAGCCTCGGTTTTGTTTCAGGGCTGGGTTTTATTTGAATGGTACCACCCACCAGCATGGCATTGTTTATTAATCATAAACACCTGCAAAGTTTGAGTCGCAACTGAGCTGAGCAATATAATAGATAGCCTTTGGCAACAGCAAATATGATGGATAATTAAGCAAAAAATGCAGGAGTGGGTGTGGTATAAATACATTGGTAACCAGTTTATAATATCAATAAGGCACCTCGGGGGTTTGTGGTACATGGCCAATATACCACGGCTAAGGGCTGTTCCTACGCACGGCGCAAGGTGGAGTGCCTGGACACAGCCCTTAGCCGTGGTATATTGGCCATGTACCACAAACCCCCAATTTGCCTTATTGATATTGTAAACTGGTTACCAATATAATTAGAGCAGTTAAAATACAGTCATACCCCTGATATACGGTCTGATATACCAGGCTGTCAGCCAATCAGCATTCAAGGCTCGAACCACCCAGTTTATAAATGAAGATACACTATATACACAAAAGTATGTGGACACCCCTTCAAATGAATTGATATGCCTATTTCAGCCACACCCGTTGCTGAAAGGTGTATAAAATCGAGCACACAGCCATGCAATCTCCATAGACAAACATTGGCAGTAAAATGCCTTACTGAAGAGCTCAGAGACTTTCAACGTGGCACCGTCATAGGATGCCACCTTTCCAACAAGTCAGTTTGTCAAATTTCTGCCTTGCTAGAGCTGCCCTGGTCAACTGTAAGCGCTGTTATTGTGAAGTGGAAACGTCTAGGAGCAACAACGGCTCAACTGCAAAGTGGTAGGCCACACAAGCTTACAGGACAGTACCTGAGTGCTGAAGCTCGTAAAAATTGTCTGTCCTCGGTTGCAACACTCTACCAAGTTCCAAAATGCCTCTGGAAGCAACGTCAACACAAGAACTGTTCGTCGGGACGTTCATAAAATGGGTTTCCATGGCCGAGCAGCTACACACAAGCCTAAGATCACCATGCGCAATACCTAGCATTGGCTGGAGTGGTGTAAAGCTCGCAGCCATTGGACCAGTGGAAACTCATTCTCTGGAGTGATGAATCACGCTTCACCATCTGAATCTGGGTTTGGTGGTTGCCAGGAGAAGGCTACCTGTCCCAATGCATAGTGCCAACTGTACAGTTTGGTGGAGGAGGAATAATGGTCTGGGGCTGTTTTTCATGATTCGGCCTAGGCCCCTTAGCTCCAGCGAAGGGAAATCTTAGCACTACAGCATACAGCATAATTACATTCTAGACGATTCTGTGCTTCTAACTTTGTGGCAACAGTTTGGGGAAGGCCCTATTTCAGCATGAAAATGCCCCATGTACAAAGCAAGGTCCATACAGAAATGGTTTGTCGAGATCAATGTGGAAGAACTTGACTGGCCTGCACAAAGCCCTGACCTCAACCCCATCAAACACCTTTGGGATTAATTGGAACTCCGACTGTGAGCCAGGCCTAATCGCCCAACATCAGTGGCCGACCTCACTCTTGTGGTTGAATGGAAGCAAGTCCCTGCAGCAATGTTCCAACATCTTGTGGAAAGCCTTCCCAACAGAGTGGAGGCTATTATAGCAGCAAAGGGGGGACCAACTCAATATTAATGCCCATGATTTTGGAATGAGATGTTCGATGAGCAGGTAGCGACATTCTTTCGGTCATGTAGTGTAGTTCACTCAGGCCGTTTACCATTGAAGAAAATGGTCAGTTCCGGGTCTTTCATAGACAGGTTGGTTGTTTAGCAACAGAAACGATGCATACAAACCATGGGGCAAAACAGATGAGGTTGGCTTCGATTGTTGACAACATGTAAGCTATATTTCATCTCCAATGTTAATTGAGAACATAAATACATTTGCACAATGACCACTTGTTGTCTCTTAAATATATTGTTACAGTTGTCGGTTAGCTAGCTAGAGAATTTTAGACATATTAGCATTGACATGAAATCAGTCAAAACACCTCAAATTAAAACATGGTATCAATAACGAGCCACTTATGATTCCTCACATGGCAGTTTCTTGTCATTCTTGCTAGCAATCTGGCCATCCGGAATCACAACAACAGGCTGACTTCTGCCCCATGGAAGCACGCACATTGTTTTGGTGACGTTGTCAGCCAACCCATCTATAGACATGAATGCAATAGCAGCTGGGTCTGGTCTATTTAGCTCATCGACTTACATTGAACCAGACAAAAAAAAAGTCAATGGGGTGTCTCTTTTCCCCTTCTGTCTCTGGCTACAGCTTTTTACTGGCTGCCTGAGCCATGGAGCAAATTAAAATAGGTTGCACCTCCACATTTTCACCAGCAACTAATCATAATCTATTGGAAATTTAAAGTTTCACTTATTTTGCTCTCGTCTATCTAAAAAAATGGTCAATATGCATTTTGGAACCCCACTCCCCCAAGATGAATGGTTTTGGCCACACTCCACTGCTTTGACTGATGCAGCTAGAAATCAAGTGTCTATCTTACACTGAACAAAAATATAAATGCAACATGCAACAATTTCAAAGATTTGACTGAGTTAAAGTTATTTTAAGATGCGTGTATTGTTAGATATTACTGCACTGTTGGAGCTAGGAACACAAGCATTGCACTACACCACAATAACATCTGCTAAATATGTGTATGTGACCAATAAAATGTAATTTAGATTTATAAGGAAATCCATCAATTGAAATAAATGCATTAGGCCCTGATCTATGGATTTCACATGACAGGGAATACAGATATGCATCTGTTTGTCACAGATACCTGTAAAAAAAAAAAAAAAAAATAGGGCGTGGAGCAAAATAAGAGTCAGTATATGGTGTGACCACCATTTACCTCATTCAGAGTCACATCTCCTTCGCATATAGTTGATCAGGCTGTTGATTGTAGCCTGTGGGATATTGTCCCACTCTTCTTCCATGGCTGTGCAAATTTTCTGGATATTGGCAGGAACTGGAACACGCCCTCCCACAAGTTGATTCAGAGCATCCCAAACATGCTTTAATGGGTGACATGTCCAGTGAGTATGCAGGCCATGGAAGAACTGGGACATTTTCAGCTTCAAGGAATTGTGTACAGATGGGGGCTGTACATTATCATGCTATAACATGAGGTGATGGCGGTGGATAAATGGCACGAACAATGGGCCTCATGATCCCGTCACGGTAATTCTTTGGCATTCAAATTGCCATTGATAAAATGCAATTGTGGTCATTGTCCATAGCTTATGTCTGCCCATACCATAACCCCACCATGGGGCACTCTGTTCACAATGTTGACATCAGCAAACCGATCGCCCACACAACGCCATACACGCTGTCTGACATCTGCCCGGGTATAGTTGAAACCGGAATTCATCCGTGAAGAGCACACATCGCCAGCATGCCAGTAGCCATCGAAGGTGAGCATTTTCCCACTGAAGTCGGTTATGATGCCGAACTGCAGTCAGGTCAAGACTCTGGTGAGGATGACGAGCATGCAGATGAGCTTCCCTAAAATGTTTTTTTGACAGTTTGTGCAGAAATTCTTTGGTTGTGCAAACCAACAGTTTCATCAGTTGTCAGCGTGGCTGGTCTCAGACGATGCTGCAGGTGAAGAAGCCAGATGTGGAGGTCCTGGGCTGGAGCGGTTTCACATGGTCTGCGGTTGTGAGGCCTGTTGGACGTACTGCCAAATTCTCTAAAACAATGTTGGAGGTGGCTTATGGTAGAGAAATTAACATTACATTCTCTGGCAACAGCTCTGGTGGACATTCCTGCACTCAGTATACCAATTGCAGACCCCTCAAAACTTTAGACATCTGTGGCATTGTGTTGTGTGACAAAACTGCAAATTTGAGTGGCCTTTTAATGTCCCCAGCACAAGGTGCACCTGTGTAAATATCATGCTGTTTAATCAGCTTCTTGATATTCCACATCGGTCAGGTGGATGGATTATTTTGGCAAAGGAGAAATGCTCACTAACAGGGGTGTAAGCAAATTTGTGCTCAAAATTTGAGATAAATCCACTTTTTGTGAGTATAGAACATTTCTGGGAACTTTTATTTCAGCTCATGAAACATGGGACCAACACTTCACATGTTGTGTTTCTATTTCTGTTCAGTGAATAATGAAAAGGCACCCGTGAAAGATTATGGTTTGTGTCCGATGCGCTCAAGGTGTTACATAGAATTTGCGGCGTACATCATGAGCAAAGTCATTGTAGCCTGTCATTTCACTTCCCCTAGCTGTGAGAACCATGGCTTCACGAGCCTACCAAAGGTTGCACTGTGCCCATTACAATGTAGAAAAATGTGTCAAGTCCGAACGGTTCAGGCTATCCATATTACCAGAGCTTCATCTTATTCTTTCTATGGAGAATTTGCGACGGCAATCTATGGAAGATGTCAATAGATGGCCAAGTCCAACTTAGTGGTTTCCCCTATCCATCTGTGGCAAAGTTCTCTACATGCTTATGACAAATCCAGCTCCAGAACCAGCCATAGCCAAGCTGGCTGTATGCGTCATTCTTTCGGAGATAGAACCTAAAAGACAATTTCCACTTATAGGACTGGAATTACGTGGAAATAGTGTCAGCTTTGCTCTCTGGTGGGGGCCTATCCTTTGAACTTCACATGTTAGTGCTCATGGGTCCTTGTACATGGAAAAGATCTATAACCTTTTCAGTATACTCTCTTGATTAAAGATGCACTCCGGGATCTTAATCACAACAAATTCGTAACCCATTGCACTAATTGGATTCGTAACAGATCACACTAATGAAAAAAATCATATGATATCATAGAAATGACAAAATTCTTAACATATCACACGAATGGATGACGTTGTATGCAAAAAACGGGGCCAATTTTGGCTTATGAGCACCACTTTAAAAACTACTGGCTGAAATTATACAAAAATTTGAGAGTACATCTTTAACTTATTCGCCTATAGTATACAATATTTAACTTACCAGCCTATAATATACTGTTAATTTACTAGCATATAGTATTCTTACTAGCCTATAGTAGATTGTCTGATTAACTTACTAGCCTGTAGAATACTGTATTTGATGCAGTAGCCTACACAAGTTTAGGTTGGATCCAATGTTACATTAGTTAAGTTTCATAAAACACATACAGATTTACAAAGTTGTAGGCTAGCCTCTTAGCGCAAATATACTCACTGTGTGTTGCCGATACGCCGATGTTTTATCAGTGGAATAAATCGTTGGGACTGCATCAAGATTTAATATTAACCTCGTGGTGAAACCGAGATCAAGTTTTGTGAAGCACTCTTCTGTAAAGTGGTCGCCACATAAACGGGACACAACTGGAATATTCTCTCCAGAGTTGCTTTCATTAATAAACTGTAGCCACTGTTGACGTCTCTGTGGTTCCTCTGGTAAACTGTAATGAATAATTGCGTCCGATTTATTGGCGCATCCTCTAACAATGCATCTATGGATTTCCATTTTGTGCTTTTCTTTAGCCAGTTATTTTCTCATGAAATAGAGCCAAATTTGATATACATTTTAGCTACTCATTTTGTCGTCACCACTGACCCAGATTGTTGTGCTCTTTGCTAGCCAACTGTTAGCAACAACAACCAAGTTAGCTAAGCTGTCTACAGTGTTAAGTCAATAATTAATATCCGCACGTGGACTTACACATTCTCTCTATCTTTCTATGCCGTTTGAACAGTGGTGAATATGTGTACAATCATATTTTCCAGGTACTAAAATGCTAATTAATGGATTGCAAAAATAGCTATGTTGCAACTTCTTATGTTTTTGTAACAGAATAGGCGCACGGTCGCCACCTACTGTAGTGGAGTGTTTCTACTGAACGACCATTTACTCGAGGCTATATTATTTCCCTCAAATGTATTAATACATAAAATGTACATTGAATTGATTGGCTTGATTATTCTAAACACGTACACAGTTCCAGCGTATGAATATGTTCAAATATTAGTAAGATACATTCCATATGTTTCCACTGTGTCTGGTACATTCACATTGCCAGGAAAGTTCGCCCATTCTACATTTACACATATATTTTCAAATTAGCATAATACAATTTAAACGTGTACTATTATTGCCCCTTCCGAAACTGATATAATCAAAGAAAGACAGTAGCTAGCTAGCACAAAATATTATTTAAATCAACTGTGCTGGCATAGCTCCAGTTCTCTCAGTGGTTTGCTGTTTCACCATGTGTAAATAAAACTTTAGAATTCTGTAGGAAATGACATGCGTTTACCGGTACACCAGCGGTGAATTGGTTTTACGTGAATTCTGTAGGGAGAAATTGGCCAGTTTTTCTTATTCAATATTGTTCATACAACAGTAAGCAACAACACATCACCACGGGACGAAAAGAAGATCTGAGCTGTAAAAAATATGCCCAAGAACAAAGCGTTAGAATTGCCGTCTTTTCCCGTAAAGTGTGGGTATCTCTGTCCGGCATCTCTGACGAGCTACACGCATTGAAAACGTGACACAATTGAATCAAAGACCGTAACCTTCTAGTTTAGCTAGCTAACCAGCATAATGTCTAGTTAACCAGTAACTAGCTAGAGTTCATGTTCAAAAGTAATGCTACGTACAACCTAGCTAGGTGAAGTTTACAGCAGGCAGCTCGCTATATTGTATTTTTTAAATGGAGCAAATTAATATAATTCTGTCGTTTAGCTAACTAAGTTAACCGGGTTGCTCATCACTCACGATACTAACACAGACATTTAGATGGTAAATAACGTTACGTTTACAACACCCACTCACACCCCAGTCAACTGGTTACACTTGCCTGAAGAAATTTAACAGGAAGGTTTCAAGTACTGGCTGTAGTAGGCCATATGGCTTATCTGCGGTCTGTATTCCTGTAAAACATCGTCACATGTTGCTATAACACATGTTCCTCTTGTAGATTATGATACAGGGGGAGAGGAATGTGGGGTTCACATCACAGCCTAAAATGGTAAACTCAGCAAAAGAAAAAGTAGTAAAGCCCTCACTGTCAACTGCGTTTATTTTCAGCAAACTTAACATGTGTAAATATTTGTATGAACATAACAAGATTCAACAACTGAGACAAACTGAACAAGTTCCACAGACATGTGACTAAGATAAATGGAATAATGTGTCCCTGAACAAAGAGGGGGTCAAAATCAAAAGTAACAGTCAGTATCTGGTGTGGCCACCCGCTGCATTAAGTACAGCAGTGTATCTCCTCCTCATGGACTGCACCAGATTTTCCAGTTCTTGCTGTGAGATGTTACCTCACTCTTCCACCAAGGCACCTGCAAGTTCCCGGACATTTCTGGGGGGAAGGGCCATAGCCCTCACCCTCCAATCCAACAGGTCCCAGACATGCTCAATGGGATTGAGATCCGGGCTCTTCGCTGGGCATGGCAGAACACTGACATTCCTGTCTTGCAGGAAATCACGCATAGAACGAGCAGTATGGCTGGTGGCATTGTCACGCTGGAGGGTCATGTCAAGATGAGCTTGCAAGAAGGGTACCCCATGAGGGAGGGGGACGTCTTCCCAGAAATGCACAGCGTTGAGATTGCCTGCAATGACAACAAACTCATTCCAATGATTCTGTGACACACCGCCCCAGACCATACAGATCCTCCACCTCCAAATCGATCCCGCTCCAGATTACAGGCCTCGGTGTAACGCTCATTCCTTCGACGATAAACGTGAATCTGACCATCACCCATGGTGAGACAAAACCACGACTCGTCAGTGAGGAGCACTTTTTGCCAGTCCTGTCTAGTCCAGCGACGGTGGGTTTGTGCCTATAGGCGACGTTGTTGCCAGTGATGACTGGTGAGGACCTGCCTTACAACAGGCCTACACGCCCTCAGTCCAGCCTCAGTTTATTGCGGACAGTGTGAGCACTGATGGAGGGATTGTGCGTTCCTGGTGTAACTCGGGCAGTTGTTGTTGCTGCCCTGTACCTGTCCCGTAGGTGTAATGTTCGGATGTACTGATCCTGTGCAGGTGTTGTTACACATGGTCTGTCACTGCGAGGACGATCAGCTGTCCGTCCTGTCTCACTGTAGTGCTATATTCGGTGTCTTACTGTACAGACATTGCAATTTATTGCCCTGGCCACATCTGCAGTCCTCATGCCTCCTTACAGCATGCCTAAGGCACATTCACTCAGATGAGTAGGGACCCTGGGCATCTTTATTTTGGTGTTTTTCACAGTCATTGGAAAGGCCTCTTTTGTGCTCTACATTTTCATAACTGTGACCTTTAATTGTAAGCTGTTAGTGTCTTAACCACCGTTCCACAGGTGCATGCTCATTATTTATTTATTGTTCAATGAACAAGCATGGGAAACCGTGTTTAAACCCTTTACAATGAAGATATGTGAAGTTACTTGAATTATCTTTGAAAGACAGGGTCCTGAAACAGGGACGTTTCTTTATTTTGCTGAGTTTATTTAGGTTAGCTAGCTATTGGGCTCAATAATCACAGGTCAAGGGGAAACTCAATACCTTTACCTTACATAGCTACTGTAGTTAAATACACTTCCAGGACCTTCAGAAAGTATTCATACCTCTTGACTTATTCCACATTTAGTTGTTACAGCCTGAATTCAAAGTTGATCAAATGTTGCTTATTTTCTCACCAACTACACACAATACCCCAAAATGACAAAGTTAAAACAACATGTTATTAGAAATGCACATTTATTGAGTTTGTTGTTACAGCCTTAATAATGTCTTTCTGGGTTAGTCTCTGAGATTTGCACATTTTTCTTCTTAAAATTCTTGAAGCTCTGTCAAGTTGGTCCTTGACCATTGCTAAATAGCCATTTTCAAGTCTTGCAATAGAAAGCAGATTTTTAAATCAAAACTGTAACACACCGCCCCAGACCATACAGATCCTCCACCTCCAAATCGATCCCGCTCCAGAGTACAGGCCTTGGTGTAACGCACTTAGAAACATTCAATGTCGTCTTGGTAAGCAACTCAAAACTGTAACTAGCCCACTTAGAAACATTCAACCTCACACTCAACGTCAACAAAACTAAGGAGATGATTGTGGACTTCAGGAAACAGCAGAGGGAACACCCCCCTATCCACATCGATGGAACAGCAGTGGAGAGGGTAGTAAGTTTTAAGTTCCTCGGCATACACATCACAGAATCTGAATTTGTCCACTCACACAGACAGCATCGTGAAGAAGGCGCAGCAGCGCCTCTTCAACCTCAGGAGGCTGAAGAAATTCGGCTTGTCACCAAAAGCTCTCACAAACTTCTACAGATGCACAAACGAGAGCATCCTGGCGGGCTGTATCACCGCTTGGTACGGTAACTGCTCCGCCCACAACCGTAAGGCTCTCCAGAGGGTAGTGAGGTCTGCACAACGTATCACCGGGGGCAAACTACCTGCCCTCCAGGACAACTACACCACCCGATGTTACAGGAAGGCCATAAAGATCATCAAGGACAACACCCACCCGAGCCACTGCCTGTTCACCCCGCTATCATCCAGAAGGCGAGGTCAGTACAGGTGCATCAAAGCTGGGACCGAGAGACTGAAAAACAGCTTCTATCTCAAGGCCATCAGACTGTTAAACAGCAACCACTAACATTGAGTGGCTGCTGCCAACACACTGACTCAACTCCAGCCACTTCAATAATGGGAATTGATGGGAAGGATGTAAAATATATCACTAGCCACTTTAAACAATGCTACCTAATATAATGTTAACATACCCTACATTATTCTTCTCATATGTATAGTATATACTGTACTCTATCATCTACTTCATCCTTATGTAATACATGTATCACTAGCCACTTTAACTATGCCACTTTGTTTACATACTCATCTCATATGTATATACTGTACTCGATACCATCTACTGTATCTTGCCTATGCTGCTCTGCACCATCACTCATTCATATCTTTATGTACATAATCTTTATCCCCTTGCACTGTGTATAAGAAATTAGTTTTGGAATTGTTAGTTAGATTACTTGTTGGTTATTACTGCATTGTCGGAACTGGAAGCACAAGCATTTCGCTACACTCACATTAACATCTGCTAACCATGTGTATGTGACAAATAAAATTTGATTTGATTTGATTTGTCAACTTGGTAAGCAACAGTGTATATTTGGCCTTGTGTTTTAGGTTATTGTCTGCTGAAAGGTGAATTTGTCTCCCAGTGTCTGTTGGAAAGCAGACTGAACCATGTTATTTTCACATATAGAAAGAACATTTCTTTCAATAAACAGACAGTATTGTGGAATAACTATAATGTTGTTGATCTGTCCTCAGTTTCTCCTATCGCAGCCATTGAACTCAAACTGTTTTAAAGTCACCATTGGCCTCATGGTGAAATCCCTGAGCGGTTTCCTTTAGAGGTTGACCGATTATGATTTTTCAACGCTGATACCGATTATTGGAGGACCAAAAAATCCCATACCGATTAATCGGACATTTTATTTTTATTTATTTATTTGTAATAATGACAATTTACAACAATACTGAATGAACACCTTTATTTTAACTTAATATAATACATCAATCAAATCAATTTAGCCTCAAATAAATAATGAAACATGTTTAATTTGGTTTAAATAATGCAAAATCAAAGTGTTGGAGAAGAAAGTAAAAGTTCAATATGTGCCATGTATAAAAAGCTAACGTTTAAGTTCCTTGCTCAGAACATGATAACATATGAAAGCAGGTGGTTCCTTTTAAGGTGAGTTCAATATTCCCAGGTAAGAAGTTTTAGGTTGAGGTTATTTTAGGAATTATAGGACTTTCTCTATACCATTTGTATTTCATTAACCTTTGACTATTGGATGTTCTTATAGGCAATTCAGTATTGCCAGTGTAACAATATAGCTTCTGTCCCTCTTCTCGCCCCTACCTGGGCTCGAACCAGGAACACATCAACAACAGTTACCCATCGCTCCACAAAAGCAGCGGACCTTGCAGAGCAAGGGGAAAAACTACTCCAAGTCTCAGCGCGAGTGACGTTTGAACGCTATTAGCGCACACCCCGCTAACTAGCTAGCCATTTCATAGGTTACACCAGCCTAATCTCGGGAGTTGATAGGCTTGAAGTCATAAACCGCTCAATGCTTGAAGCACAGGGAAGAGCTGCTGGCAAATGCACGAAAGTGCTATTTGAATGAATGCTTACGAGCCTGCTGCTGCCTACCACCGCTCAGTCAGACTGCTCTTTCAAATATCAAATCATAGACTTAATTATAACATAACACACAGAAATACGAGCTTTAGGTCATTAATATGGTCAAATCCGGAAATGATCATTTCGAAAACAAAACGTTTATTCTTTGTTAACATGAATTTCTTTAACTAAATATGCAGGTTTAAAAATATATAGTTCTGTGTTTTGATTTTAAGAAAGTCATTGATGTTTATGGTTAGGTACATTCGTGCAACCATTATGCTTTTTTCGCAAATATGCTTTTGTTAAATCATCCCCTGTTTGGCGAAGTTGGCTGTCTTTGTTAGGAAGAAATAGTCGGCACAGTTCGCAACGAGCCAGGCAGCCCAAACTGCTGCATATAGCCTGACTCTGTTGCACAGAATGCAAGAGAAGTGACACAATTTCCCTAGTTAAAAGAAATTCATGTTAGCAGGCAATATTAACTAAATATGCAGGTTTAAAAATATATACTTGTGTATTGATTTTAAGAAAGGCGTCGATGTTTATGGTCAGGTGCACATTGATGCAACAACAGTGCTTTTTCCGCGTATGCGCTTGTTAAATCACCCGTTTGTTGAAGTAGGCTATGATTCAATGATATATTAACAGGCACCGCATCGATTATATGCAATTTTACCTTTATTTTACTAGGCAAGTCAGTTAAGAACAAATTCTTATTTTCAATGACGGCCTAGGAACAGTGGGTTAACTGCCTGTTCAGGGGCAGAACGACAGATTTGTACCTTGCCAGCTCGGGGATTCGCTAGATATGCAGGACAAGCTAGATAAACTAGTAATGTCATCAACCATGTGAGTTAACTAGTGATTATGTTAAGATTGATTGTTTTTTCTAAGATACGTTTAATGCTACCTAGCATCTTACCTTGGCTCCTTGCTGCACTCGCATAACAGGTAGTCAGCCTGCCACGCAGTCTCCTCGTGGAGTGCCATGTAATCGGCCATGATTGGTGTCCAAAAATGCAGATTACCGATTGTTATGAAAACTTGAGATCGGACCTAATTAAAATCGGCCATTCCGATTTAATCAGTCGACCTCTAGTTTCCTTCCTCTCCGACAACTGAGTTAGGAGGGGCGTCTGTATATTTGTAGTGACTGGGTGTATTGATACACCATCCAAAGTGTCATTAATAACTTCACCGTGCTCAAAGGGATATTTCACATCTGCTTTTTTTTTAAACCCATCTACCAATATGTGCACTTCTGCGAGGTAGTGGAAAACCTCCCTGGTCTTTGTGGTTGAATTTGTGTTTGAAATTCACTTCTCGACTGAGGGACCTTACAATTATCTGTATGTGTGGGGAACAGAGATGAGGTAGTAATTAAAATATAATGTTAAACACTATTACACAGACTCATACAAAGGTCTCCCTCGCCCTCCAAATCAGACCATAACTTTATCTTCCTGATTCCTGCGTACAAGCAAAAACTCAAACAGGAAGTACCTGTGACGCACTCAATTCAGAAGTGGTCTGATGAAGCAGATGCTATGCTACAGGACTGTTTAGCTAGCACAGACAGGAATATGTTTAGGGATTCATCTGATGGCATTGAGGAGTTTGTCACCAGCTTCATTCATTGTTTAAACAAATAAAATACTATTCAACTTTTTATTTAAATAGGCAAGTCAGTTAAGAACAAGTTGTTATTTACAGTGACAGCCTACCACTTCGTAATGAGTGGTTACAATGACGGTTGATGCCCCTATTAGTAAGTGCATTGACTACGTCATTCCCACAGTGACCGTATGTACATATCCTAACCAGAAGGCATGGATTACAGGCAACATCTGAACTATTATTTTTATTTTTTTTACCTTTATTTAACTAGGCAAGTCAGTTAAGAACAAATTCTTATTTTCAATGACGGCCTAGGAACAGTGGGTTAACTGCCTGTTCAGGGGCAGAACGACAGATTTGTACCTTGTCAGCTCGGGGATTCAAACTTGCAACCTTTCGGTTACTAGTCCAACGCTCTAACCACTAGGCTACCCTTTGCGCAAAGTGGAACACTAACCTCGACGATTATAAGAAATCCTGCCATGCCCTGCGACAACACAATCAAATGGGCAAAGTGTCAGTACAGGACTAAGATCGAATCCTACTACACTGGCTCCGACGCTCGTCAGATGTGGCAGGGATTGCAAACTATTACAAACAACAAAGGGAAGACTAGCCACGAGCTGCCCAGTGACGCTAGCATACCAGACGAGCCAAATGCCTTCTATGCTCGTTTCGAGGCAAGCAACACTGAACCATGCGTGAGAGCACCAGCTGTTCTGGACTACTGTGTGATCAAGCTCTCAGTAGCTGATGTGAGTAAGCCCTTTAAAACTTCTTAAGGTATAGGGGGCAGCATTTTCACTTTTGGATAAATAGCGTGCCCAATTTCAACTTCCTGCTACTCATGCCAAGAATATAAGAAATGCATATTATTAGTAGATTTGGATAGAAAACACTCTGAAGTTTCGAAAACTGTTTGAATCATGTCTGTGAGTATAACAGAACTTATGTAGCAGGCAAAACCCAGAGGACTAACCGTTCAGAATATGAAAAAAAATTGAGGTCTGTCTGTTCAGTGAGTTCTCATTGGGAAATGATATTTCTTAGGCACTTGTTTTCAGTTCCTACCACTTCCACTGGATGTCACCGGTCTTTGGAATTTGGTTGAGGTTATTCCTTTGTGCAATGAAGAAGTACGGCCATCTAGGAAATGGGTAACACTGTAGAGAGTTGCGCAAGACTTGAAAAGTAGCGTTAGTTTCCTCTCGTCCTCTATTGAAAACAGATAGACCCGTCTTCAATTTGATCGATTATTAAGGACCAATTGTGATGTTTATGGGACATATTGGAGTGCCAACAAAAGAAGCTCGTCAAAGGTAAGGCATGTTTTATATTTTATTTCTGCGTTTTGTGTAGCGCCTGCAGGGTTGAAATATGCTACTCTTTGTTTACTGTTGTGCTATCATCAGATAATAGCTTCTTTTTCGCAGAAAAGCCTTTTTAAAATCTGACATTTTGGCTAGATTCACAACGAGTGTAGCTTTAATTTAGTAGCTTACATGTGTGATTTAATGAAAGTTTGATTTTGATATAATTTTATTTGAATTTGCCGCGCTGCATTTTCCCTGGCTTTTGACCAAGTGGGATGCAAGCGTCCCCTATACCATAAGAAGTAAAACAGGTTAACATTCACAAGGCCATAGGGACATACGGATTACCAGTTGGTGTCTAAACTGACTACTCCCTGACCCAGTCTGTAATACCTACATGTTTTAAGCAGACTACCATAGTCCCTGTGCCAAGAACGCCAAGGTAATCTGTCTAAATGACTAGCGCCCAGTATCACTCACATCTGTAGCCCTGAAATGCTTTGAAAGGCTGGTCATGGCTCACATCAACCCCATCCTCCCAAACACCCTGGACCCACTCCAATTTGCATACAGCCCCAAAAGATCCACAGATGCAATTTCTATTGCGCTCCACACTGCCCTTTCCCACTTGGACAAAAGTAACACCTACGTGAGAATGCTGTTCATTGACCACAGCTCAGCGTTCAACAGCATAGTGCCCTCGAAGCTCATCACTAAGCGAGGGTCCTTAGGATTGAACACCTCCATCTGCAACTGGATCCTGCACTTCCTGATGGGCTGCCCACAGGTAGTGAGCATAGCCAACAACAAATCTGCCACGCAGACCCTCAACACGGGGGCACCTCAGAGTTGCGTGCTTAGTCCTCTCCTGTGCTCCCTGTTCACCATCAACTGTGTGGCCGTGTGACTCCAACACCATTAAGTTTGCTGACAACACAATGGTGGTGGGCCTGACCACTGACGACAATGACACCGCCTATAGGGAGTAGGTCAGAGACCTGGCAACACCAGTAAGAGCTGATCGTGGAATGTGTTGAGAGCTTCAAGTTCCTCGGTGTCCACCTCACTAACGATCTGTCATGGTCGTGAAGAGGGCACGACAACAGCTCTTCCCCCTCAGGAGGCTGAAAAAATGTGTCATGGGCCCTCAGTCCTCAAAGTTCTAAGGCTGCACAATCGAGAGAATCTCTATTGGCTGCATCACTGCTTGATATGGCAACTTCTTGGCTTCCTACAGTAAGGTGCTAAAGAGGGTTGTGCATATGGCCCAGTCCATCACTGTTTTCGAGCTCCCTGCCAACCAGGACCTCTATACCAGGCGGTGTCAGAGGAATGCCCCAAAAATTGTCAGACTTTAGCCACCCAAGCCAGAGAATGTTCTCCCTGCTACTGCACGGCAAGCTGGTATCAATGCATCAAGTCTAGAATCAGCAGAACCCTAAACAGCTTCTAACCCCAAGCCATAAGACTTCTAAAAACTACTGCTAAATAGATAATCAAATAGCTTCCCGGACTACCTGCATTGACCATTTTTTTTTTGCACTGACCCTATGGACTCACACTGGACTCTACTTACACTGACACCGCACACACTAGATACACACACACACACACACACACACACACACACACACACACACACACACACACACACACGCACACACACACACACACACACACACACACACACACACACACACACACACACACACACACACACACACACACACATTGATGCGCCACACTCGCACACACTTTCCTACTCACCAAATACGCTGCTGCTATGGTCTTTTTCCCCCACATTTTATATTACTGTTAATCTAAAAAGGATTAAATAAATAAAAATAGTCAGCATACTACACACAATACCCCATAATGACAAAGCGAAAACATTGATTGATCATCCTTGATGTTTCTACCTTGATTGGAATCCACCTGTGGTAAATTTAAATGATTGGACAGGATTGTGTTGAGGCACAGATCTGGGGAAGGGTACCTAAACATTTCTGAACAGCATTGAAAGTCCAAGAACACAGAAGGGCCTTGGTCAGGGAGGTGACCAAGAACCCGATGGTCACTCTGACAGAGCTCCAGAGTTCCTCTGTGGAAATGGTTGTCCTTCTGGAAGGTTCTCCCATCTCTGCAGCACTCCACCAATCATGCCTTTATGGTAGAGTGGCCAGACGGAAGCCTCTTCTCAGTAAAAGGGACATGACGGCCCACTTGGAGTTTTCCAAAAGGCACCTAAAGGACTCTCAGACCATGAGAAAAAAGATTATCTGGTCTGATGAAACCAAGATTGAATGCTTTGACCTGAATGTTAAGAGTCACATCTGTAGGCAACCTGGCAGCATCTCTACAGTGAAGCATTGTGGTGGCATTATCATGCTGTGGGGATGTTTTTCAGCAACAGGGACTGGGAGACTAGTCCGGATCAAGTGAAAGATGAACGGAGCAAAGTATAGAGATCCTTGATGGGAACCTGCTCCAGAGTGCTCAGGACCTCAGATTAGGGCGACGGTTCACCTTCCAACAGGACAATGACCCTAAGCACACAGCCAAGACAACGCAAGAGTGGCTTCTGTATATGTACAGTACACAGCTACCTCAATTACCTCGTACTCCTGCACATCGACTCGGTACTGGTACTCCCTGTATATAGCCATGTTGTTTTCTACTCCCCATATATAGATGGCATGTTATTCACTGTATTTATTCCTCA
Organism: Oncorhynchus masou masou; assembly: GCF_036934945.1. Taxonomy (NCBI): domain Eukaryota; kingdom Metazoa; phylum Chordata; class Actinopteri; order Salmoniformes; family Salmonidae; genus Oncorhynchus; species Oncorhynchus masou. The sequence continues at coordinate 54,538,294 of NC_088241.1, read as the reverse complement.
TGCCACTATTTATTTTTATCGATACCTTTTTTTACCCATTTTCTCTCTCCAATTTCGATGTATCCAATTGGTAGTTAGTCTTGTCTCATCGCTGCAACTCCTGTACGGCCTCGGGAGTCAAAACACAACCCAACCAAGCAGCACTGCTTCTTGACACAATGCCTACTTATCCCAGAAGCCAGCCACACCAATGTGTCGGAGGAAACACCATACACCTGGCTATCGTGTCAGTGTGCACTGTGTCCGGCCTGCCACAGGAGTTACTAGTGCACGATGGGACAAGGACATCCCTGCCGCCCAAACCCTCCCCTAACCCGTATGACGCTGGGCCAATTGTGAGCCACCCCATGGGTCTCCCGTCGTGGCCAGCTGCGACAGAGCCTGGACTCAAACCCAGAATCTGTAGTGACACAGCTAGCACTGCGATGCAGTGTATTAGACCACTGCGCCACTCAGAAGGCCTCGTGCCACTATTTCTAGTTTATTCCTCGTCTTTAACTCTGCACTGTTGGGGTTGCAAACTTAGACCTAAGACCTTTTCAGCGAAACATTTTCTATTAATTTGTAAAAATGTCTAAAAACATTATTCCACTCTGATGTGTGTGTGTGTGTGTGTGTGTGTGTGTGTGTGTGTGTGTGTGTGTGTGTGTGTGTGTGTGTGTGTGTGTGTGTGTGTGTGTGTGTGTGTGTGTGTGTGTGTGTGTGTGTGTGTGTGTAGGCCAGTGACACAATCTCAATTTACTTTATATATTTTTTTTCTTCAGGCTATAACACAACAAAATGTGGAAGAAGTTGAGGGCTGTGAATATATTCTGAAGGCACTTCATACAGTCCGGATGAGAGTGTCTGCTAAATGACTAAAAGTGGTCTGACGGAATTTCTTTCTCTCTGTCCCAGGTAAGGGAGGAAAGAATCGTAGACGTGGAAAGAATGAGAACGAGCCAGAGAAGAGAGAGCTGGTGTTCAAAGAGGATGGGAAGGGTGAGTGGAGGGAGTGAGGGTGATGGGGGAGTGCAGGGGTCTCTGCCAGGGCTTGTGTGAGGTGTAGGTTTTTGCTCCAGCAAAGCAGTAACATGGCTGATTAAACAAACCAATTCTTTGTTCAAGACATGATTGGTTGATTAGTTGGTGTGTTACTGCTTTGGCTGAAGAAAAAGCCTGCACCTACACCAGCTCTAAAATAAGAGTCATTTTTAATGTTGTAAAATAACAACTGCCAGTCTCTTCCCTGTGTAGAATACCTTACCTGCTCCTAACAGTGTTCTAGATTGAATATGCAGCTCTCTTTTGTCCAGGGTTCTGGATTGCAGATAGAACTAGAGCCCTGTTTTAGAGCAGACGTATTGCATTGAAGGTGTTGTCATTCAAACGTAATGATCAGCATGTCTATATTCAGTGGGAGCAGTGTACCCCTCTCTCCTGTGCTGTAGAGTACATAGTTGAAGTCGGAAGCTTACATGCGCCTTAGAAAATACATTTAAACTCAGTTTTTCACAATACCTGACATTTAATCCTAGTAAAAATTCCCTGTCTTAGGTCAGTTAGGATCACCACTTTATTTTAAGAATGTGAAATGTCAGAATAATAGTAGAGAACGATTTATTTCAGCTTTTATTTCTTTCATCACATTCCCAGTGGGTCAGAAGTTTACATACAACCAATTAGTATTTGGTAGCATTGCCTTTACATTGTTTAACTTGGGTCAAACATTTTGTGTAGCCTTCCACAAGCTTCCCACAATAAGTTGGTTGAATTTTGGCCCACTCCTCCTGACAGAGCTGGTGTAACTGAGTCAGGTTTGTAGGCCTCCTTGCTCGCAAAAACTTTTTCAGTTCTGCCCACAAATGTTCTATGGGATTGAGATCAGGGCTTTGTGATGGACACTACAATACCTTGACTTTGTTGTTCTTAAGCCATTTTGCCACAACTTTGGAAGTATGCTTGGGGTAATTGTCCATTTGGAAGACCCATTCGTGACCAAGCATTAACTTCCTGACTGATGTCTTGAGATGTTGCTTCAATATATACACATCATTTTCCTTCCTCATGAGCCATCTCTTTTGTGAAGTGCATCAGTCCCTCCTGCAGTAAAGCACCCCCACAACATGATGCTGCCACCCCTGTCCTTCACGGTTGGGATGGTGTTCTTCGGCTTGCACGCCTCCCCTTTTTTCCTCCAAACATAACAATGGTCATTATGGCCAACCAGTTCTATTTTTGTTTCATCATACCAGAGGACATTTCTCCAAGAAGTGTCCCCATGTGCAGATGCAAACCGTAATCTGGCTTTTATATGGCGGTTTTGGAGCAGTGGCTTCTTCCTTGCTGAGTGGCCTTTCAGGTTATGTCGATATAGGACTTGTTTTACTGTGGATATAGATACTTTTGTACCTGTTTCCTCCAGCATCTTCACAAGGTCCTTTGCTGTTGTTCCAACATTGATTTGCACTTTTCGCACCAAAGTACATTCATCTCTAGGAGACAGAACGCATCTCCTTCCTGAGCGGTATGACGGCTGTGTGGTCCCATGGTGTTTATACTTGCGTTATATTGCTTGTACACATGAACGTGGTACCTTCAGGCGTTTGGAAATTGCTCCCAAGGGTAAACTAGACTTGTGGAGGTCTATTATTGTTTTCTGAGGTCTTTGCTGATTTCTTTTGATTTTCCCATGATGTCAAGCAAAGAGGCACTGCGTTTGAAGGTAGGCCTTGAAATACATCCACAGGTACACCTCCAATTGACTCAAATGTCAAATAGCCTCTAAGCTTCTAAAGCCAAGACATAATTTTCTGGAATTTTCCAAGCTGTCTAAAGGCACAGTCAACTCAGTGTATGTAAACTTCTGACCGACTGGAATTGTGATACAGTGAAATAATCTGTCTGTAAATAATTGTTGCGAAAATGACTTGTCATCCACAAAGTAGATGTCCTAACCGACTTGCCAAAACTATAGTTTGTTAACAAGAAATGTGTGGAGTGGTTGAAAAACAAGTTATTTTTTAATGACTCCAACCTAAGCGTCTGCAAACTTCCAAATTCAACTGTAGGTGTGTCCCTCTCCGGTGCTGTAGAGTACATAGTGTATGTAGGTGTGTCCCTCTCGGGTGCTGTAGAGTACATAGTGTATGTAGGTGAGTCCCTCTCCGGTGCTGTAGAGTACATAGTGTATGTAGGTGTGTCCCTCTCCGGTGCTGTAGAGTACATAGTGTATGTAGGTGTGTCCCTCTCCGGTGCTGTTGAGTACATAGTGTATGTAGGTGTGTCCCTCTCGGGTGCTGTAGAGTACATAGTGTATGTAGGTGAGTCCCTCTCCGGTGCTGTAGAGTACATAGTGTATGTAGGTGTGTCCCTCTCCGGTGCTGTAGAGTACATAGTGTATGTAGGTGAGTCCCTCTCCGGTGCTGTAGAGTACATAGTGTATGTAGGTGTGTCCCTCTCCGGTGCTGTAGAGTACATAGTGTATGTAGGTGAGTCCCTCTCCGGTGCTGTAGAGTACATAGTGTATGTAGGTGAGTCCCTCTCCGGTGCTGTAGAGTACATAGTGTATGTAGGTGTGTCCCTCTCCGGTGCTGTAGAGTACATAGTGTATGTAGGTGTGTCCCTCTCCGGTGCTGTAGAGTACATAGTGTATGTAGGTGTGTCCCTCTCCGGTGCTGTAGAGTACATAGTGTATGTAGGTGTGTCCCTCTCCGGTGCTGTAGAGTACATAGTGTATGTAGGTGATTCCCTCTCCGGTGCTGTTGAGTACATAGTGTATGTAGGTGAGTCCCTCTCCGGTGCTGTAGAGTCTTTCTCTCTCCTGTAGAGTATGCCCAGGTGATTAAGATGTTGGGTAATGGGAGGTTGGAAGCCATGTGTTTTGACGGAGTGAAGCGGCTCTGCCACATCCGAGGAAAACTCCGGCAAAAGGTCACACACACACTCACACACACACCCCCCCGATCACACTGAAACAGAGGAAACCCTGACTGATGCCGACTCAAAGCTTTTTTCACTATGGACTGTCAACTGTTACACTTGAGTCCATACAGTGTATCTAATGAATTTAATTTGTGTTTTTGTTAAGTATTCAGACCCCTTGACCTTTTCCACATTTTACATTACAGCCTCAATCTACACACAATACCCCATAATGAAAAAGCAAAATCCGGTTTAGAAATGTTTGCTAATTTATTACAAATATAAAACATTTAAATATGACATTCAGACCCTTTACTCAGTACTTTGTTGAAGCACCTTTTTGCAGCGATTAAAGCCTCAAGTCTTCTTTGGTATGACGCTACAAGCTTGGCACACCTATATTTGGGGAGTTTCTCCCATTCTTTGCAGATCCTCTTAAGTTCTCTCAGGTTGGAGGGGAGCATCACTGCACAGCTGTTGTCAGGTCTCTCCAGAGATGTTTGATTGGGTTCAAGTCCGAGCTCTGGCTCGGCATGACGCTTGGCATTCAGGCCAAATAGTTCAACCTTGGTTTCTTTATACCAGAGAATCTTGTTTCTCATGGTCTGAGAGTCCTTTAGGTGCCTTTTGGCAAACTCCAAGCGGGCTGCCGTGCCTTTTACTGAGGAGTGGTTTCCCTCTGACCACTCTACCATAAAGGCCTGATTTGGTGGAGTGCTGCAAAGACTGTTCTGGAAGGTTCTCCCATCTCCACAGAGGAACTCTGGAGCTCTGTCAATGACCACCGGGTTCTTGGTCACCTCCCTGACCAAGGCCCTTCTCCCCCGATTGCTCTGTTTGGCCGGGCGACAAGCTCTAGGAAGAGTCTTGGTGGTTCCAAACTTCTTCCATTTAAGAATGATGGAGGCCACTGTGTTTTTGGGGACCTTCAATGCTGCAGACATGTTTTGGTACCCTTCCCCAGATCTGTGCCTGGACATAATCCTGTCTCTGAGCCCTACAAACTACCTCATGGCTTGGTTTTGGCTCTGACATGCACTGTCAACTGTGGGAACTTTTATATAAACAGGTGTGTGCCTTTCCAAATCATGTTCAATCAATTGAATTTACCACAGGCGGACTCCAATCAAGTTGTAGAAACATCTCAAGAATAATCAAAGGAAACAGGATGCACCTGAGCTCAATTTATTTAGTCTCATAGCAAAGGGTCTGAATACTTATGTAAATAATGTATTTTTGTTTCTTATTTTTAGTTTATTAACTCATTCTAAAAACCTGTTTGCTTTGATATTATGGGGTATTGTGTGTAGATTGAGGGAGGGGGGGAAATGTATTTAATCCATTTTAGAATAAGGCTAATTTAACAAAATGTGGAAAAAGTCAAGGGGTCTGAATACTTTCCAAATGCACTGTATTTTAACCAAACCTTTAGATTGTTATCCATTCATCTGAATAATTCCTCAAAAGCATTTTTGCATTTCTCTCCTCTCTTCTTTCAGGTGTGGATTAACACGTCAGATATCATCCTGGTAGGATTGAGAGATTACCAGGTGAGATGACCAGAAACATACCACTGCAGTTGTTGTAGGGTGTGAGTCTGTTTGTTTGTCACTGTATCATAAACAGAGGTTTGGGTTTCTCTCTCTCTCCCCTATAGGACAACAAAGCTGATGTGATCCTGGTGTACAATGCAGATGAGGCCAGAAGTCTGAAGGCTTACGGAGAACTGCCGGAGCACGGTGAGTACCAGGAAGAGTAGCTGTCCCTACGGTAACAGCTAATGATGTTTGTATAGTGGTCATGTAGGAGAGGAAACGAGGAAAGGAAGCTAGTTGAAATGATTGAGGCACACAGACCATGACAGCCACTGTTGACTGCTCTTTCTTGTCCAATTTCTGTTTTGTTTGCACTTCCCTGTTCACTCTCCGATACCTCCCCTTTCTATGTCCTCCCTCTCTTAGCCAAGATCAACGAGACCGACACCTTCGGTCCTGGGGAGGATGAAGACATCCAGTTCGATGACATTGGAGATGATGACGAGGACATTGACGATGTAGGTGCTAAATCTATATTTGTATTGCTTTCTGAAAGTTTAAATTTAGAAGTGTTTTAATTCCCTCTTCTCCTTTCCCCCTCTCTTCCTTCAGATCTAAGGACCTTCTACCAGAGGGTATGGTTCGATTTTCCCCTTTTCGCTGAAAATCAACACAGGACTTCTGTACCCCACACACACACACACACACACACACACACCAAATTTCAAGGTTGACCCTCCCAATTTCTCATTGATACCATGACTGCAGCTACTCACAATCTCTTGCATTATATTTTTAATGTATTTATATCAATTTCACGCAGAGTGGAATTTACTTACAAGTACAGAATCTCTGGATTCGCAATAAAAAGATAAACCATTTTATGTTTGGTCTTGCGGTCTGTATCATTGTAGTTGAAAGTGAACATTGCTCTTTATATTAGTTAGGATTATTTATTTATTTATTACGAAACACATTAACCCTGAAGTTGCCTCTGTATCCTTTGAAATGTTTGTTTAATTAGATATTGTATTCCGATGATATTTTGCAATTACAGAACGATTTGTTTGTATTGATCAAAGCCTAATTGAAGGCTCTACCTCCCCTTCTGTTTTTCTATTGTTTACCCATGTTTGTTTGTTTGTTTGTCTGTTGGTTTTATGCTTGATTTGATCCACTACCAGAGGGATGTCACAAAGCCTCACTCGGTTTAAGGTAATTCAAAAAAATGTTTTTAGATGGGGTTATTTTCCTAAGATATTCTTGAATATGGGTTGTCTCATCAATTATTCCATGCCTATTTCTAGAAAATATTTATTAAAAAAAAAAAAGAAAGAATTATTTTAGAATATTATAGAATGTTATTTATCTGTTATCTCCTTGGTCCTGCTTTGTGACACCTCCCTGTCTGTCAGAGAAAACAGCTAGCTGCTACCTAGCCTGGTGCTCTAGTGTTGCGCAGGTTGGAATTTATGAATATTGCTGTGGAGGCAGCACTACAGTGGTCACTAGCTGGCACAGCCACAAATTCATAACCCTAATGCCTGACTCAAACCTTCAATTAAGACCAAAAAGCACTGTTTTGTTTTCATACATTTTTACGATATAGACCATTTTTACTTTGCATTTAGTGCAGGGATGGGCAACTCCAGTCCTCGTCGGCCGGAGTGGTGTCACTATTTTTCTCCATCCTTAGCATACATGGCAGATTGAACTAATTGCATTCTAAACTGAAGATCATGATTAGATGATTTATTGGAGTCAGGTATTTTAGCTGTGACACCAATCAGGCTCCTGAGGACTGGAGTTGCCTATCCATGATCTAGTGGAAATCGCTCAGTTCTTCCCCCAGGGCAAGATTCATGACAATCAACGTGCCTGTTGCTGCCCTAGTCAATTCCTCTGTTCCTTTACTGTCATGCCTAAGATGTCATGCAAGACTTGGCATCGATAGAGGAGTTGGCAACAACACACACGGTGTATGGGACTAGCCTAGATAAATATCACTGGACTGTGTCTGTCTTGAACACTACTGCCAGTGCTTGTGTTGAGCTATAATGTACTATGATGTCTGATGGCTCACTATAGGGATTTCCAATAAATAACTTAATTCCATGGGCTTGACATGATCTTAGGGTGGCACACAAATGGACCAATGTCATCAGGGTTAGGAGAGGGTTTGGCCTTTGTTGTAAATAAGAATTTGTTCTTAACTGACTTGCCTAGTTAAATAAATCAAAAAAGGTCTTCCCTGAGAAAGACGTTAACCTGTGCTTGTTTGTATGAACCAGACGGTGGCGCCACATTCAAACCTTATATAAACCTTGTATAAACCTTATCCACGTGGTTATTACATTAATAATATTACACAATGACGTAGTAATACAAAGATGTTTCTGTAATACAGGTTTGTTTTTTTGAATTGAACATTCTTGTTGGTCTTTATATTTGTAAAGTTTGTATGTAGCATATGGAGATGTGTGAAATTGACTCCTCAGCCAGAAGTGTCCACTTGTGCAGCGGAGTAGCTGGCTTTTGGCGTGGCGCGACTGGTAAAATGCTTCGGGAGGGCATTCACTTGAGCTAGTTCAGCAGAGGTCCTGGGTGGTATGGGGGGTGATAAGAGACTTAATAAAGCCTAGGCCACCGTGTGGCTGCCTTACTAATGTCTGCGTGAAGCCTGCGTGTAGCGTCAACTAACATGTCGTCATATCAACACCGTACTAACGTCTGCGTGACGCCTGCGTGTAGCGTCAACTAACACGTGGTCATATCAACACCGTACTAACGTCTGCGTGACGCCTGCGTGTAGCGTCAACTAACACGTCGTCATATCAACACCGTACTAACGTCTGCGTGATGCCTGCGTGTAGCGTTAACTAACACGTCGTCATATCAATACCGTACTAACGTCTGCGTGACGCCTGCGTGTAGCGTCAACTAACACGTCGTCATATCAACACCGTACTAACGTCTGCGTGACGCCTGCGTGTAGCGTCAACTAACACGTCGTCATATCAACACCGTACTAACGTCTGCGTGACGCCTGCGTGTAGCGTCAACTAACACGTCGTCATATCAACACCGTACTAACGTCTGCGTGTTAATGAAAGTCATACGGTGGATATTTATATTAATTCAATCTCAACCATAAATGTTAGAAACTTACCGTTTTCCCCGTGCAAGCCGACATGCCGAAGTAGCCTCCGAGTTTAGCCTATGGCTTGTGTATTCCCTGTTATCGCTAATGGCCTAGAAAAGATTGTCCAATCTATAGGTAATCTGTCTTGTCTTCAACACCTCGTGGTTTGTTATCTCATCTCGCTGTAGATCTACATGTTAGCCAATCACAGACTGTGTTGTTACCAGTTCTCAGTAGCTTACATCAGAAAGCCAATAAGAGTTGTGTCCACAACTTTCAGTCGAATAGAGGAGTTCATAGGCTTTCCCAGAGGGTCCTTGCTATTCTGCATTCTTGGGATGTCCCTACCTCCTATCAAGTGTAAATGTAAATTGGTTAAGTTTAGTGTTAGTTTAGCATTCAGGGTAAGGATGTCCCAAGGAATCCAGATAGCAGTGATCGTTCATAGACTGAGAGACTAGCACGGTATTTGTTAGCTCAGAGGCGACACAGACATTCAGCAGAAGCGATTTTCGAGTGTTTGCCCCAGATAGTTTCCTTAGATGATGAAAAGAATTACCAAGATGTCCTTGATCCAACTGAGTAAGTAAGTAAGTAGGCTATGTTTAAGTTGTGATATTTAGGCCTACTGTGTTGATGAATTTGGTATATTTGAAAATAATTTTTGTTGATAACGAGTTAAGGCCTTTTGGTAGGCCGTCATTGTAAATAAGAATTTGTTCGTAACTGACTTGCCTAGTTAAATAAAATACACAAGTTAGAAATTGTGCTACTAATGCATAAACACGTCTCATAAAAGTAATTCTGTTTTTGTTTGGTTAACTTTTGGAAATTGTAGAAATAAAAAATTGTCCTTCAGAAGTAGCTAGGTAGGCTAACGTTAGTTAGCTAATTATTTTGTTAGCTATCATACAGTAGGCGTATATTATAGTTAATTAATATTATAGTACAACAGTCACCCACGAAGCATCGTTACCCATCGCTTCACAAAAGCCGTGGCCCTTGCAGAGCAAGGGGAACCACTACTTCAAGGTCTCAGAGCAAGTGACATCACTGATTGAAACGCTATTTAGCGCGCACCACCGCTGACTAGCTAGCCGTTTCACATCTGTTACAAAAGCACCCACAAGCTACCGGTGACTGAAAACACAATCATCACGGGACTAACGAGTGACGAATTTCTGCAAGTGTATACTCATCAGACGTCATGATATGTCATCAGAAGTGTCCACTTAATTTGATGGCTGAGGGGAGAGGGTGTGTCTTAAGTGTTTGGAATGCAGCCAATGAGATGACAAGTTATCATGCACATTTTTTTTCACTTGAGAAATACTGCACCAAGCATCTTAGTCGCACAATTATACATCTAAGAACTCCTGAGAAAACGTAGAAATTAATTACAGATTTCTTGATTTATCTTAGATACATTTGGACTATTTTGAGGAAGTGTTTCTGGTGATGTTGTTGCTATGGTTGCTCAAAAGGGACAAACAGTAATATGGCTGTTTTTTGTTTTTCAAGCAAAGGTCTTTAGGGAGAATTTTTGTATTTTATTTAAGTATGCGAGCACAGGTGTTCGTTTTATGGAATGCTGTTTGAGTCTTTGCATGTCCATACAGATACAATAAGCTTTTATTTGACAAGCGCCACCATGGGGCTCCTGAGTGGAGCAGCGGTCTAAGGCATCACTGTAGTCCCTGGTTCGATTCCAGGCTGCATTACATCCTGCCATGATTGGGAGTCCCATAGGGCAGCGAACAATTGGCCCAGGGTAGGCCGTCATTGAAATAAAAATGTGTTCTTAACTGACTTGCCTTGTTAAATAATGGTTCAATTTAAAAATAAATGATTAAAAACCATTTTGATCAGTAGCGCTGTCAAAGATATCCAATACTGCATTGGTAATAAGGTATTATTTGTTAAACCGAATGAGAAAACATCTTTGTTTTGACATTAGATCAAGATCAAACGAACAGGATCAAAAATGTTTGCAAATATCTTTGATACAGATGTTATTAACAACTTCTGTGGTAGCTAGCTTTAGCATGGTACCTAGCTAGCACAAAAGCAATCAGCCTGAAAACAATGACCAGTAGAAACTGCAGTCATTTTCAATATTCTTAGCAATGATTTAGGAATCCATGTGCGTAAGTATTAGCTAGGTTGCCACTTGTTGTTCTCCTATTGAAATAACTGGCTAGTCAGCTACTTAACCCTGTTGCCCAAAACTAACTGTTATAAGCAGCCAGCTATCTTCATCTGGCTAGTATGGCTTGGCCAGACCGGGATGTGTGTTGTGAAGTTAGCCACAATAGTGGAATTTGCGTGTTGTCTTCAAAATAAAAGTCCCTATTTAAAAATGATGCAGAAGGTTACAATTGGTGGAATCATGACATATTTAGACTAGATAATGTTGAACAAGTTTGGAATGTGGAGCAATGAAATGGGGTATCAGTCTACTGGGTGAAATCCACAGAACAGAACTGTGAAGTGTTTATTTTAGTATCCTGGCTCTTATTGCAGGACTGTGACTGTGTGAAATCAACTCTCCAGTCAGCCTATTGTGTGTATTGACATTCATGTTGTGCTGTACAGCCTTACCTAAGGATTGGGGATCAATGAAATGGGGTATCAGTCTACTCAGTACCCAAGTGCTTTTTCCCCCCAAAGTCCTTGAGTTATCAAGCTCCAAAACATCCACATTGTATTGTTTTTCCTTACGGAATAGTGTTCAATACAAATGTGGCTCAATTCAGTGGTTTCAATGTCCCACAATAAGAGCTACGACGTTAATGTTCTGTGGGTGTCACTGTGTAGACTGATACTCCATGTCATTGATCCACAATCCATAGGTAAGGCTGTACAGTGAAATAAGTATGCCCCCAATGCAATTCTAAAGTCTAATACATCCAGTTGATTTAAACAGATTGTTTTCTAATTAAGAAATGATTGTCTTTTTTAAAATTTATATAAGAACATTCCAAACTCGTTTGGCATTATCTATTCCATTATGGCATGATTCCACTATCTGTATTAATTTGTATCACTTTGAATTGTGTACTTTTATTTTGAAGGCAAACAGCAAATTCCGCCTGTGTGTAATACTTATTGTGGCTAGCTTCACATAGGTGGGTCCGACCACCATTATTCAAATACAAACGGTCTTATTAATTAGGAGTATTTTAGATGATGGCACCTAGCTAGATATTTAGCTAAAACTGTTTTTGGGGAAGAACATTGTTTGCATCCATCAGCTAGCTTTTTTTTTCATGACCAGCACTGTCCAGAGTTTGGGGAGGTGTGTCTGCGCTCGGGCGACAGGTGCGTCAAAACTTTACCAGCATCATAGCATACATATCGGTGATTCGCTGTGACATATGTAACACGAGTGAAAGCGTAATCCATGTGTAACAACTACGTAAAAAATCATGAACGTGTTAAATTATGTGACGTGCAGTCATTCAGGTCCTGATTGGTCAAATAGTGTTATTTGACGTATCTTTTTGGACACACAAAGACCCAAACGGGGTTCCATATCGCTTCGCCTAGGGGCAAACAGAGCCTATATATGCGGACCCTTTCGTCACGGTCAGAGTTGGGATGATGCAGCAGGAGAGAATAGAATATACATATTTGACACGTTTCACAATACTGAGCCAAATTAAGTCAAGCTGTAGGCCTACTCGGCTGGATATCTGTTCACTCTAACTTCTCTCCATCTTATACTATTTCTGCTTCAGAAATGTAGCGTGAACAAACCCTTTCTCAAAATGGCAGATGCCTTGTCTCCTTTTCTTTATCCAGGGCAACAGATAGGATCTGACACGCGCATGTGTGAACGTTTAATTGGTGTCGCTAACAGATAGGATCTGACACGCGCATGTGTGAACGTTTAATTGGTGTCGCTGTTCCGAATGACACACCCCTATGAGACCCAATTGCCTCGATATACTGCCGGTGTTATATACCCTGCAGCTCTTGCGCATCACGTTTTCTATAGGAAATCAGACCTTGGTAAAAATGTTGTGTGCGTTTTCATGACCATTATTAGCCTAAAACATTGGAAAGAAGGGATAATCCGATTTCTGCGTGAAACGGAAGTCTGAAAGAACCTGTAAATTGCATTTAAATTAATCCCACCCCAGAAATGGTCAATTGCAGCACCGTGACCAAACGACTACATAGGGGACTATAATAGCCAGCCTGGGTAATGTAATTATAAGTCAATGGTCACATATAAAAACACATCTAGTGCATTAAGCCCAGGCTATTGCTACATGTTTTAATTTTCAGCACATGTTTTCCCAACGACCACAGGGCTCCATAAATATTTTTATGGAGCCAAACTTTGTGCCGCAACAGCCTCTGCAGGCATAACCATGCATGTGGCCCCTGTTTGCCTTTAGCCCCAGGAGTGTGTGATTGCAGCTGCAATTGGGGTGTTTTTGCTTGTGAGCATTCCTGCTCCTTCATGAACGCCCCCTGCCTCAAGCATCTCATTGGTTGCTGCATAAATACCTGCTTTGAGAACTACATCTTCATGCTTGTGTGACACTTTTGAATGTTGGTAAAAAGAGAAATATAAGTATTATCTGAGTTTTATGCCCCCGTCTCCCCTGTACAGGAATTCTTCCTGCTAGCTAGCCTACAGCGGGACACCCCAGTAGACAGTGTCCTTTGCTCCAGCCTCTCCTGTACAGGAATTCTTCCTGCTAGCTAGCCTACAGCGGGACACCCCAGTAGACAGTGTCCTTTGCTCCAGCCTCCCCTGTACAGAAATTCTTCCTGCTAGCTAGCCTACAGCGGGACACCCCAGTAGACAGTGTCCTTTGCTCCAGCCTCTCCTGTACAGAAATTCTTCCTGCTAGCTAGCCTACAGCGGGACACCCCAGTAGACAGTGTCCTTTGCTCCAGCCTCTCCTGTACAGAAATTCTTCCTGCTAGCTAGCCTACAGCGGGACACCCCAGTAGACAGTGTCCTTTGCTCCAGCCTCCCCTGTACAGGAATTCATCCTGCTAGCTAGCCTACAGCGGGACACCCCAGTAGACAGTGTCCTTTGCTCCAGCCTCCCCTGTACAGAAATTCTTCCTGCTAGCTAGCCTACAGCGGGACACCCCAGTAGACAGTGTCCTTTGCTCCAGCCTCCCCTGTACAGGAATTCTTCCTGCTAGCTAGCCTACAGCGGGACACCCCAGTAGACAGTGTCCTTTGCTCCAGCCTCCCCTGTACAGAAATTCTTCCTGCTAGCTAGCCTACAGCGGGACACCCCAGTAGACAGTGTCCTTTGCTCCAGCCTCCCCTGTACAGGAATTCTTCCTGCTAGCTAGCCTACAGCGGGACACACCAGTAGACAGTGTCCTTTGCTCCTGCCTGCCCTCGCCATCATTAACAGAATTGTGCGAAAATGGTGCCCGACAGGCGGGGGGAGGACACTTTCTACCGTTGTTGCCTTCGCCTCTTCTTCATATTCTGTGGGGTTTATCGGCAGTTGGCATCCAACATTATGCAACGTACTGTACTGGAACACCCCACCTCCTGCTTGACTAGCTTCAAAATGGACCAATAGAAGTATAGAGAGGGATTCCTGCAGATTAAGGAATGCCTACATGCAGGAACTCCCTGAATCGTGGGCCACAATTGTACCATTCTCTCTAGCCCTACACCAGGGCCTAAAGCCTGTCTGCCCTTTGGCTTCTTTCTTGTCAGTTGTTCTCTCTCAACCCTTTCATGTTCTCCATTATGGGAGTATTTTCCCCAACATCTTTATCATAGACCCTTCTGCTGATTCTAACAGCTTGTTGTTATTTGATGTTTCCTCGGCTCTATTTTTAGTCTATGAATAAACCTCTGGAAGGCTGTGTGTGTGTGTGTGTGTGTGTGTGTGTGTGTGTGTGTGTGTGTGTGTGTGTGTGTGTGTGTGTGTGTGTGTGTGTGTGTGTGTGTGTGTGTGTGTGTGTGTGTGAGAGAGAGAGAGAGACAGACCACTGACCAGACGTACACTCTGATGTAAATAATGACGTAATGCAGTGCTTTCGGGTGCATGCCTGGTACGTGTGCTCTTCTGTGACTTAAACTCATAGACAAACCAAGCCAATATGGATTAAACTGTCATTAGCAAAAATAAGCTAATTAAAAATAAAAAGAGGTCAAGTTCATCAAACGGCGGGACTTCAATTCCATTCGAAGACAGTCAAATATTCACTTCTCCTGTTAGTGTCTCTCTTTTTGGCATCCCTCCACTCTAAAACTCTGTTTCTCTGCCATGTATCTCTCTCCGTACGGTTTTGCTGCAGTCGCATTCAGGCTGATTTGATTTGTTACTGCTGTTCTGCAGCGGCCGGCAGGAATCGGGAGGCATCCAAACACAGGAACAGACACAGGGACAGGAGTGGAGGGAACAGAGATGACCACAGTCACACCCGGTGCTCAGCACGAGGTGACAGGTGAGATGATGATGTTGAGGGCTCAGGAGTTACAGGCGGGTGTTTTGAGACTAGTCTTGGGATAACAATATTATTAGGGGATACTTTTTTTCTCTATTAAATTGCTCTTCTTTTGCTGTAGACTAAATGCTTTAAATTGAAATGAAATATGTCTGTATTGATTATAGAATCAGTATGTTTGTGAGTAGAGAATGTTACTATAACTCACCTGACACAGGGAGTGTTTAGCAAATGTTTGGATGTCTTGATGTTAAAAGTGTGTGAGTTATCTCTTAACATAAGCTGTGGGGCAGATCTGACTCTGCATGCATTTACATATCTTATGAAAGTAAAAAAACACTAGCTCATTGCGTGCTGTGTGCATATAGTCTGCATATATAGTAAGTGTGCATCTCTCTGTATGTGTGTGTTTGAGCATAGACAAGACCCTCCTGCTCCTCTTGTTTCGTAGTTTATATGTTGATTGACAGTGTTTCAGATAGGTAGACATAAACCACACACAATGCCCTGACCTCTGACCTCTAGCTACAACAGATTGACAGCAGGTTTATAGAGCTTTCTGTCTGACCCTGACATGGAGGGATGACCCCCAGGTCAGCTGGATGTGTGTCTCTTCCCCCTTACACACAGACAGGGTCAGGAATCATCTAGGGAAATTTGATGTCTTACTGACCGGAAATCAAACTTAGAAAATATATTTCTATGGAATCGTACCCTTGTCACATGCGCGTGTAAAGATCGACTGTGTGAGCCCACTGAGCAAAAGCCTAAGCATTAGCTCTGGCGTCTGTGTGTGTGTAAAGTGTGGTACTGATTCTACCCTCCAATGAGTAGTCATGACCTTGCCTTACATCAGCAGGACAAGGCCACTCACCAATGGGCACATATCCCCTTCTCGCCTGTCATCCAATCGCAACTGTCCAGCAAGTAAGCCACCTGTAGCATCATACTTATCTGTTTCTTAACAGAGACCAAGCTAAGCTACCTACTCCTGGACTAAAATGCTATCCGCGTCTGTGTAGCTACCTCTAATACTGGCTGATCTACTGTAGTTCGTTGTTCATTCAGCAACAGTATACTTCAACCTCTCCACTGATGTTAAATAAGTATGAAACACCTGCTCTGAGTTTCTCTTCTGTTCATAATTGCCTTCTATGTGCTCACTGACTCTCTATCTTCTCTCGTCCTTGTGTGTAAGGGTCACCGCGGATGGACAGAGTGCAGCTAGTGAGAGGGAGGAGACAGAGAAGAGTCAGGGTATGAGTCACACACACATTCAATAAACCAATATGAACTGTGTGTGTGTGTGTGTGTGTGTGTGTGTGTGTGTGTGTGTAGAGACCTAGGAGAGTTCCTGCGTGATAAAGAGCAGCAGCTGGAGCGTTTTTCAGAGGGAGGAGGATGGAGGAGCAGAAAAAAAGAGAGGAGAGGAGACAACAGCAGGAAGAGGAGGAGAAGGTCAGAGGTCAAACTACTATGCACCCTCGTTATTTTTGTCCTCAACGACTCCTTCCAACTCCCCCACACCCTGTTTACCTCTTTGCTTTAAAGGTGAACATCTCAACTGATGATTTGAAATTGATTGGGTGACAGCCCATCATTGCAGACAGACTCTCCCGTTTATGTTAATAGATTAATGATTGGACGGTCTCTGTGGCTGCACCATGATGTCATCGTTGACGTATCATGTGTCATTTCCTGGAATCAGACAATACATGATATATATCTGTCACACGCACATGGATATGAATATTTGATTATGTGTAGGACCAGATAGAGTTTCCATATGATACAATAGGATGTGATAGGATATGAGGCCAGTGGTAGCCTATAGAATTGATGTTGGTTGATTACTGCAGAATTATCAATTAGATATGTAAACAATATGAGTTAATATATTGATAAAAAACACTGTTGATTAATCTGTCTCTGGTTATTTAGGTGTGTGTGTGTTCTGCTGTAGAACTCTGTCTCTGGTTATTTAGGTGTGTGTGTGTTCTTCTGTAGAACTCTGTCTCTGGTTATTTAGGTGTGTGTGTGTTCTTCTGTAGAACTCTGTCTCTGGTTATTTAGGTGTGTGTGTGTTCTTCTGTAGAACTCTGTCTCTGGTTATTTAGGTGTGTGTGTGTTCTGCTGTAGAACTCTGTGGAGGTTCTATTTTAGTCCTGGCACCGGTCGGGTTCTGGGTTGCCTTAGCGATATTGTCCGCTATCACCTCAGATGACTCTCTCTCTTTCCCCTCTCTCTACCTCTCCTCCCCGTCTGCCTCTTTCTCCCTCTCCCCCACCCTCGGCTTCCCTCTATCTCTCTGGATCTCTTTATTGCTATCTCTCTCTTTTCTTCTCTCTTATTGATCTTCATCCCCCTCACCCATCCCTCCCTCCTCCCCTTCTCCTCTCCTGCAGTGGTGTGTGCGAGTCCCTCTTTCTCTCCCAATCTGAGGTGGGGCTTTCCCTTCCTCACAGAGAATACTGCAGCCTTTCCCCCAACATACTTAAGATACCCAACAACTTGTACATAAGATTTACAGCAGCTCATGCAATGCATGTGAATTGAAATATGTATAGGAGATTGATTGAAATGAGAGTGTGTGTGTGTGTGTGTGTCTGGTAAATGACATCAGAGCCTCTGTCTCTCTCTCTCTCTCTCTGCTGTAGATCTCAGTAGTCCAGACATGCAGGAGTTAACCCACCAGAGAAATACAGTCACTGAGCAGATGAAGAAGGAAGGAGGGATAGATGGAACGATGGAGGGAGGGTTGGAGGAAAGGAGGGAGTGAGTGGAGAATACAAAGGAAAAGAGTGGAGAATACAAAGGAAGAGAGTGGAGAATACAAAGGAAGAGAGTGGAGAATACAAAGGAAGAGAGTGGAGAATACAAAGGAAGAGAGTGGAGAATACAAAGGAAAAGAGTGGAGAATACAAAGGAAAAGAGTGGAGAATACAAAGGAAAAGAGTAGAGAAAACAAAGGAAAAGAGTGGAGAATACAAAGGAAAAGAGTAGAGAAAACAAAGGAAAAGAGTGGAGAAAACAAAGGAAAAAAGAGCATCTGCGATGTGACAAATGCAACCTGTGTCAGTACCATAGAGTACCCTCTGTGTGTGTATATGTCCCTATGACGTGTCTGTGTGCACTCAGTTGGGTGTCGTCAACAGAGGGGAACGGAGTAGAGGTTATATGTTGTCCCTCTAGCTGGCTAAATGCTTCCTCAAATAGAATCAGTTATTAGAGGGGGGGGGGGCAAAAGGGGAGTGGGAAGAGAGAGAAAAAAGGGAGGGGAAGGAGAGAGAATCTAGGGAGAAAGAGGTGAGCAGAGAGAGAAAGGGTGGAGTGAACAAGTGAGGGGAGGGAGAGAGAGTGACAGAGCAAGAGAGAGAGAAACAGAGCTACCTAGAGGGAGCAGCAGACACCGGTGGAGACAGGGATAGATAGAGAGGGATAGATAGCGAGTCTGAGACTCTGGTATATTTACCAGTGAGCAGCATACAGTGTGAGTGATTGAACGAACTGACACACTTGGAGGAGAGAAAAAGTGGCGAGGCTGCAGTTGCTCTGGTAACCATGGCGCAGCCGTCTCCATGTGCATCACCGGGTGTTCGTCGTCGTAGCGATGGCTCTGTGAGAGAGTGTCTATTTTTCCCCGTTTTGGAACGTAACGAACAGGAGAGACTGGAGGCCTTGGTGAGAAGACGGGAGAGAGGGGGAGAGAGGGAGAGACCGATGGGGGAGGACAGCAGAGACTCTATGGAGAACAGGCCTAAACGCTGGACCTGGGGAGGACCGCCTGGAGGGGGAGAGGGTGAGTACACTGTGGAGGAGGAGGGTGGGGGCATGGGAGAGACCGGGAGGGGGAGGGGAGAGATTGACAGGAGGTATGGAGGTTTAGGAGGTATGGGATGACGTGTGTGTGTGAGGGGGGACAAAGGAAGAGAGAGAGGAGAGGGGTTGATGGGATGTGTTCAGGATGGGGGAAAGGGTGGGGACAGTTTAGGACAGCTACACGGAAAAGGAAACTAGAGAAGAGAGGGGAGAGATGGATGGATGAAGATAAAGATAATGGGGGCAGGTGAATGAGAGATAAGGGACAATAAGGAGAGAAACGAGGGGTGAGAGAGGGAGGACAGAGACCAGAGAGAGAGAGGGGGAGGACAGAAAGAGGAAAAGGGTGTGGAGGCTGCAATGCAGGGGAGGACAACGCTTTGTCTTAAACTCATCAGCTTGGGAGAGGCTGCTGTGTGTGTGTGTGGGCCAATAGTATTATGGCTCATAACATTACTCTGTGATGATAAGAGAATTCTGTCTGTGTCACTGTCGTTTACCCTGCTGTTACAGGTGTGAGTTTTGCTGAGGAATCTTGTGTGTGTTGGGCATATCTCTGTTTCTGTGAAATGCTGCTACACTCCCTCAGTAGTGTGTGTGTTTGCGTGCATTGGGAAACAGGCCTGATTCCTGGGAGGGGCCTGAAATACGTATCTAATCACACACACACACATTGACGCGATATTTACTGCGTATGTTAACATCCATTGTTGCATTAGTGTCTGTCTCTCTCTCTCTACACACACACCCCTTGTCATATGTCTAGGCCTGATGTTATGGCACTGTTAAGGCTACGGGTATTATAGGATTTGCAATTGCATTTGTATCTTTATCTGTGTATTTTCATGGTATGTGTGTGTGAGTGCGTGCGTGCATTTATTTGTTTTCAGCGATGACGCTCCCATCAGTGAGCAGTACTGGAGCAGTAACCAGACTCTGTGACGCATTCATAATGCAATCAATTATTCACACACCCCATCAGGCCTAGGATGAAGTGGAGAATCGGCCCCTCTTATAGAATACACAGGCTACCATATTCTTCAACAATACCTTATAGAATCCTACAGAATAGCGTCTCTAGAGTACAAACGCTGGTAAAGCCTGGAGTATCAGCACCCATTATATTCTTCTTCAATTACTGATCAAAACATGACTATATTTCACTGGGGTGATAACCAGCGGATGGACGATAGATCTGAACTGAGATCAGTTGATGCTGCATCATGCAGGATATCAGATTACACAGCTCCAGTCTGACTGCAGTGCACCGCGTACGTGTGTCAGAGACTCATAGGTGTGTGCGTGTATACAAATGCGCCACGTAGGTCTGTGTACGCAGTACATAAGTGAGTATAAATTCAACACTCGGATGTGTGTGTATGATTGTTATGCCCAGGTGCGTGTGTAACGCTTTGCTTTCTCCGCTCTGACACACCTGCTACCAGGTCACCCTAAGACCCCGCCCTCTCATGCTATTGGCTCAGCTCTGCCTCATCATCCCGCCTCAGCTGCCAGCCCCAACCAATCCAGGAACGGTACAGACCACCTGACACCCTTAGGGTGATCCGCTGCCTGCATGTGTGTGTATATACCGGACATGTGCTGTTGTTGTGTGGCTGCATGCATGTTGTGCTTTGTGTTGCCAGTGCAAGACCGTTATTCCCCCTTCTGGGCAATAAAATATGACATTGTATTCTATTGTCCGTATTCACATTTTTTAAATATTTTGGCCCAAGTAGCCTATGTCCCATCTCATTGGTATGCTATGTGTTTTGCAGTGAGTTCTGCTGCCTTCCTGCATGGGAGTGTTTGTGAATATGGTTATGGTTGTGTTCTTCACACATCAAGTAAATGTCTGTGTGTGTGTGTGTGTGTGTGTGTGTGTGTGTGTGTGTGTGTGTGTGTGTGTGTGTGTGTGTGTGTGTGTGTGTGTGTGTGTGTGTGTGTGTGTTTGTTGTCTCCCTTTGGTCTTTGGGGTCCGTCAGCCCCCCCTCCTTGCCCAATCAGAACAAAAAGTTTATGTACTTCCTGTCTGTCTGGCCTATGGCGATGCTTGGTGATGCACATACAGTGTTCACAGTAGGGGGTCCAACTACCCCCCCCCCCCCCATCAGGATCTGTAGCAGACTGCCCCTGTAGCAGTCTAACCAAACACACACACTTTATATGATATGCAGCAGTCTGGTTAAAACCCTCCTCTCTCCTTTGTGCTAGACGGTCTGTGTATCCTTGTGTATCCATGTAAATATGGAACATGCATTAGTCTCTTAATATACAAGACTGAAGTCAAACTGAAGCCCAATCAGTGTGTGTTTGATGGGATTGATGGTTTGGTGTATGTGAATTTGTGGCATAGTTGTGTGTTTTAGATAGTGAGTGTGTTGTGTTTTATTGGTTGAATGGTCTGTTCACTAACCGAAGTGACATTTTAGTTGGAGTGTTCTCATGGTATGTGTTTGTAAAGCGTGTTGTGTGTCTCGTATTTGGGTGTAATGTGATTTGTGTCACTATTGCTCCAGGTACAAGTTGGCCCTAATCACAGATAGACATATCTGACCTTAGCTATTTTCTCTACCTACCTCCCTGAAGTGTGCACTCATCTCTCTCTCGTGAAGATTGGTGTAAGCAATTAAGACTTTCCACCATATTTCAGCCCATTCCTAACCTTCCCCATGAGCGGAAGTGAATGAGTTCACACATCAAGGATGAGGGTAGATAATGTGAATTTAGTATTAGTGGTTAAAGATGACTCGTACCTCTTCATGTCCCTATGGGGTGGAACGTCTGACTCTTTCTCCCATCATGCATCTCGCTGCAGTGTGTGACTTCTTGACACCGCCCTCCTCGGACCAGCCAATCACCAAACGGCTCTCCAACTCTTCAGCCTCCCTGCACTCACCAGATAGAGGTGTGTGTGTGCACCCACGTGTGTCTGTGCGTGTGTGTGTGTGTGTGTGTGTGTGTGTGTGTGTGTGTGTGTGTGTGTGTGTGTGTGTGTGTGTGTGTGTGTGTGTGGGTGTGAGAGTCGATTCATGAGGACGTGTGTCTAGTGTTGCCAAGCAACAGTATATAATATGACTCTCTTTTATGTATTTCTCTGCACCCCTCTGTTGGTGTGTTTCTTTGTTGTCCGTCTCTTTGTTTGCCCTATGACTATGCAGTGTGTGGTGTGTCCCCTCGTTTAGCGTCCCCTAGCCCCCAGCGGCCGGCCTACAAAGGTTCCCCCACCAGGAAGACCAGTAATGGGCCCCCGGAGGACAAGACCCCCAAAACACCCACAGTCGGTACCATGTGTGTTTGTACATGCATTTATATTACCACATTAGAATTCTGAGCAAAACCTGACTTCTTCTGTTGTGTTTTTAGACAGAGAGAGGCCTCGCCCCCTGTCTGACTGACTCTTCAATGAGACGCCTTGAATCTCCGACCACTCCGACCAGAAGCTCCTCCCCCAGAGCCCAGAGCAAAGGACTGGGCACGCCCAAAAGGTACAGAAACATGCAGTTGCACACACATAGGTTACCTGAACATTGTGGGAGTGTTGTGGGCCGTTGCTGACCTTGTTATTGTGCTTATTGTTAAGTACTGCAAGGTTGTATGAAAGGTTCAATTAAAGCAGTAAGGGTTCCTGGGTAAAATCCCTGAGCAAGCCAAGCCAGTAAAAAAAGCCATAATACAACCTATATTGTGATAATTGTGTTATTTGTTCATACGCCACCATGATATACAATAAGGTCGTCACAGCAAAAAGACAAGTCAACTACACATATATTTGTTTCATCAAAAACCAGAGAGCAACATCTGTCCGGTGACGTCCACAAAGCAAATAATGCATGAAACAAACAGTTATATGACCTGCAGCTTGGTCAAGCATGTTAATGTTTTCGACAGTTTACTAAACAACTACTGATTTAGAACCACAGAGTTACCGCAAGTCAGCACAAAGACATCAGGAGCACTGCCTCCACTATTCAAGCACAATTTAAATTTAAACATCAACAAGGCTATATATGCTTAGTTTAATACACTGAAAACTTAAAAATACCAAAAACAATTTAGTCCAAACGATGTTTCTAAATATCATGTGGCTGTCCATGGTACTGATTTCTCTCCGTGTGTATGCACATGTGTGTTGGCGAAACGGTCTATGTTCTATGGCTTTGTCAAACAGTATACTTTTATTTTTTTATTTTCATAGGCTACCTAGCTAAAATATTTGCTAGCCTAACTTCCTGGCATGGGCAACAATGAACCAGCTAAGTTTGCTAGCTAGTTAACGTGAGTCTATTAGGCTACATATTGAACTTCAATCAGCAGGCCAGTGGCACAACATGTTAATTTATGGTTAGATCAGAATCACCGTCATAATCATTGGCCTGTACAGAGGATTAAGTCAAAACCACAATCCAAATCCACATCTCCATCCATGGCTTAGGAAAGGGACAATTTAGCAAGATAGCTACTGCAGGACGTCAACACAAGCAGACCAGAAACACATTGAAAATTATGTTTTGCTTAGGAAGTTTTGCTTAGGATTGGGGTGAAGCCAAATCCACACTGGCCTCCCTTGGGGTGTTTTTCTGCACCAGGACAACCCACAGTTGAGCTCAGCTCAATGCTGATTGGCTAATTATTTTCTAATGTTTTTTATCAAGGAAGGCATCAATCAATCAAATGCTACTGCAGCAAAATGTTATACTCTTTTGGTCTAGACAACATCAGATACATGGGCTATACATACTGAGACAGAGGGGCACTGTTTCCCTCACTTGGATGATTTCTCCGGTGAGATTCAGATTCGAAATGTATTGTTTTTATTGGTGAAATATTTGGGGAAGCCTGGCTTCCCTTGGCACCCATGAATACTCACCACTGAATGAAAGTTGATTGTTATTACAGGGTGAGGTCAACTAAGAGTCGCGCCCAGTCCCCCTGCTCTCCGGGACAGTATCCTCCCTCCCCCCTCCGCCAGCGAACCCCGATAACCGAGGGCAACCAGGAGGCCAGGGGTCATGGAAACCTAGAGAGGAAGTCCTCTAAGCTGGACACACCAGAGAAGAAGACCTCCAAGTCCTCCAGCAGAGACCTTGCGGCAGGTAAGGTGTGTGTGCGTGTTTGAGCAGTTAGGGAGATGATCAGTGAGCTCAGAATTCACCACTGATATGCTCTGCCCTTGAGAGGAGAGCGAGGTGGATGGAGAGAGAGGTCTGTAACCTGAGCCACCCTAGACGAGAGGAGAGAACAGAACGCTTCAGAGAACTGCTTTCATCAGTGTCTGCTGTACCCCAAGTCATCTCTGTCTCTCTCCCCCACTGCTTCCCTCCTTCTCCTCTCAGAGTCTCCAGGTACGCCCACAGGCAGGAACGTTGCCGGGACATTGGATGCGGAGGAGGCTTCTAGACTGTTGGCTGAGAGGCGTCGTCTGGCCAGAATACAGAAAGAACAGGAGGACAAACTACGACAGGAGGAGGAGAGGTGTGTGTGTGGAGTATTTTTGTTTTATTTTTGTTCTCCCCAATATTCGTGATATCCAATTGGTAGTTACAGTCTTGTCCCATCGCTGCAACTCCCCTACGGACTTGGGAGAGGCGAATTTCGAGAGCCACGCATTCTCCGAAACAAAATCTGGCCAAGCCGCACTGCTTCTTGACATACTGCTCGCTTAACCCGGAAGGAGTCGCTAGAGTGCAATGGGACAAGGAAATCCCGGCCGCCAAACCCTTCCCTAACCTGGGAAACGCTGGGCCAATTGTGCGTCGCATCATTGGCGTCCCAGTCATGGCCGGCTGTGACACAGCCTGGGATCGAACCCGGGTCTGTAGTTACGCCTCAAACACTGCGATGCAGTGCCTTAGACTGCTGCGTCAATCGGGAAGCCCATGTGGAGTATTTGAATAGAGCAGTGCTCCCCAATTGGTGGCCTGAATTTAGGCTGCGGGTGATTTTATTTGCCTCCCAATGTTTTCTGAGCAAAAAAGCAAACAAACTATTTTTTGTAGGACATTAAAGAATGTCAAAACACCAGCAAATCATCTCCAAGTGATTGTAATTTTGGAAAACTGTTCCAAAATATTTCAACACATAATAGAAATATATATGTGATTGTATATAAATGTAAGCAAGGTTTGAAATGAATATGTTTTAGCCAGATATTATATCTTGTGGCCAATTTGTGGACAACAAATTATTTGAAATGATGTTCCGGCCCCCTGACCATCCACTCCAGAAAGAAATCGTCCCGCAGCTGAATTTAGTTGATGATCCTTGGTATAGAGCATCTGGCAAGAAGGAAGTGGGTATTTAGAGTGTATAAGGTGTGTGCGTTTTCTCACTGAGTGTGTGTGTGTGTGTGTAGGCTGAGAGCGGAGGAGGAGCAGAGGAGAGAGCAGGAGGCACTGGAGCGGCAGGCAAGAGAGGCGCAACAAGCGGAGGAGGAGAGAGAGAGATGGGAAGAGGAGAGGAAGACCAGAGAGGACGAGGAGAGAAGGACAAAGGAGAGACGTTGGAAAGACATGCAGGATCAGCTGGACCGAGAGGTCAGGGGTTAAGTCTCAGGGGTTAAATGTCAAACCAAAGAGGCATTACTGCAGCATGTAGGCCTGTCTAAGATGTCTAATGACAGATAGTCAATAAAAATATACATATCTCCAAGACCATGTTGGTAGCCGTTTCAAATCCATGTGGTTTATATATATATTGGTCTGTCTGATACATTGTGCTTTTAGCCTTGAATAACCTCCCTACTTCTGCTGATCTCATGCAATCTGACCCCACATTATGTCTGACCCACAGCTTCCTTAGTTCTTATCAGTTCAGGGCATTAATGTTTTCCTTGTGTTTGTGTGCAGAGAGAGGAGGCGTGTCTGCGTGCTCACAGGGAGACAGATAGGAAGAGGCAGGAGAGAGAACTGTTGCAGGTACAGGAGGAGCAGGAGAGACTGCAGAGGAAGAAGGTTAGCACACCTACCCCCCTCCCCCCTCCCCCGAACGCTGACATTTAAGCTGTTTTCCTAAACTCCTGTGTGTGTGTTTGTCCACAGCGGATTGAGGAGATCATGAAGAGGACACGTAAGAGTGAGACGGACTCCTTATGCCCAGGTATATACAAACAAGAGCGTGCGCACACACACACACACACACACATACACAGGGTGTACTGTCTGCAGGGTGACTCAGCAGACAGTGAACCGGTCAGGGTTACAGCTCCCCCATGTGGTGGAGAGGAGGGTATGTTGGGTTGTATTGTTTGCCTTACAGTATATATGACTCTTGACCATTAATGCATTAAGGTTTTGAGCTACTATTAATATGGTGTGACTAACCCCCTCCTCTCTCTCAGGTGTGTGTGACGTGAACGGGGGCCAGGCAGGACATGTCAGGGAGTTGGATCAGGAAGAGTCCCCCATCATCACGCTGGGACCCCTGGAGAGTAAGAGCTGTGGAGGGGACGAGCTGTCTGACGGGGTGCAGTCTATGGACGTCAGGTGAGCTGCACACACACACACACACACAGGTCCCCAATTCTTAACACTCATTTTTCATACTGTGTGTCTCCCCAGTCCAGTGTCCAGGGATGAGTTGGGTAGCGTTCAAGAGTTCTCTCCCATCAGCGATGGGTTAAACAGCATGAGTAACACCCAAACCCTTGAGCACCTCCTGGATCTCACCGCCCAGCCAGAAACGTCCCTTTACCCCATGCTGCAGGCCGGCAGTGCTGCAGCCCTGGGAGACCTCAACAAGAACCTGCTGATACAGGATTATAACCCCTCCTCCTTCACTAGCTCCTCCCCAAGCTCTGCCCAACTTCTCCACAACCTTAGCCCTGGCAAACTAGACATCTAGTAACCAGGTAACAGGTTTGGCCCGGGGAAGGCCGTCATTGTAAATAAGAATTTGTTCTAAACTGACATGCCTGGTTAAATTTTAAAAACTCACAAACGAACACACACTGTACAGCTCTGCTCTAATATTCATTCTCCTCTTCCTCCAGGGCGTTGGGTAGGACAACTAGCTGTTGGGTGCAAAGAGGAGCTAGGAGCAGCAAGGGGGTCTCTCCTCTCCTCCTGCTTCCCCCATCAGAGAGAGACCAGCTCCTTGCACCTCCGCCCTCACCCCTCTTTAGGGGAGAGACCCTCCCCATGCACCCCCGGCTTCCACAGAGAACAACAACCGCTCAATGTATGGCTCGCCCTCATCTATACAACTCAACCACAGGAGGCTGCTGAGGGGAGGACGGCTCATAATAATGTCCGGGAACGGCATCAAACACCTTGAAACCATGTGCCTGACGTATTCGGTACCATTCCACTAATGCCGCTCCAGTCATTACCATGAGCCATTCTCCCCAATTAAGGTGCCACCAACCTCCTCGACATATCTACCGCTGAATTCCCCCTTCAAACACACTGACATGTACACACAGTTAATACTCTCCCGGTAAAGTAAAGCTTTTTCTCTGTGTCCTGGCTGTATGATATTGTGCATAAAGGTGTGTCAGTGTTGAGAGGAGGATGATGTAATAGTATGGTTGTGTTATCCTCCTGTAGCATTAATTATGTGGTTAACACTGATCATGTGACCCTGTAGCAACTTCATTGGAGAACACCTCTCCTCCTCCTGTATATACTATAGTCACACAGCTGTTAACTAGCTCTAGGTAGAAGTTGCCCCTAACCACAGATCTAGGAACAGATCTTTCTAACCCTCAATAACTAACTATTGGGGAGATTAAAATATAGTTTGACCCTGTATCAGTGGTTAGTGGCAACAGTCGTTACAACGTCAGGTTGTAACGACTTTGTTTGGAGTTTCTGTCTGTCAGTGTTTCTAGTGGTGGAAGGTTATATCCCACCACCACTGATGTGCTGCACTACTGTTTGCCAGGACTCAGGAGTCCATTCGACTACTATTGGTTCTTAGAACTCAGCTAGCCAGTCTAGATATGTTAACCTCCTGCAACTGGAGAAACCTACTCATCTACAGATGTGGATGATATAGTAAGACAAAAGTCTGGCCTCAGTTGATATGCTTTTGTCCACCACCGCTCCACGGTGGTGCATCAAAACACATGTGGAAGACTGGAGCATCTCTGAATATAATCTCTGCAAAAACAAATGAAAACTGTGAATGGTGTCATATTTTTTAGCTATTTACAGGGTTGGGGGATATTGAAAAGATGTGGCGTGTTTTTGGCTCGCTGTGTGTACGCTAGCTGTGGTGTAGTTAGTGTGCACGGTGTGGTTGTGTAACAGCTCTGAAAACACTCATCTCTGCTTTGGAAACACTGCTCTCCTTATCTTGCCTCTGCTCTGAACTGGACTGTTTATGCTGCAACTACCAGTCAACCTACAGCAGGGGTCTTCACCTGCAGTCCTGGAGGGCTACTGCGTGTGCAGGCTTTCGTTCACACCTGATTCCACTGATCTTGGTTCATACTGAAGACGGTGATTAGTTGAATCAAGTGGGTTTGGGACAGGGCTGAAACAAAAGCCTGCATAGCCAGGCAAGTAGTTCTCTAGCACTAAAGTTGGAGAACCCTGTCCTACAGTATCTCACCAGTCTGTGTACTCACTCAGTCAGTCAACTCTGTAACAGACTCTGGTGTGCAACCGCTATATTCACTATGACTGTGGCTTTACCTCATAGAGATTTATCTCACTACAGAGGACAATTCACAGTCTGCTGTCTACTACTGCTGTGAATTCTATAATCATACATTCTCGCTGTACTGTAACTGTCTGGTTCGGGTCCTACTGTAACTCTTGCCTATGCTTTGCTCTGGGGTAAGGTGTAGCTCAGCATGTGCGCTCCCTCTCCTCGCTGATTCCATCTCTGTTTCAGTTCCCCCTGAAGGGCAGTGTAAGGTGTCAATCATTCCTCATGACCCAGCTAACCCTGTGAGGGGGAACACTCTGAATTGTGTGCATTAATGGCTGTAATAATGATGCTGTATCTCAATTACTGGACTAGAGTAGGCAAAGGCCTGGAATGTCCACTTATCTTTGCTGTCTTCAGTGCATCGGACTCTTGATTTAGTTAACATGTATTTCCGTCCATCTCTCTTCCTCTCTCTTTCTGTACTCATTATCTCATGCTTTCAGAGGCTGTTAACATTCATTGTATCCTAAGGGATAATGTAGTTAAACTTAAGACTTAAGGTCAGAATATTATTCACTAAATGTCACTGAACACAGATGTCACTGCAGCTTGGCGGAATATATAACTGTAGATGTGGTGCATGGTTCTAACTGCTGAAAAACAACAATAAAACATCATCAAGCCATGTTTGGGACTTTGTTTATCAATCAATGGCACAAACAGATACCTCTGCATTGGTCCGTCTCACATGGTACACCTTGATGTAAAACATATTTAGAAAGATATGGGATATAGAATAGAGTAATGGAAGGAAATATGTCTTGTGAAAAATAAATTATTTTACAGTGAGGTTTATTTCGAAATTATACGGGACACACCATAGACTTAGTTAGACGACTCATCTTTGTATCTTTCCCATTATTAGATCTGTGAGAGCACTGGCAGCGCCATTGAGGCCATCTCCAGTACATTTTCTTCTTCGATTGTGTTTGGAAAAAGCATAAAGCTTATAATGGTGATTTACTGCCACCTGCAGCGCTGGACCAAATAGTGTGTGTCATTAATTGACTGTGGCCACTCGATTGGCAGTGATATAGCTTAAAGCCATGTTCAAACCAGTTAACCCAATTTGAAGAAAAAGCCAATGTTCTGATCATTGGCTGATCCCTCCCAACCCATAGGAATCACCACCCCCTGTTGACTACTTTAGAAAATGGTGGAAGCCCTCAATGGCAATGTCCATGCAAAAACAGGTTATTTCTAGGTAAAGTATCTTTATGGGACACACCTAGTGTGTATTCATTCTGCCTGATTCTGTTAGAAAATGTTTATTTAACAGAAGGAAAGTGAACGAAATCGGACAGGCCCTACCAGAATTGGTCCAATAAAAACTCTTGTTTTGCTCTTTGCTTCTTAAACGGTTTCTGTAATGAGTACACCCCTAGTCTTGGGCTATGAAGAAACAACTTGCATAGAGTTTCTGGAAACATTCACGCTTACTTCCAGTGTCAAAGGCAGATGTGCTGTTGATGTTTTTGGAGTTATGAGCACGTTGTTTTCAATGTAATCTACTCACATTCGCATACAGCGTTTCTGGCTGTTGCCATGTTCCTAGATCCGTTTTAAAAGCGCGCATAATGCCTGCACACGAGCACTTTGCGTGATGGAAAAAAACGGCCTCTAAGACAATTACTTGAAAAACGTAATGGATGTTTTGTGTGCAAAGGTGACTTGAAATAAGACGTTTTGGACGTCATTGATCACGTGCTTCTGTATTATTTATCGCAATGGTCGTAAACTACAGCACAAGCGAATAAGAAGTCTGCAAAAATTGGAATTGAATGCTGCTTAACGTTTTTGGGGTCATCATGATTTCACAGCCGAGGCCTTGCGAGAAATCCTGTCAGTGAATGTTCCGCCATTACATGCCCCTGAGCCTGTGTAGGAATGTAGTTTGGAATGGACTGTAATTGAAGAAGTGGGATGGGTTTTGTTTGTTGACGTGTCTATTTTCTGTATTTTGTATGATGTCGTTTTTCTCCATTGCCCGCTTCTTTGTTTATCGTTCCTTACCCCATCCAGTTGGGGCTCCCGAGTTGCGCAGCGGTCTAAGAAACTGCATCTCAGTGCTAGAGGTGTCTACTACAGGCCCAGGTTTGATTCCAGACTGTATCACAACCGGCCGTGATTGGGAGTCCCATAGTGCGGTGCACAATTGGCCCAGCGTCATTAGGGTTTGGTCGGGTTAGGCCGTTATTGTAAACACTCATTTGTTCTTAACTGACTTGCCTAGTTAAATAAATAATAAAGCTAAAGCTGTTGTCGGTAATGCGCCATTAACGTTGGATGCCAACCGCCGTTAAACCCAATGGAAGAAAAAGCGCTACAGGAATCAATACACTGCTAACCTAAAATGTTTTACAACTAACTAAGATAGACCCACTGCTTGTCATTTCCAACGGGAGCAAATGAGTCATAGTGGGCAGAACAAGCACGAGCTAGCAATATTATATTGACGCGTTCTAGCATTATCTGCATATTTTCGCCAGGGAATGCCTACCTTGTCCTAAACAACGTGATTCTTAAAAACGTTTGCAATGGTAAAAAAATAGAAACTTTGTTCAAAACATATTTTAGATTTGGCAACAAGAAAAATGTATCGAAATCAAATGTTTCATGGATGAGAAAGTGGGAATGTCTGTCAAAATCTATCGCTTTCACATTCTCCCACTGTCGGAACAGGTGTTGTGCAGAAAATCCACCCCTTCTAATTTCCTTAATTTTGTGGCTAGAGTCGAACAACTATGGCTGAATTATTATCATTGTGCTTTCAAAATACTAGTCGAATAAGACAAGGGAGAGCTGACGAATTTTGGCAAAGAGATTTATTTATAGACTAATACAATACGGAACGGGGGGTTCGCCCAGGGCGCCATACAAGATAGAACCGCCACATACACTTGAAACAAATCGACAAACCGAAAACTGCAGACAAAAATGATTTCTGCTACTAAGATCAGTGAAATGTAGTTTAAACGGACAACTGAGTGAAGAGCAGATATCTCAACTAGCAAGCAAGTCGCAGCAATGTGGGGGGATTTTCGGCACAACACCCGCCAGTTGGCGTCCTCTCAAAACGCCAAGCGGATGCTTCACAGTTATACATCCGGTGAAATATCTGTCTCATTGTTCTATCTGCAGCTTAGCGATTTCGACGCATACATCGGTGCTCCGGTATCAAACGTAACATAACTACGTATTACTTCTGTCTAGCTAGTAGTGTAATCGTGTGTGCGAGACTGGTGTTTTGGTGTTCGTATCTTCTCATTTCGACAGAAACGTGCAATCGGGTAAGTGCCATGCTAGCTTACTACATTGCAATATTAGCGATGCTAGTTAGCTAGCTAGTTGGCTACAACGACAACATGGTCCCCAATTAACCATTCAGATGTTTAGCTATTTGTGTCTTCAGTAAACCACTGCACTGTAAAAAAAAGAAGGTATATTTTGAGCTGCTCTCATCGTCCCCAGTGGTTTTCTTCGTAGCAAGTTGGTTTTTAGCCTGGTCTAGATAGCTAGCGTAACGTGGCTTTGGTCAAATCAAATTTTATTGGTCACATACCCATGGTTAGCAGATGTTAATGCGAGTGTAGCGAAATGCTTGTGTTAATGCGAGTGTTGTACATTTCAAGCCCTTTGTTGCCTGCCCTAAGTTAAGCAACATGGGAAAGAAGGAGACTCATAACCGGAGTCTTGGTGGTATTATCTTGCTGTATCAACTGCCAAAATGTAAACACATCTGATGATGGTGTATGGTGTCACGGCTAGGGAACGGTTTGTGGTGGTCATTTCACTATCTCAGTATGTTACTCATTCATACTCTTTCTCCACTGATTTCTCAGGGTGGAGAGAATGTCAAGGCCACGATCGCCACATTATTCTCACAGGTGAATACCTTGCACACTTCATTTGACGTGCTAGTCCAGTGTGTGGGTCAATACATTTCCTTCACAATGTTGGCTCAACTCAGCACACTGTATGAAGTGTGCTTTACAATTAAAATGTATTATTGTTTTTTGTGTTATTACAGAGGCAGTCCACGGAGGCAAGATGCCCGGAGGTTCCCCTGGGACGACCCAGACTTCGACCCCCAGCAGGTTCTGGCTGACCTGGGCAGGCTGCCCTGGGAAGAGAACCGCAACCCTGGAGAGTCTCACGAGGACCAGTGGGTCCGCTTCATGGACGAGATCCACCCAGATGGCCACAGAAGACCTATGCCTAGAGGGAGCCTTCGGCCAAAGGGCCACAGAAGACCTATTTCCCCACGTCTCCACGGGCCTGACCAACACCTCCCCCCAGAGGACTTCCACCATTGCAGGACCCAACCGCCCCCCCACGAGCTGGGCTACGCCGAGCGCAGGAGGCTCTCCCCCCATGATGGAGGAGGGGGTGGCAGAGGAAGAGTGAAAGAAGAATTCCAAAGATGTGAAGTAAAGCTGCCCCCCTCCCCGCAGAGGCTACCCAGAGAGAGGCTGCCATCACTGGCCCCGCAGCACACTCACTACAGTCCTAGCCACCACCAGAGAGCGCCCTCTGCAGGTTGGAGGAGAGAAGAGGGGGACCAGAGCCAGGGGAGGTCCAGGGACCGCAGCCCCAGGGAGAGGGTTCAGGGCGGGGGGAAGTGGGAGAGGAGGGGTGAGGGTGGAGATTCTCCCGGTTCCTATAGAGACAGGAAGAGAGACGACATGCAAAGAGAGTGGAGCACCATCTCTGACCGGAACCGGAGGGAAACTGTTGAACCGGTGAATCCTGGGTAAATTTGAACAGTGTTCCGCTGGAGTTTTATGGCCAAAAGCCTGAAGAAAATTGGAGAGGAGAACCCAGCTTCCTGTTTTTCTAAGTGCAAACTTCACACTGCTAATATGTCCCTTCTGCAATAGTGTAGCGAGATAGGAGTTGTAGATTTAATTGCATGGCTTAAAATGCATCGCATGTTGTTGTCTCTGTGATCCTCGAGAACCACTTAAGTACATGACATAGTTGAAAACGTTACTATTATTACCCGCTGCAATCTAGAGGCTGTGCGAGCCTGTGATCTATTGGCCCTTAAATTCTATTCCTATAATACATTTTTTCCTAAATAAATCAAAAGCTACATTACAAATCAATCCAACTATTAGCTGTAGTCGGCGTAATTGTATGTCATCTGTCAGTGCTGAACCATGTCACCTGCTCTTTATGTCGACACAGGTACGGGAGGGAGACAGAGTTTAGGGAGCGCCGCCCCTCGTTGGAGAGGCCCCGGGAAGGGTACGGAGGAGGGAGGCCACTGGGGCGCAGTGGCCCCCTAGGGGGCCACAATGGCCGGGGGCCTAAAGCCCTCATCGTGGAGCATGAACATGGTATTATGAACAGCGGCGGGCCAGAACCGTACCACAACCACAGGGGCCCCGACCGCAACCGGAGCCACAGCCACGACCGATTCAGTCATCATCACAACCGGGTCCGAGCCTCTGAGGAGCGGTTCAGGAAGTCAGGCAGCAGGTCCAATACTAGAGAGGATGCCAGGCGCCAGCCTGCACATGAGAGGAGGGGGCCTATACGGGAGTCCAAAAGGGGCCCTGTCCATGAAGATAGGAGGGGGCCTATACATGAGTCCAAAAGGGGCCCTGTCCATGAAGATAGGAGGGGGCCTATACATGAGTCCAAAAGGGGCCCTGTCCATGAAGATAGGAGGGGGCCTATACATGAGTCCAAAAGGGGCCCTGTCCATGAAGATAGGAGGGGGCCTATACATGAGTCCAAAAGAAGCCCTAACCGTCAGGGGAGAGCCAGGCCTATAGGCTTCCAGGATAGAGGTAGTCCCACGGATCCCAAGGCCAGAAACAGTACATTCTGTGGGGCAAGGGAGGCCCCAGCCCGGGGTGGCAAGAGACAGATGGGGCCCTCCAGGAACCAACCCCAGCCTCTCCTCCAGGGACAGCAGGGGTACCAACAACGGGGTGCCAACTCCCAGCACTCCCCTCCGGAGCACCAGAGGTACCAACCCAGGGGAGATGACTGGGACATGGAGCCCAGAGAGGAGGAGCCCGGTTGGGCAGAAGAGAGCGACATGGAGCCCCGTTGGGAGCAGGACCGGGGACAAGGGCCACGAGGAGGCTGGCCACCGGCACGGTGCAGGATGGGACCCAGGAAACCTCAGCTTAGAGATCTCAACCCCAACTGGAACCAGCAGCAGAACGACATGGCAATGCCTCGCATAGGCGCCGGCAAGGAGGAGACACTCACCATCAAAGTGGACATGAAGCGCACAATGGGCCAGAACAGGTAAGGTGTTTCGGGCAGCAACGTTTAGGGGTCAAGGGTGAAAGGTCATGCTTCTTTTTAGCGCTTGCTTTCGACTGCAGGAAGACATAGTCAGAAGCCCTGAGAATATTGACAGCTAGAGGAGGAAAGATTCGTCAAACTGATGTCTCGATTGTACAAAGCAAGGATTCTACAAGGAAAGTATTCTACTGTGATGGGATGCAATTTCTATACCTAGGTCAAACTAATCCTTCATGGTGTGGGGCATCACTCAGTGATAAACATGGAGAATTGCCAAAGCCTTCTTTCAGCAGAGTGGCCATTTCACATTGTTGTCCGTCACATTCTCAAATGCGTTATATGAAGGTGGAATCAATTCTTGACAGCAACTCCGAGCATGCAGTTAAGAACAAATTCTGGATCTCCTGAAAAATGTGTTCCTTGCTCATCCAGAGGAGCAGAAAATGTCAGACCAGCTTCACAACAATAGAGAACAGCGATGGTACAGAAGAAGGCCAGCTTCTGAGTAGAAGGCTACCTATCGGCTGAATAACCTAATGGACCTGAAATTCTACTTCTCGCACTGCTCAAGGCAGAGGTTTTCCTCATCATTTCTTCAGAAATCCCCCTTTCATCCAATTCAACATGATTGGCAACTCACAAAGGGAGTGGTTGCAACTTCCCTAAGAGCAGCCCTGACAACCAAGAGACCAACCAGCTGACGTGTGAAGAGACACCAGCTGTGTGTTTGCAAAGATTTACTGTCATCAG
The DNA here is from genome assembly GCF_036934945.1 of Oncorhynchus masou masou. Lineage (NCBI taxonomy): Eukaryota > Metazoa > Chordata > Actinopteri > Salmoniformes > Salmonidae > Oncorhynchus > Oncorhynchus masou. The sequence continues at coordinate 54,502,777 of NC_088241.1, read as the reverse complement.
ACCCATCTCATCCTGCACAACTGAAATGATATTAACAAGCACAAGGGAATTATACAGAGCAAGGAGCCTGCATGGTGTAACGTGCTGAAGGACCTCTGGGAGGTTAAGACTGGATGAAGAGGAGTGGAGAAGACCTTTCTGCTACTCACTCTACAGCTTACTGGACAAAATGGAAAGGTCTTGCTGCTAACCGAACTGCGCTAACTGCAGAAGCATCTCCCTGTTATAGTGAAGGATTGCCCATATACATATTGTGTTGGTGAGCCTGATAAGATGTCAGTCACTGACCCACTGCATGGCCGGATCAATTTCTTGGTCTGGGGCTGACTGAAGACCATTTGGGCGGGGAAAGTGCCCTGAACTTCAGGAACATCCATTTGGAAACACCATGTTTGTTTTCAATGCCTTGAAACACTTGGAATGATCAGCTCTTTTTTTTCTTCTTTTTTTTACCTTTTATTTAACTAGGCAAGTCCGTTTACACCCTCCCCAACCCGGACGATGCTGAGCCAATTCTGTGCCGCACTATAGGACTTCTGACCATGGCCAGTTGTGATACAGCCTGGGATCGAACATGGTTGTCACGCCTCTACCACTGAGATGCAGTGCCTCAGACCGCTGTGCCACCCGGGAACTCTTGATCAGCTAATCAGAGAAAGACCCCTGTGAAATGACTTATTTCAGAAGCACAGTGTTTCAGTGTTAGTCACTGCGATAAGCAGTTCCCCTTCTCATGTTCTGCAAGATCATACACCAAAACACCAGCTCTAGTCAAGACAGTTAAATAGTTTCAACTTTTGTCTTTCATTCAGATCAATGTTTAAAGGTAAGTCAACATGTTCTTTCCATCATTGAGTGTGTATTGTATCCCGCAGGCTCCTAGAGGATCATTATACTTTATCTGTTAAAGGGGCAGGTTTTTTTCTCTGACAATTTTCTTTCTTCATCCAAAGTGGTTCATGCGAGATGGACTCATTCCCACTGTGAAGCTTTCCAAAGACTTTAAGCGACCTCAAGCCTGGTATTGCTCACCCTCATCAACCATGATGCTCTTGAGTGTCAAAGCCTAAAGGAGTTTGAGAAATGGTTATCTTAATAATAGACAGGGACTCGATGCAACCACTGCATCACAAAACCTTTAATTCTGAGGCCAAAATCGATCCAACATTCCCATAACGTTTACGCCACAGATCCTCGGATGCCTGGCCTCTTATCTACTTGGCTTTTTTGACCACCGTGTGTTTCAATCTGCTCTCCTTTTAACAGAACTGTCCACTCAAAGAAAGTGAAAGCACAGCACTGAGTTGATCTCATCTCTGAAGGACAATCCAAAGTAACGATGTTGGCCTTAAAGCAACCGGTTCATACTACAACTCGCTTTGAGTTCTACCAGACCAGGGTTCACCGCTTGATGCATGACGACAAGTAAAGACTGGATGCTACAGCTTAACTCATAGGGAGGTGAACAGACAAGGGAGAATCCAAGGCAGTGGATAGAGAAGCACAGTCATTAAACACTTTGCGTAATCTACCTTCTGCATGAAATGAAGGCTTGGGTGACCAACAAGTAGACACAAGCAAGAGTGGAGAAGAGCAGAAGGCAATGTGAAGGTCTGGTGATGATCAGGATGATGTCCGGTCAGAAAAGCAGTGCTTGATGAATGTCTGCCGATAACCACCACGATGAAGAGTGAAAACGACGTTGGGGCTTAACATGTGAAAATAAAGCTTTTGGTTTGACCCTTAGAAGCTATTCCACTAACTGTACCACCACTATTGACAGTGGTACTCGTGGACTTCTCATGCAGTAAGAATCATCAAGCTCTAAGAACGTTTCTTCTCCAAGAGGCTAACATCCAGAAGTTGATTGACGAGAAATGCAGAGTGAAAAAAATGGAAGAAGCATGAACTTTCACCTTTGACCCATGCCAGTGTCCTTTACACGACCTCACACTGGCACAGGAAGTAGTAAGGGATATAGTCGAGGTTAAATGCTGTTCACTTTTACATTTTTTTGCAGGGCGATTTACACACCTTTTACGCTTATAGCATAAGCATTTACGTTACCACCCGTTATCTCAACTGACATTCAGCGTTTCGCTAATACATCCCTGCAGATGAGAAATGTCTCTTTTCCTGTTGTGTTTCAAACTCCTATAGGCCTTATTTGGACTTAAAAATAATTCAAACCAACAGCTCTTGTAGATGGTGTACTTAATCAGCCATTTTTCCTAAAGCTTTACAATGTAAAGGTAAGTATAGTGTGTTTTACAGATACTTTGGTCAAGGTAAGGTTGTTCAGTACAATATTAAGCTATATTATATTTATGTAAGAGATCCAGCAGATAACCGCTTAACTCCCTACAGCAAATGTAATTAAGAACAAATGACTGCTGTCCCAAACTACAGTTGTTACTTAAATCACACCCTTTCCACATGTTCCAGTAACCAGCTACAGCAGTACACGCTCCATTAACCAGCTACAGCAGTATACGCTCCATTAACCAGCTACAGCAGTACACGCTCCATTAACCAGCTACAGCAGTACACGCTCCATTAACCAGCTACAGCAGTACATGCTCCATTAACCAGCTACAGCAGTACACGCTCCATTAACCAGCTACAGCAGTACACGCTCCATTAACCAGCTACAGTAGTACACGCTCCATTAACCAGCTACAGCAGTACACGCTCCATTAACCAGCTACAGCAGTACACGCTCCATTAACCAGCTACAGCTGTACACGCTCCATTAACCAGCTACAGCTGTACACGCTCCATTAACCAGCTACAGCTGTACACGCTCCATTAACCAGCGACAGCTGTACACGCTCCATTATCCAGCGACAGCTGTACACGCTCCATTATCCAGCGACAGCTGTACACGCTCCATTATCCAGCTACAGCTGTACACGCTCCATTAACCAGCTACAGCTGTACACGCTCCATTATCCAGCGACAGCTGTACACGCTCCATTATCCAGCGACAGCTGTACACGCTCCATTAACCAGCGACAGCTGTACACGCTCCATTATCCAGCGACAGCTGTACACGCTCCATTAACCCGCTACAGCTGTACACGCTCCATTATCCAGCTACAGCGGTACACGCTCCATTATCCAGCTACAGCGGTACACGCTCCATTATCCAGCTACAGCGGTACACGCTCCATTATCCAGCTACAGCGGTACACGCTCCATTAACCCGCTACAGCTGTACACGCTCCATTATCCAGCTACAGCTGTACACGCTCCATTATCCAGCTACAGCTGTACACGCTCCATTATCCAGCTACAGCAGTACACGCTCCATTATCCAGCTACAGCTGTACACGCTCCATTATCCAGCGACAGCTGTACACGCTCCATTAACCCGCTACAGCGGTACACGCTCCATTAACCCGCTACAGCTGTACACGCTCCATTATCCAGCTACAGCTGTACACGCTCCATTATCCAGCTACAGCTGTACACGCTCCATTATCCAGCTACAGCAGTACACGCTCCATTATCCAGCTACAGCAGTACACGCTCCATTATCCAGCTACAGCTGTACACGCTCCATTATCCAGCGACAGCTGTACACGCTCCATTAACCAGCTACAGCCGTACACGCTCCATTAACCCGCTACAGCTGTACACGCTCCATTATCCAGCTACAGCTGTACACGCTCCATTATCCAGCTACAGCTGTACACGCTCCATTATCCAGCTACAGCAGTACACGCTCCATTATCCAGCTACAGCTGTACACGCTCCATTATCCAGCGACAGCTGTACACGCTCCATTAACCAGCTACAGCTGTACACGCTCCATTAACCCGCTACAGCGGTACACGCTCCATTAACCCGCTACAGCGGTACACGCTCCATTATCCAGCTACAGCTGTACACGCTCCATTAACCCGCTACAGCTGTACACGCTCCATTAACCCGCTACAGCTGTACACGCTCCATTAACCCGCTACAGCTGTACACGCTCCATTATCCAGCTACAGCAGTACACGCTCCATTAGCCCGCTACAGCTGTACATGCTCCATTAACCCGCTACAGCTGTACACGCTCTATTTAACCAGCTACTAGTACTATTATTAATTAGCCTTGATTGTCCAATACAGTTAAGCCCTGGTTTTCAGGCCTGATCCAAGAGGGTAAAGGGACTACTGCTTTTTTCCTCTCCATTGCTCATCTCGCTCTCATCTACCCGACAGCCAGCTGTGCTACTCTTCAGACCGCCAGCTGTCGTTGGATCTGGTCAATGTGGGCCGCCAGCGCCTCGACTTCCTACCCATGCTAGAGCATTCTGGGACTTACCGGGAGTCCACAATGCACTCTGGGACTTTTGCCCAGGAGATCATCACCCTGGTGCACCAGGTCAAAGGTTAGGACGCGAAATGCAGAAATACTATACCCAACACAAATATGTGCGTGCACACAGTCACTTGTACTCACATGCACAGCCCATAGACGCTCCTTCACACACATTTAAACAGAACCTAAAGATATTTCTCTCTCCCCCTCTCCAGAACATTACTTTAGGGGTGATAGTGTAAAGCTGACCGAGCGTTTCTGTGGCGCCCAAGATGGTCTGCCTGAGGAGGAGCAGGAGGAAGAGAGGCCTACTCTGAATAGGTACACACACGCCTGGGTACCATGGTGATGAGACTCTAAGAGCCATGGCTTTTGTTTTAAGTCTTCAATGTGCTGTTTATAAACTGTATCTATATTTTATTCCTTCTCTCCTCACTAGGCGGTTCAACATGAGTCTGTCAGAGCCTGACATGGAACCTCTCTTCTCCAAAGTTGGCCGCATGCAGGTACAATGCATGTTTTTAAATGGGGAATGATTGATATGTCGATGGATGGATTCATTGGCTGATGGATTTATTGATGGTGTATTAATGTGTGTGTGTGAGATCAGAAGCAGCAGCAGGCGGTGAGTGACCCAGGAGACCTGAGACATGACCTGGAGAGGAGGAGACAGGAGCGGCTGGAAGGGGTGAAGATCACCATCCCTGGAGGCAGGCTCTCACAGCGCCCCCTGGTCGCTGGGAGGTACTACTACACACTAAAACACAGTGAAGCCATGATGGGGTTTGTGGTCCTCCACAATGAAATCGGGAAGCGGACAGTGGATCTGTCTTTTTACTATAGTACGCTCGTACATTCGTCACAAGATTTTTCAGACTGCACTGTTGTGATTTTAACAACTTGAGTGAATGATGCGTCTTGCCATAGAGATCTGACATTTACAAAATTACACTGACTGGCCAGATGGTGGCACTATAATAAGCGATTGAAAATGCAAACTTTAAAAGGTCACGCCCCTCACCTCATTTGACCTAAAGTCATACAATTCGGTACATAGGTCCCAAGTTTGCCATGATGGATTTTCCCCCATTTTGAATTTTGTGAAAAACACTTAAAACGCTACGCTGACACCGAATGAACGATCTGCATGAAACTTGATACAGTATGTGGCATCTATGGACAAATATTTTCCAGACTAGTACCTAAAACAACATGGCCGCTGCATATAAATCAGTCACAACAGGTTGCAAACACTGTCAAGACTCAACATGTGCAAGAACTTTAATGTCGACCACACGGTGGCGCTAAAACGGGCAGATGTTTTGTTACTATCAGTATATTCTAGTTTGAATTGTCACTAATTGGCCGGGGGGCTGCGTCATTCATGGGGGACGGCATGTCTACAGTTGCCTTGTTTGAGTACGAAAATGATTCCTTTTTTGGAGTTATCACTGATCTATGGATCCTTGTGTTCACCCAATCTGTCAGATCAGTGATGACCTCAAGAAGTAGAGGAAGGGTGCGTTTTTACACTTCACGGTCTCGTCATTCTCCCGCCCTCTCACACCCTCTGTCACAGTGACCTTCATGAGGAGTATGGTAGTGGGGAAGAGGAGGTTCAGGAGGAAGAGGATGGCTTCTCTTCAGGCTGGCCAGGCCTACCACAGAGAGGAGGGAGGTGGCCTGGAGAAATGGTGAGAACTGTGTGCATGTATGTGTTCACATTTAGTAGGTGGAACAGTGGAAAGGATCTGTATCTTTCTCTGAAATATCTCTTAGGCTTCTGACTTCTCTCTCTCTCTTGCGCTAACTCTCGGGCTCAGAGGAGAGGAGGCATAATTAGACAAAACATGGGCGGCCAGCGGCGGAACAACCGGTCTCCTAATCTCCCCGGCAACCATCTGGGACCAATAAGGCAACAGAACCGCAATATTAACGGTCAGTAAGCACCCCAAAACATAAATATATAGTGAGTTCAAAACAAAGACACAAGCTTTTTCTTTTTTTCTTTGTGGAACAGCTTAATATTGCAGAAAGATTGATGGAAGCAGTAATGTAATTGTCTGCATCATTTCCAATCCCCCATATCGTTTTTTGGTATACACACACACACACCTGTACATATTCATATATACACTGCTCAAAAAAATAAAGGGAACACAATGTAACTCCAAGTCAATCACACTTCTGTGAAATCAAACTGTCCACCTAGGAAGCAACACTGATTGACAATAAATTTCACATGCTGTTGTGCAAATGGAATAGACAACAGGTGGAAATTATAGGCAATTAGCAAGACACCCCCAATAAAGGGGTGGTTCTGCAGGTGGTGTCCACAGACCACTTCTCAGTTCCTCTGCTTCCTGGCTGATGTTTTGGTCACTTTTGAATGCTGGCGGTGCTTTCACTCTAGTGGTAGCATGAGACTTAGTATACAACCCAGACAAGTGGCTCAGGTAGTGCAGCTCATCCAGGATGGAACATCAATGCGAGCTGTGGCAAGAAGGTTTGCTGTGTCCAGAGCATGGAGGCGCTACCAGGAGACAGGCCAGTACATCAGGAGACGTGGAGGAGGCCGTAGGAGGGCAACAACCCAGCAGCAGGACCGCTACCTCTGCCTTTGTGCAAGGAGGAGCACTGCCATAGCCTTGCGAAATGACCTCCAGCAGGCCACAAATGTGCATGTGTCTGCTCAAACGGTCAGAAACAGACTCCATGAGGATGGTATGAGGGCCCGACGTCCACAGGTGGGGGTTGTGCTTACAGCCCAACACCGTGCAGGACGTTTGGCATTTGCCAGAGAACACCAAGATTAGCAAATTCGACACTGGCGCCCTGTGATCTTCACAGATGAAAGCAGGTTCACACTGAGCACATGTGACAGACGTGACAGAGTCTGGAGACGCCTTGGAGAACGTTCTGCTGCCTGCAACATACTCCAGCATGACCGGTTTGGCGGTGGGTCAGTCATGGTGTGGGGTGGTATTTCTTTGGGGGGCCGCACAGCCCTCCATGTGCTCGCCAGAGGTAGCCTGACTGCCTTTGGGTACCGAGATGAGATCCTCAGACCCCTTGTGAGACCATGCTGGTGCGGTTGGCCCTGGGTTCCTCCTAATGCAAAACAATGCTAGACCTCATATGGCTGGAGTGTGTCAGCAGTTCCTGCAAGAGGAAGGCATTGATGCTATGGACTGGCCCGCCTGTTTCCCCAGACCTGAATCCAATTGAGCACATCTGGGACATCATGTCTCGCTCCATCCACCAACGCCACGTTGCACCACAGACTGTCCAGGAGTTGGCGGATGCTTTAGTCCAGGTCTGGGAGGAGATCCCTCAGGAGACCATCTGCCACCTCATCAGGAACATGCCCAGTCGTTGTAGGGAGGTCATACAGGCACGTGGAGGCCACACACACTACTGAGCCTCATTTTGACTTGTTTTAAGGACATTACATCAAAGTTGGATCAGCCTGTAGTGTGGTTTTCCACTTTAATTTTGAATGTGACTCCAAATCCAGACCTCCATGGGTTGATAATTTTGATTCCCATCGATAATTTTTGTGATTTTGTTGTCAGCACATTCAACTGCGTAAAGAAAAAGTATTTAATAAGAATATTTCATTCATTCAGATCTAGGATGTGTTATTTTAGTGTTCCCTTTATTTCTTTGAGCAGTGTATATATACATACATACCTTAACTGACATACATACTTTTTTAAAGAATATACCTTTATTATTCCCCACAAACCCTACCACCCTTCCCCCAACTGGAGTAAACTAATAAACAATAACATTTAGGCTTCTACCTTCAGTTTCTACATATTACACACATTTTACAATCTATCTTACAATAGTTATATTTTGTTTTGTTTTTAGTCCTTCCTTTATTTCTGATGTCCATCCAGTTTGATTTCTATTTGTAACTGTGCTATTTCATCTTGTTATTAGTCCCACCTCTTCAGCTCCATTCAACCCCTCCCATCTATCGCTCAACACCATCCATTTTGGATTTCTATTTGCCATATATTTTTCAACTGTGATGTTTCACAAAAGTACTCAAAAGGACACAGAAGTTAGACTGTTATAACACACAGACCTGTTCAGACAAGCAGAACTTCCCAACCATGTTAAGTGACCTCAATCGATCACTGGTTGGTTGGTTGATTGATTGACTATGTAATTCCTACATCAGGGTCTTGACTCTGTTTACCTTCCTGTCTGGTTACATTGTTAGTCTGTTCATCTGGTTCCTAGATCTCATTAATTTCCATGTCTGACCCTGAGCGAATCAAATCCTCCCATTTAGCCAGTCATCTTGTCCACTAATGGGACCATTACAACCATAGCGTAGTTTTTAACTTAACACCTGTATTAATTTCTCTTTCTCGCCCTCTCAGGTGCCAACTGGTGAATGGACTCTTGGATGTAGCCTGGAGTTATGTGAGGTTAGCCGTTGAGCTCAGAGGAGTGACCAGGCCAACTGTATATACAAACGTATGTGGACACCCCTTCAAATTAGTAGATTCAGCTATTTCAGCCACACCTGTAGCTGACGGGTGAATAAAGTCGAGCACGCAGCCATGCAATCTCCATAGACAAACAATGGTAGTAGAATTACCTTATTGAGGAGCTCAGTGACTTTCAATATGGCACTGTCATAGAATGCCACATTTTCCAACAAGTCAGTTTGTCAAATTTCTGCCCTGCTAGAGCTGCCCCGGTCAAGTAAGTGCTGTTATTATGAAGTGAAAACGTCTTGGCGCAACAACGGCTCAGCCGTGAAGTGGTAGGCCACACAAGCTCACAGAACCGTCTGTCCTCAGTTGTAACACTCATTACAGAGTTCCAAACTGCCTCTGGACGCAATGTCAGCACGAGAACTGTTTGTCGGGAGCTTCATGAAATGGGTTTCCGTGGTCAAGCAGCTGCACACAAGCCTAAGATCACCATGTGCAATGCCAAGCGTCGGCTGGAGAGGTGTAATGCTCTCCGCCATTGGACTCTGGAGCAGTGGAAATGCGTTCTCTGGAGTGATGAATCATGCTTCATCATCTGGCAGCCCTACGGAGGAATCTGGGTTTGGAGGATGCCAGGAGAACCCTACCTGGCCAAATGCCTACTGCCAAATGTAAACTTTGGAAGAGGAATAATGGTCAGGGGCTGTTTTTCATGGTTCAGGCGAGGCTCCTTAGTTCTTAACGCTACTGCATGCAATGACATTCTATATGATTCTGTGCTTCCAACTTTGTGGCAACAGTTTGGGGAAGGCCCTTCCCTATTTCAGCATGATGATGCCCCTGTGCACAAAGCAAGGTCCATACAGATATGCTTTGTCGATCGGTGTGGAAGAACTTGACTGGCCTGCACAGAGCCCTGACCTCAACCCCATCGAACACCTTTGGGATGAATTAGAACATGCCTAATCGCCCAATATCAGTGCCCAACCTCACTAATGCTCCTGTGGCTAAATGGAAGCAAGTCCCCACAGCAACATCTAGTGGAAAGCCTTCCCAGAAGAATGGAGGCTGTTATAGCAGCAAAGGGAGGACCAACTCTATATTAATGCCCATGATTTTGTAATGAGATGTTCGATGAGCAGGTGTCCACATACTTTTGGTCATGTGAAAAGTATGTGGAGTATATTATAACACACGTAGACAGCCTGACCTTAGAACCGGCATCTCTTATTTTCTGCTGCTTGATTACCTGGCACCTTTTCCATTATCTGACCTACACCTGTACTGACACTGGCCAACAGAACATGTAAAGTCTCCTGACAAAGTAGTGTTGTGGGGAAGTGATGTCATAATGCAGGGGGGGAGGACCCTGAGCCAGAAGGGGAACATCCTGTTAGTGAGGAGCCACCAAATTCATTCATTGGTCCTTTCATTCATAAAGTATATTCTGAGTAAGTGAACGCTGCTTTTTGTTGGCTGTATGCATTGCTTACAGAAGGGGGGAAAAAATCAAATAGATTACTTCAAAAACCATGTTGGCAAGCGTGTTAGTGTAAGGTAGTAAAAGTCCCTCTTGAGCGTAGTAGTAAAAATGCATCTTACATGACTACAGACAATTTGGTCATTACCTGTATTAATACTAGGTATTCCCCACTGCTCTCACCTGTACACCTGTGTGTGAGCGCCTAAGGTCAGGTACTGAGGTGATCCTTGCTGATATTTAACAGGTGCCTACTTCCACCGAGGCCAAATTTTTAGGTAGTTACAGATAGGTCAGACTGCTATTCTATGGTCAGTGGAGACTGACCGTGGATTGATGCCCCGCTGGACTAACCAGAGCTGACTGGGGAAGAGGATGCCCAGCTCTACAGGTGGATATCAAGTTGGGATAGTGCTTAGCAGAAACACAGGCAGGCCTTAACCTTTAACCCCACAAGAGCAAGCAGGGGTGATATGGGATCTGGCAGAGAATCCAGTCAGACGATCACAGTGAAACGCACACAGCATTTATTTCAAATGTAGGTAGAAATACAAAGTCCATAAAAAATGTCTTTACACCACAGTACCATAGACTTTTACACAATAAAAACATCTTGACTTTTTAATCAATTTCCATTATTTCAAGTCTTTTTCTTTTCAGCTGCTCAGTAATGACAGAGTTGCAATACAAATGGACAAGATGCTGACTCCCACACAAATCAGGTGCTACACTGAAGTTATAAGAGCTTATGACTGGCTATAGCAGGTTATGAATGCCCTCTGTCTGCATTAACATACAGAAATGTCATAGCAACATGACCATCCTTCGTAAGGCAGAGAGCGAGAGCAGTCCAAAAAACCCTCATAAGATAAATCCCACTGAGCAGCATCATTATTAATGACTTCAATAATGTCTGTATGATCCACCAGTGTTCTGTTGTCCTCCCAAAGAACAATTGGAAGGCCCTCTGAAATCATCTGAAAGAACTGGACAGCAGTCAGAAACATGGTGATGGCTCCACCTAGTCTCCACCTTCTATGACGTGTCAAACTTGTTCTACGGAGGGCCGAGTGTCTGCGGGTATTCGCTCCTCCCTTGAATTAAGGTCACTGATTTTGTAAGAATTCAAGACCTAAACAGCAGACACTAGGCCCCCCATGGAATGAGTTTGACACCCCTGGTATGCCAAAGCCTGTAATCCCGCAGCTTGGCTAGACAAGACGGGCAGTGTGAGGGTGAATGCGGTCAACTTTCTGCCCCTTTTGGTTCTGCGTGTGTGAGGGGAGCGGTCTCCGGGGATGGCTCAGAGGCGAGGGTCGCAGGGCAGCGGGCGGAACGCCACCTCAATATTCTCCTCCATGATGATGTCATAGCGACACATCAGCGGGCTGGAGGGATGAGAGAGAGGTATAGTTAGAGATAGGCGGGAGGGAGGATGACTGGGGAGAGGAGGGAGTGAGGATGACTGGGGAGAGGAGGGAGTGAGGATGACTGGGGAGAGGAGGGAGTGAGGATGACTGGGGAGAGGAGGGAGTGAGGATGACTGGGGAGGGAGGAGGGAGTGAGGATGACTGGGGAGGGAGGAGGGAGGGAGGATGACTGGGGAGGGAGGGAGGATGACTGGGGAGGGAGGGAGGATGACTGAGGAGGGAGGGAGGATGACTGGGGAGGGAGGAGGGAGGGAGGAGGGAGGGAGGATGACGGAGGAGGGAGGGAGGATGACTGAGGAGGGAGGGAGGATGACTGGGGAGAGGAGGGAGTGAGGATGACTGGGGAGAGGAGGGAGTGAGGATGACTGGGGAGGGAGGAGGGAGGGAGGATGACTGGGGAGGGAGGAGGGAGGGAGGATGACTGGGGAGGGAGGGAGGATGACTGGGGAGGGAGGGAGGATGACTGAGGAGGGAGGGAGGATGACTGGGGAGGGAGGAGGGAGGGAGGATGACGGAGGAGGGAGGGAGGATGACTGGGGAGAGGAGGGAGGGAGGGAGGATGACTGGGGAGAGAGGAGGGAGGGAGGGAGGATGACTGGGGAGAGAGGAGGGAGGGAGGGAGGGAGGAAGACGGGAGGGAGGGAGGGAGGGAGGATGACTGGGGAGAGAGGAGGGAGGGAGGATGACTGGGGAGAGAGGCAGAAGGGAAAAGTGTGTGTGTGGGGGGGTCTCACCTGTCGGGTTGCTCCAGGGGGGTGAGGCGGATGTGGAGTAGTCTGATTTTGTAGCGAGGGCCTATCATATTGCCGCTTGCGATGCGGAGGGATATCTTCTGGACGGGCTGCAGGTCCTCATCAAACTGGACCAACAGACGTGTGGAGGTATACTGCTCAAACTTGAACCGCTTACTGTGGAGGAGAGGAATGGAGAGGGTAAGTGGGATAGAGAATTAGAGGTCTTACTGTCATGTATCTGTGTGTGTGAGACTTACCGGTCTATGCGTGCCTCACTGAAGTTCCTGCCACTGTGTAGTCTGAGGATGACGACTCCCCAGCGCAGGTACTGGTTCCATGTCACCATGTCCACCCTGTAGCTGGTCTCTACACACACAGGACACACACTGTTATACACACACAATTCATATTTGAGAAATCACTGCTATAGAAGCATTATGTATGTTAATCACTGATTGATAGTGGGGGGTGTGGGACTTACTTTGATAAGGTAATGTGGCAGTGGTGGTGAAATAGGCCTTGGTCTGACCCAATCGCAACAGAGTATCCCTCCACCTGCTGATGTCGTAACCTGCGGGGTAACCATGGATACATCATTCAGGATGGTTGGTATGGCAATCAAACTACTTGATAGAAGATTTGATGACAAACAAATTTTCCCATGTTTACAGATTGAGTGAGATTCTGGGTTTAGTTGGAAGGTTGTCCTTTCACCTAGCATGGGACAGGGGGCGGGCTTAAAGGCTTCACACTGCAGACACCGCCCATCCAGGAAGTCGCTGTAGGAGGAGCAAGGGTAGCCTGTGAGGCTGCAGGTCCGGTTGAGAGCACACAGGTAAAGGAACACAGAGCGCTGGTGGTCACACACGAAATACGACTTCCCTACGAAAGAGAAAAGCTGTGAGTTATAACATTAGTTATGGTGTGTGTGTGTGTGTGTGTGTGTGTTAGTCTCACCTGAGAAGATGGTCTTGGGGCAGCCTGGCTGATCAGATCCTCCGTTGGCATAGTAGTCAATATGGCCATGTTGACCTCTGAGACCAAACGCTACATGAAACAAATAGGAAGATCCCAAAGTTACAGATAATAAAGGACATGAAATTACACTTATCACAAAAAACACCTAAAGAATCCCTCGCCCCCCCACACAAACACACAGCATGTCAGTACTTGCAGTTCATGTCAGTGTGTAGTACGTCTACAAACATGGCATCTGAAGGGTCTAGTCTCTCCTCAGCAGTCGCTCCAGTGAACATGGGCCCTGCTGGGTCCAGACCTGGACAACAATGAATCAATTAATACATTTCATTAATGCATCAATAAATTAAGTCAATCAATCAAATAGTAGCTTTTCAGTCACAAACAGTCTCTCTCTCTTACCTGTAATGCGGCCAATCTTGCCCTTCAGGTTTGCTCCTACAAACCCAGCTAGGTGAGCTCCTAGACTCACCCCGATCAGGTGGATTGAACTCAGAGGCGCTCCCTCCTCCTAAACACACACAGTGAACAATTAGCAACATTGACACAAGACTCATAGAACAACTGATTAATGAGTCACAGAAAACAAGCAATATCCCCCCCACACACACACACACCTGCATGCTGAGTATGAAGCCGGTGAGGTTGTTGGCAGCCTGTCGGGTGTTGGCCACAGCAGTGAAGTAGTTAAGGTTAGCAGCTCCTCTGTTCCAGTCCACCACCAGGATGTTCATGTCCTCCTGCTCAGACAGCAGCTGGACGATGTGATCCACCCAGACCGGAGGGGCCCCAGTGGGCCTGTAGCCATGGATGACGAAGGCCGTGGGCAGGGAGAAGTTGAAGAGTGGCTGGTAGGACAGGTGGTGGTGGTTCACCTCTCTGCCGCAGCGCAGGTTAGACCTAGTGGAAGGAGGGGAATGCTTTTATGTGGAAAATGTGTCATTTTTACTTTTTAACCGAACCGCAGACACACACATTCATGTTCACACACACACTCTAACCTACTTGGTGTAGAGCAGCAGCTTAACATTCAGGGTGGTCCCAAGGAAGCACTCATGGAAGTCCAGGTCTGTAAAGTCATCACACAGTTCACCTACACCATTCTTCTGGCCTGGGGAGAGAAGGGGAGGATGTGTACATGTGCTCATTGATACCCTGCTAGGTCAGCATCAGGTCATTCTCTGATCTTACTGTGAACCCCAACACATTCTTTTTTCCTTATGCATTTAAACATGAGCAGACAGCTGGTGAATGAAGACAGAGTGAATACCGAAGATTTGCATTTATAAAAGATAGATAAGCACTGGCCTAACTCTGACCTCTTTACCCCTACCATTCTGTCTCACTTTCTCCCCCTCCCCTAGCCACTGTTCTTTGTCACAGGTGAAAGGTTAAAGGTGCCGGTCTGAACCTTGCTCTGGAAAATTATCCTCCTCTGTGGTTTGTTTTGCTTTGTGATACTGTAGTGTCCCTCCATGACTGCAGCCAGGCTTTGACTGTATGGCGCTAGGGGCTTTAGCCTTTTACCATGTAGCATTAACCACAAGACTGCATCATGAGTTTTACCATGTAGCATTGAGTGTCATGATTCGGTAGCATTAGCATGTAGCATGTTAACGTTCAAACCACAGGTTATTAGTGTTAGCATGTAGGCTAGCTCCCAGTGTCATGCTAGCGGCTTTAGTGGTGATCCATGCTCTCTAATTAGCGGATTGTCCTCTGCTGTTACTCTCAATTGGATCACGGTGCTATAAAAAAGCAGCTCATCCTGTCACAGCTTTCTATCTTCCTCTGTGGCCCCAATCCCCTTTCTCAACAATCTTCCTGTCCTCAATTCATGACCCGTGACCTCACAGAAGTACACACACACACACGTACGTCCATGCACACACACTGCACACTAATTTCTCCACTCAGGGATAGTTGGGGAAGAGAAGGCACATACATGCCAGTTATTTGAGTCTGTTCTGGAGGGAGTGTAGAATGGTGTCTGAAACCTGGAGTCTGCTAACACCGTGGTTCTCAAAACTCCTCAGCGACCCCCGTTGTTTTAACAAATTTGTTGTAGCTCTGAACTAATTCCAAATGTGGACAATGTGCTCAATGCAGTTTCATGTAGAAATGTGACTCATTTAACCACACCCGCACAGGACTAAGATTTAAGATCAAAGGCCTGATCACCTACATGCCCACCAATGTTGTTTACATGTTGAAATGTCCCTGTGGTCTGTCTGACATAGGGAAAAGCCGTAGAAGCATTAAGACGCGGATCAGTGAGCACCGCCGCATATACGGACAGGTGAGACAAAAAAAACCGTTGCTGTTCATTTTGTACAAGCTGGACATCCTGTTAGTTCTCTGAGATACATTGGAATAGAAATGGTCAAGATGTCATGGAGGGGAGGAAGACGGAGAGGAAACTTCTTCAAAGGGAATCTTTCTGCATCCACAGTCTCTTCTTGTCCTTAATTCGACTTAAAACCATTTTTATAGTTCCAAAATGTTCAAATGATTTGTGTACTTTTTCACCCAAATTGAATATTCTGTGTGTGTGTATATATTTTTACTGTAAATATTGATCACATTCCTGGTGTATGGTCATATATTTTGATGAATGTTGATATTGTGCACAATGTTGATATTGTGCACTTATGTTATATATTTGTACCTCCTGTTTCAGGAAGTGTCACTGAGTACTGCCCATATATATAGGACCTTCCACCCCAACCTGGGATGTGGATGCCTGATGAAGACCTACGTGTCAAAAACATTCTTATAATAAAATCACCTGGGAACATGAGCAGCAGTGTGCTGTGTTTTAATTATTATTATTTTTTTATATTATTTTTTTTAGCTTTTTCAGCTCTGTTTCACCTAGTCAAGGGCTTGATGATTAGTTGACAAGTTGAATCAGGTGTGCTAGCTGTGGAATAGATGAAATACATGGAACGGCTGGAAGTCCCGGGGGAGAGGTTGGAGAAACACTGTGCTAACAGATGTGAGACAGAAAACAACACTTTTCTCTCTCTGTAAACTGTGGGATAGAGGGGTGATAGGGTCAGAACAGGCAGACCTCACACAACTAGCTCAACACCCACACACACACTTTGATCATGGAAATATGAATCTTACCTTTACAGAGCATGAGGGAGCCCACCAAACCGAGGAGTTGCCAGAGTAACATCCTTAGAACCAAGACAGAGGGAAAGAAGGAGGGAGATACTAGAGGGAGGTTTGTCTGAGAGAGGAAAGAATGGGAGCTCTTAGTAATACAGAGAGCGGGAGGGAGGGAGCAGGGGAGGGAAGAGCTAACTGACCAGAGCAGAGAGAGAGGTGTTGAGGTGACTAGGTGTGTTGGTATCTGGGTGAACCAATAAAACTCTTGAGTAGAGCAACACGCTCACTGCCAACAAAATACAAACACACTGCCAACAACACCCCACTCATTACACATCTCACTGTACACAGAGGAGAAGGATCGATGGAAGGAGAGAGACGAAATACATCAGTATATAATAGTCATTCTAACCGTATTTCTTTATTCCTACTGTATCCTATACTTTTTTGTCTTTGGTAATATTTAGTGCTAATATAGCATTATTGACTTGTACTGCAAGAGGGGAAAGAGAAGGCTCGAGACATGACACTTACTATTATTCTCCTCTGTTTCCACTGAGTCACCATGTACCTCCTAATCAGTCTTTCTCCATCTCTCCTTCCTTGCCTCTCCTTTATGCTCTATTCTCTATTCTCTCCATCCCTCTCTCATACAATCTGCCTCTATGTACTCAATTCCATCAATCGCAACTCTCCCATACATGTGAGGACCTGGTTGTCGTTGGCCGGCACCAGGCAGGAGTGCTCTCTGGGGCAGCTGTGTTCTGACAGGAGCATCTCCCTATGGAGTTCCACATGAGCAGGGTTATTAATAGCATCAGAGCTGTGGTAACACTAACCAGCCCTGCCTATACCCACTATTTACTGACTACAGCATTAAAAGTACAGTATGGGCTTTAAATACATATAATTTAAAGGCAGAGTACAGGGCAGAGGCATCAAAAGCAACAAATCAGAAGCTGTCCAACCCTGCCCATTTCCCTGGTTACCTCTGAGAATTTTTCTTAACGGTCCAGGCTGCAGGACATGTATACTTACACATTTGTAATGTATACTTATAAATACTTATTGTATGTCCCATTGCTGCCTGGTTCAAAGTTTCCCATCTAGTTGAACTTCAATTGTGCAGGCTAATACCAGTTGAGATGGTTTAGTTCAGGGGCCAATGCAGTGGCCTTCTGTTAATTCTGTAGACTTTGGGGGGCGATGATCTGGACCATGGACTGGGTAAGCGGTTGGTCTATGGAGTCTTAGACCACCAAGTTTAGGGCAGGGTCAGCCAGCATTCCTCCTGAAGAGCTACTCTCCTGAGGACCTTGATTCTCCAGGTGGGGAGCCAGGTCCTGATCATTCTCCAGGTGAGGAGCTAGGACCAGATCATTTTCCAGGTGAAGGGTCAGATCCTGATCATTCTCCAGTTGAATTGTCAGGTCCTGATCATTATCCAGGTGGGGAGCCAAGTCCTGATCATTCTCTAGGTGAAGAGTCAGGTCCTGATCATTCTCCAGGTGGGGAGCCAGGACCAGATCATTTTCCAGTTGAATTGTCAGGTCCTGATCATTATCCAGGTGGGGAGCCAGGTCCTGATCATTCTCTAGGTGAAGAGTCAGGTCCTGATCATTCTCTAGGTGGGGAGCCAGGTCCTGATCATTCTCCAGGTGGGGAGCCAGGTCCTGATTATTCTCCAGTTGAAGAGTCAGGTCCTGATCATTCTCTAGGTGAAGAGCCAGGCTGAGGCCACTACCAGGTCATTCTGTTTACCTTCTGGATTAAGATAACCCTGGTGAAGAGCCAGGCTGAGGCCACTCTGTCATCTGGCTATGACTGGATAACACTGTAGACAGAGAGATTGTAGGCGACTGTGTGTGTCGAATCAAATGCATTTGTCACATGCTTCGTAAACAGAAGCTGTAGACTAACATTTAAATGCTTACTTACCATAGACTGGCTAAGTGGTTGGTCTATGGGCCTACCGGCCTTCCTTCAAGATCTTACCATCTGGTCAGCCCTGGTCAGAGACACGGATACACACACACACAGGTCAGAGAGTTATCCAGCAGGTCATAGCGAGGCTAACCTCTAACCTCAGTGGATGTTCTATGGTTAGTTAGTCAGTGATTAGTATCATTAGGTGATTAGGTAATCAGAGATTAAACCTCTCAGAATATTAACCTCTCTGGGGAACTAGAGCATGAGATAACCACTCAAACAAACGGTGTGTTTGTGTGTTGTAGTTCACCCTATAACATCACCCACCCCTTTTGTAGGCCGTGATTCCATTTCCATTTATTTGGGGGGGGGGACTCAGTTGGGGTCTCAACTTGCTGTTGAGAGTTAGAACAGTGCAATACACAAGGTGACATTTTTTATGTGGTTTTGCATCAGCAGCTTTTCTCTTGTTATGTCAGTCACTTACAGTAACTCAATTAGCCCATGTCAGCTAAATATTTTTAGATTAGTAAATTAGTACAGTGGCTAGCTATCTAAACTTGTAGTAATCATGGTCAAAATACCGACCGGGTGGCCCCCATTGATTTTGTTAGTCACTCTCACTCAGATATCGTTTTAAAAACTACAAACACTTCTCTCCACCCTATGGCAAAATTTGTAGAGTTGCAGGAAATTAGTTATAAAGTTAGGACCCCCGAAAGATCCAGCTCTGATTGCATGGGTGGATGTGGGTACGCAGACCTGCGAGCCACTGCAGCCCATCATGATCAGTTCTGATTTTTGTTGGCCCCCACCTCCATCAAAGTTGCCCATCTCTGCACTACATAACAACATGATATGATCTATCAACATGATTATATTATATATGTACAACATTTTCTAATGTCATTTTTGAAATAATAATCTCAGTGGGCTGATCCAGTCCTGTGGTGAATGGGAAGACCAAGGTGGTGCTGGTCTCAGATTTGAAGACTAGGCTGTAGCTCAGTGGTCTAACCCATGCTTGCAACATTTTCAAAAAAACTATTTTCGCTTTGTCATTATGGGGTATTGTATTGTCATGACTTTCCCTCTTGGATGAGGATCATGGGCGCCAGATCAGCTCCGCACAGAGCTGACAGATAGACAGACCCTCCCTCCCACCAGAGTTTTATGACTTAACAACAGAGTCGTAAATACCTTGCAGGAACTCTCTCTCCCACTCTGCAGAAATGGAAGTTAAAAATGTTATTACCACAGAGAGAGATTTTGCAATACTGTAACATCAAAAGGTTAGACATTGAAACAATAATTCTAACCTAAATAATGTGAGAAAATGGTGGGAACTACTTAAAAACAATCATGTCAAAATCAGTAACTCTAAAAAATGTATACGTTCCAGTTGTCAGGTTTACATCTAAATGTTGTAAAACGTATATGATTAAATATTAAACTATTTGTGAGAAAATTAAATGTGATTTTAAATCCGAATGAGTGGTTGTTGGCGTGCTAAATATCCTTATTTACGATGAGCGTTTTATTCAACTGTATTTCAAATGTATTTATAAAGCCCTTCTTACATCAGCTGATATATCAAAGTGCTGTACAGAAACCCAGCCTAAAACCCCAAACAGCTAGCAATGCAGGTGTAGAAGCACAGTGGCTAGGAAAGACTCCCTAGAAAGGCCAGCAACTAGGAAGAAACCTAGAGAGGAACCAGGCTTTGAGGGGTGGCCAGTCCTCTTCTGCCTGTGCCGGGTGGAGATTATAACAGAACATGACCAAGATGTTCAAATGTTCATAGATGACCAGCATGGTCAAATAATAGTAATCACAGTGAACAGGTCAGGATTCCATAGCCACAGGCAGAACAGTTGAAACTGGAGCAGCAGCATGGCCAGGTGGACTGGGGACAACAAGGAGTCATCATGCCAGGTAGTCCTGAGGCATGGCCCTAGGGCTCAGGTCCTCCGAGAGAGAGAAAGAAAGAAAGAGAGAATTAGAGAGAGCATACTTAAATTCACACAGGACACCGGATAAGACAGGAGAAATACTCCAGATACAACAGACTGACCCTAGCCCCCCAACAGAATAAATACTGGAGGCTGAGACAGGAGGGGTCAGGAGACACTGTGGCCCCATCCAATGATACCCCCGGACAGGGCCAGACAGGCAGGATATAAACCCACCCACTTTGCAAAAGCACAGCCCCCTCACCAATAGAGGGATATCTTCAACCACCAATTTACCATCCTGAGACAAGGCCGAGTATAGCCCACAAAGATCTCCGCCACGACACAACCCAAGAGGGGGAGGCAACCCAGACAGGAAGATCACGTCAGTGACTCAACCCACTCAAGTGACGCACCCCTCCGAGGGAAGGCATGGAAGAGGACCAGTAATTCAGTGACTCAGGCCCCGTAATAGGGTTCTCTCTCCACTGGAATTCACTGCCTCTAACCCTGTTACGGGGGCTAAGTCACTGTCTTACTGGTCCTCTTCCATGCCGTTCCTAGGAGGGGTGCGTCACTTGAATGAGTTGAGTCCCTGATGTGATCTCCCTGTCCATGTTGGCGCCCCCCCTCAGGTTCGTGCCCTGAGGGAGATCTTTGTGGGCTATATTCGGCCTTGTCTTAGGATATTAAGTTGGTGGTTGAAGATACAGTGCCTTGCGAAAGTATTCGGCCCCCTTGAACTTTGCGACCTTTTGCCACATTTCAGGCTTCAAACATAAAGATATAAAACTGTATTTTTTTGTGAAGAATCAACAACAAGTGGGACACAATCATGAAGTGGAACGACATTTATTGGATATTTCAAACTTTTTTAACAAATCGAAAACTGAAAAATTGGGCGTGCAAAATTATTCAGCCCCCTTAAGTTAATACTTTGTAGCGCCACCTTTTGCTGGACCAATTCAGTTTGTCTGTGATGTGTATGCCGAGGAACTTAAAACTTGCTACTCTCTCCACTGCTGTTCCATCGATGTGGATAGGGGGGTGTTCCCTCTGCTGTTTCCTGAAGTCCACAATCATCTCCTTAGTTTTGTTGACGTTGAGTGTGAGGTTATTTTCCTGACACCACACTCCGAGGGCCCTCACCTCCTCCCTGTAGGCCGTCTCGTCGTTGTTGGTAATCAAGCCTACCACTGTTGTGTCGTCCACAAACTTGATGATTGAGTTGGAGGCGTGCGTGGCCACGCAGTCGTGGGTGAACAGGGAGTACAGGAGAGGGCTCAGAACGCACCCTTGTGGGGCTCCAGTGTTGAGGATCAGCGGGGAGGAGATGTTGTTACCTACCCTCACCACCTGGGGGCGGCCCGTTAGGAAGTCCAGTACCCAGTTGCACAGGGCGGGGTCGAGACCCAGGGTCTTGAGCTTGATGACGAGCTTGGAGGGTACTATGGTGTTGAATGCCGAGCTGTAGTCGATGAACAGAATTCTCACATAGGTATTCCTCTTGTCCAGATGGGTTAGGGCAGTGTGCAGTGTGGTTGAGATTGCATCGTCTGTGGACCTATTTGGGCGGTAAGCAAATTGGAGTGGGTCTAGGGTGTCAGGTAGGGTGGATGTGATATGGTCCTTGACTAGCCTCTCAAAGCACTTCATGATGACGGAAGTGAGTGCTACGGGGCGGTAGTCGTTTAGCTCAGTTACCTTAGCTTTCTTGGGAACGGGAACAATGGTGGCCCTCTTGAAGCATGTGGGAACAGCAGACTGGTATAGGGATTGATTGAATATGTCCGTAAACACACCAGCCAGCTGGTCTGCGCATGCTCTGAGGGCGTGGCTGGGGATGCCGTCTGGGCCTGCAGCCTTGCGAGGGTTAACACGTTTAAATGTTTTACTCACCTCGGCTGCAGTGAAGGAGAGACCGCATGTTTCCGTTGCAGGCCGTGTCAGTGGCACTGTATTGTCCTCAAAGCGGGCAAAAAAGTTATTTAGTCTGCCTGGGAGCAAGACATCCTGGTCCGTGACTGGGCTGGATTTCTTCCTGTAGTCCGTGATTGACTGTAGACCCTGCCACATGCCTCTTGTGTCTGAGCCGTTGAATTGAGATTCTACTTTGTCTCTATACTGACGCTTAGCTTGTTTGATAGCCTTGCGGAGGGAATAGCTGCACTCTTTGTACTCGGTCATGTTACCAGACACATTGCCCTGATTAAAAGCAGTGGTTCGCGCTTTCAGTTTCACGCAAATGCTGCCATCAATCCACGGTTTCTGGTTAGGAAATGTTTTAATCGTTGCTATGGGAACGACATCTTCAACGCACGTTGAAGTCATGACGGATAAAATTCAAATTTTCGGTGACTTTAATATTCACATGGAAAAGTCCACAAACCCACTCCAAAAGGCTTTCGGAGCCATCATCGACTCAGTTGGTTTTGTCCAATATGTCTCCGGACCTAGACACTGCCACACTCATACTCTGGACCTAGTTTTGTCTCGTGGAACAAATATTGTGGATCTTAATGTTTTTCCTTATGATCCTGGACTATTGGACCACCATTTTATTACGTTTGCAATCGCAACAAACAATCTGCTTAGACCCCAACCAAGGATCATCAAAAGCTGGGCTATAAATTCTCGGATAACCCAAAGATTCCTACTGTTGATGCCCTTCCAGACTCCCTCCACCTACCCAAGGATGTCAGAGTACAAAAATCGGTTAACCACCTAACTGGGGAAATAAATGTGACCTTGCGTAATACCCTAGATGCAGTCGCACCCCTAAAAACAAAAAACATTTGTCATAAGAAACTAGCTCCCTGGTATACAGAAAATACTCAAGCCCTGAAGCAAGCTTCCAGATAATTGAAACGGAAATGGCGCTACACCAAACTGGAAGTCTTCCGACTAGCTTGGAAAGACAGTACCATGCAGTATCGAAGAGCCTGCTGTTCGATCATCCTATTTTTCCAGCTTAATTGAGGAGAATAAGAAAAATCGGAAATATATTTTTGATACTGTCGCAAAGCTAACTAAAAAGCAGCATTCCCCAAGAGAGGATGGCTTTCACTTCAGCAGTGATTAATTCATGTACCTCTGAAGAAAAGATTATGATCATTAGAAAGCAAATGATGGAATCCTCTTTAAATCTGCATATTTTTCCAAAGCTTGGTTGTCTTGAGTCTGCATAACACTGCCAGCATCTAGGATCAAGGGAGACACTCAAGTTTTTTATACTATATCTCTTGACACATTGATGAAAATAGTCATCGCCTCTAAACCTTCAAGCTGCATAATGGACCTTATTCCAACTAAACTACTGAAAGAGCTGCTTCCTATGTTTGGTCCTCCTATGTTGAACATAATAAACGGCTCTCTATCCACCGGCTGTGAACCAAACTCACTAAAAGTGGTAGTAATAAAGCCTCTCTTGAAAAAGCCAAACCTTGACACAGAAAATATAAAAATACTATCGGCCTATGTTGAATCTCCCATTCCTCTCATAACTGTTAGAAAAAGCTGTTGCGCAGCAACTCACTGCCTTCCTGAAGACAAACAATGTATATGAAACACTTCATTCTGGTTTTAGACCCCATAATAGCACTGAGACTGCACTCATGAAGGTGGTAAATTGCCTTTTAATGGCGTCAGACCAAGGCTCTGCATATGTCCTAGCCTCCCTACACTGGCTTCCTGTTAAGGCTAGGGCTGATATCAAGGTTTTACTGCTAACCTATAAAGAATAACATGGGCTTGCTTTTCCCTCTCTCTCCGATTTGGTCCTGCCATACATACCTACAAGTACGCTATGGTCACAAGACGCAGGCCTCCTTACTGTCCCTAGAATTTCTAAGCAAACAGCTGGAGGCAGGGCTTTCTCCCATAGAGCTCCATTTTTATGGAATGGTTTGCCTATCCATGTGAGAGACACAGACTCGGTCTCAACCTTTAAGTCTTTATTGAAGACTCATCTCTTCAGTAGGTCCTATAATTGAGTGTAGTCTGGCCCAGACGTGTGAAGGCGTCACTTGAATGGGTTGAGTCACTGACGTGATCTTCCTGACTGTGTTGGCGCCCCCTCAGGTTCGTGCCGTGGGGAAGATCTTCAAGGGCTATGCTCAGCCTTGTCTCAGGGTAGTAAATTGGTGGTTTGAAGATATCCCTCTAGTGGTGTGGTGGCTGTGCTTTGACAAATTGGGTGGGGTTATATCCTGCCTGGTTGGCCCTGTCCGGGGTATCGTCGGAAGGGGCCACAGTGTCTCCCGACCTCTCCTGTCTCAGCCACCAGTATTTATGCACCAATTGTTTGTGTGTCGGGGGGCTAGTGTCAGTCTGTTATATCTGGAGTATTTCTCCTGTCTTATCCGGTGTCCTGTGTGAATTTCAGTATGCTCCTTCTAATTCTCTCTCTCTCCCACCCGGTCGTGCTGCTCCTCCAGTTTCAACTGTTCTGTCTGTGGCTATGGAACCCTGACCTATTCACCGGACGTGTTACCCTGTCGCGGACCTACTGTTTTCAACCCTCTCTCTACGGAACCTGCTGTCTTGAACTCTGAATGCTCGGCTTTGAATAGCCAACTGACATTTACTCCTGAAGTGCTGACCTGTTGCACACTCTACAACCACTGTGATTATATTATTTTATCCTGCTGGTCATCTATGAACGTTTGAACATCTTGGCCATGCACTGTTACAATCTCCACCCGGCACAGCCAGAAGAGGACTTGCCACCTTTCAGAGACTGGTTTCTCTCTAGTTGTCTTCCTAGATTCCTTCCTTTCTAGGGAGTTCTTCCTGGCCACTGTGCTTCTACATCTGCATTGCTTGCTGTTCGTGTCACGTCTGCTCCCGCTCTTCCCCCCCTGGCGCTTGAGGGCTCCTGCCAGTTCGTTGGTCTTCCACGCCCCAACCGGCTTGCCCAGCGCCCATGTCTCGGCGAGTTCACCCACGTGGGACGCCGGGTGGTGCCCCTTGGGGGGGAAAAGCCCCCCCCCCCCGGCGGCTCAGGGCGCCAGGCTGCCCTGCATCACTCACTCCTGCCATCTATTACGCACACCTGCCTTCCTCGTCAGGTTTCCATCCCACGTCACACTCCACCGGATCTTTGGGCTCCCTCTCTGCAGCGGGATCGACAAGCGTCTTGCCTCCATGCCTGAGTCGGCTCGCCAGGCTCCCACGCTCCTGCCGGTTCGTTGGGCTTCTATGCCCCAACCGGCTTGCCCAGCGCCCATGTCTCGGCCGGTTCGCCCAGGTGGGATGCCGGGTGGCGCCCCTAGAGGGGGGGTACTGTCACGTCTGCTCCCGCTCTTCCCGCACCTGACGCTAGAGGGCGCCAGGCTGCCCTGCATCACGCACTCCTGCCATCTATTATGCACACCTGCCTTCCCTCGTCACACGCATCAGCGGTATTGAACTCCCCTGGACTCACTCATCACCTGTTTATTACCACCCCTATATTTGTCAGTTCCCCTGCTCTGTTCCCTGCTGCTGGATTAATTGTTTGTTTTTTCTGTGTTACTCGTTTGCTGATGCTGTTCCTGTCTCGTTCCATGTCCGTTCTATACTAAATGTTTGACTCCCCGTACCTGCTTCGTCTCTCCAGCGTAATCCCATGTGACAGTTTGGGGTTTTAGGCTGGGTTTCTGTATAGCACTTTGTGACATTGGCAGATGTATAAAGGGCTTTATAAATTAATTTGATTGATTGATTCATTCTCTCTGCTATCGTATGGCAAGTGGTACCGGAGCGCCAAGTCTAGATCCAAGAGGCTTCTCAACAGCTTCTACCCCCAAGCCATTAGACTCCTGAACATCTAATCAAATGGCTACCCAGACTATTTGCACACCCCCCTCTTTTACGCTGCTGCTACTCTGTTTATTATCTATGCATAGTCATTTTAATAACTCTACCTACATGTACATATTACCCCAATTACCCCGACTAACCGGTGCCCGTGCACATTGACTCTGTACCAGTACCCCCTGTATATAGTCTCACTATTGTTATTTTACTGCTGCTCTTGAATTATTTTTTACTTTTTTTTTGGGGGGGGTGTCTTTTTCTTAAAATTGCATCTTTGGTTAAGGGCTTGTAAGTAAGTGTTTCACCTGTTGTATTCAGCGCATGTTTATGAATCCCCCCCAACACACACACACCTTTACCTGCACAAAATTGGAATCAGTCATATAACTTTTGGATTAACCAATTAACCAAAGGATCCATCAAACACATTTGGGGTGTCATCATATAGTGCTCTCTGACTTGTGGTCAGACTAGCTCAGGTGGAATAAACATAAACTTGCACTTATTTTAATACAAAATTGAATGTCATTGAGAAAACAGAAAGTATATGTAATCTGATTACAATATTTTTGCTGGTAATGCAATTGGTTACAGTTATTTTTTGTAAACACAAACACACACACACACACACACACACACACACACACACACACACACACACACACACACACACACACACACACACACACACACACACACACACACACACACAACCTGATGATTGTGCCAGTTGAACTTTTCGGCTATCAGTATCCTTTTCCGCACAAGTTGTTTGAAAAAGTAACTGTAATAATGTTACTTGTTACATTACTCTGTTACTCATAAAAGTAACGTGTTACCCCCAACACTGGTTACGGGGCATTCTGACTCTGGTTGAATAGAAGTAGGTTAATCAGTCTGTAAACATTGGAAAACGAAGTATGAGCTACTGTCCAGCAACTGAGTTATTTCGAGAGTGACTAGCAGCAACACTGATTATCTAACCTGGTGGTAGGTTAGGAGAATTAACATAACAGGTTAGAATAATTAAGTTAAGGTGAGGAAGAGGGTTAGGGTATGTCTCTCTCTTTCTCAATTCAGTTTTGAATTCAATTCAAGGGGCTTTATTGGCATTGTAAACATATGTTAACATTGCCAAAGCAAGTGAAGTAAATAATAAACAAAAGTGGAATAAACAATCAAAATTAACAGTAAACATTTCCAAAACAATAAAGACATTTCAAATGTCATATTATGTGCAAATAGTTAAAGTACAAAAGGGAAAATAAATAAACATAAATATGGTTGTATTCACAATGGTGTTTGTTCTTCACTGGTTGCCCTTTTTTTCTCTCTCTCTCTCTCTCTCTCTCTCTCTCTCTCTCTCTCTCACACACACTTCCTGTGATCGTGCGGCCGCAGAGGCGTGTTTGAAAGAGGGTCTGTGAGATATTGAACCTTTGAAGAGTGTTCTCTGTCTGTGTCTGTCTCTGCTCTCACTGCAGATTATGGAGAGATTGGTTGATTGATTATCAGAGAGTAACTTTACCAACGCTACCTCTGCTAGCTTCTCTCTGTGGTGAGGAGACAGAGAACACAGGGAGAGGAGAGGACAGACGAGAAAGAGAAGAGTGGAGTGAAGAAGCAGGGAAGAGTATCAAAAGAAGAGGTGAGGACTGACTGAGGAGAGTGGGAGGACCAGGCCTGGACTGATACAGGAAGAGCGGTAGAGAGGGAGGGTGTTGACCCCGTTGCCCCGCTGTTGGGATAGTTACAATGGAATCGCCTCCATTGATGTACCACGGGGCAATCAGTAAACTGGACTGTGAGGATCTGCTGGGGAAGAAGGGGAAGGATGGAGCCTACCTCATCAGAGACAGCGAAACAATCCAAGGAGCCATGTGTCTGTGTGTCTAGTGAGTATTACACTCCTTGTTCTTTTTACAGAAATGTAGGACGTTTAATGTACATCAATCCATCATCCAAGCATTTTATAAATGCTTTATAGAATCCATCCTAGTTTTAATATTGCAGGGTGGTTTGGTGCTTTAGGGAACACTAGTTAGTACTCATTGGAGAAAGCCAGGAACCCCTGTGACATCTATAAAAAAAATGAGTGAGGAAGAAGGGTAACAATTAACCTTACACATTACACACTTGATGATCAGTACAGCCCCCTACCCTCCATGGCTAATTGTATGTGGACACCTGCTCGTCAAACATGGACATTAATATGGAGTTGTTCCCCCCTTTGCTGCTATAACAGCGTCCACTCTTCTTGGAAGGCTTTCCACTAGATGTTGAAACATTGCTGCAGGGACTTGCTTCCATTCATCCAGAAGAGCATTAGTGAAGTTGGGCACTAATGTTGGGTGTTTAGGCCTGTCTCACAGTCAGCATTCCAATTCATCCCAAAGGTGTTCAATGGAGTTGAGGTCAGAGATCTGTGCAGGTCAGTCAAGTTCTTCCACATCGATCTCAACAAACCATTTCTGTATGGACCTCACTTTGTGCATGGGTGCATTGTCATGCTGAAACAGGAAAGAACCTTTCCCAAACTGTTGCCACAGAGTTGGAAGCACAGAATTGTCTAGAAGGTCATTGTATTCTGTAGCATTAAGATTTCACTGCACTGGAACTAAGGGGCCTACCCTAAACCATGAAAAACAGCCACAGACCATTATTCTTCCTCCATCAAACTTTATAGTTGGCACTATGGATTCGGGCAGGTAATGTTCTCCTGGCATCTGCCAAACCAAGATTCATCCACCGGACTGCCAGATGGTGAAGCGTGATTCATCACTCCAGAGAATGCGTTTCCACTGCTCCAGATCCCAATGGCGGTGAGCTTTACACCACTCCAGCCGACGCTTCGCATTGATCATGGGGATCTTAGGCTTGTGTGTGGCTGATTGGCCAGGAAACCCATTTCATGAAACTCCCAATGAACAGTTATTGTGCTGACGTTGCTTCCAGAGGCAATAACAGCTTCACAATAACAGCACTTACAGTTGACCAGGCAGCTCAAGCAGGGCAGAAATTTGATGAACTGACTTGTTGGAAAGGTGGCATCCTATAACGGTGCCATGTTGAAAGTCATTCTATTTTTTATTATTTTATTTTGTTACATATAGATTGTGGCTTCCACAATGTATGTAATTGTAATTGTCTCCATCATTTCCAATCTCCCATATATTTTTTCTGTAAATATATTAAAATATTATTTTTTTTTAAGAAAAAAAAGTCCTATATTATTTTCCCCTAACCCTGCCACCACTCCCCTAATTGGAGTAAACTAGTGGACAACAACACTAAGCTTCTACTTCCAGCTTATATATACTATATACATTTTACGGATACAGTATATATTACAATAGTTATCTTTTGTTTGTTTTTAGTGGTATAAGCTGGTATACTTTTTTATTTATCACAAATTTCTTTAACCAATTTTGCTCTTTAATGTAGGGCAGACAGACAACTGCCTTACTTTCTCCCCCTTCCACTTGCCTCTTCCATTTTTGCAGTAATGCTGCAATTAGTTGGTTGTCATTTTTAATAGAGCGTATGTAACGGATGTGAAACGGCTAGTTTAGTTAGCGGTGCGCTAAATAGCGTTTCAATCGGTGACGTCACTTCCTCTGAGACCTTGAAGTAGTAGTTCCCCTTGCTCTGCAATGGCCGCGGCTTTTGTGGAGCGATGGGTAACGACGCTTCGTGGGTGACTGTTGTTGATGTGTGCAGAATGTCCCTGGTTCGCTCCTGGGTATGGGCGAGGGGACGGTTTAAAATTTATACTGTTACACATATATTTACATAGACATAGATACATATATTTACAATAGAGCATATATTTACATATATTTTTTGTTAGCTACAAGTGTGACATGGGTATCAATAGTCCCGTTTAATTTTGTCTGCCTTGCCATTCCAAATAAAATGGAATATTTTTTACTCATTTAATTCAAAAAACTGTTTGCTAGGTGTAGGCAAGGCCATAAGCAAATAGGTAAACGGGGATATGACTAAAGAGTTATCATGGTGATTTGTCCACAAATGGGCAGGTATTTTCCTTTCCATGGTAGCAAGATCTTATTTATTTTGCTAACTTACTATAAAAATGTATTGTAGTGAGAGCATTTTTTTCTTTCGGGGTATGAACACTGAGTATGCGCATTTCACCATCAGACCATTTTATTGGTAAACTATACGGTAATGTAAAAGTTAGATTTTTTTATTGATCCAATACGCAATATGGTACATTTATTATAATTTGATTGTATCCAGAAAGGTTAGCAAATGTATTTAGATCCTCTATGAGGCTGTGGAGGGATCCAAATTGTGGATTTAAAAGAAAACACCTTTTTTAAGCACTGGATTTCTAGGCCCTTGATAGTATTATTGGATCTGATTTTAATAGATAACATTTTGATGTCATAATAAATAGATATGCCGATAGTAGACAACCTTGTTTTACTCCTCTTGACAGTTTAATACTTTCTGAGAAATATACATTATTTACTATTTTACACCTAGGGTTACTATATATATAACTTTAACCCATTGTATAAGAGATTTTCCAAAATTGAAATTATCCAGGAATTCATATATAAATTCCAGTCGTACTTTATCAAAAGCCTTTTTAAAGTCAGCTATGAATACCAGGCAATGTTTCACAGATTTTTCATAGTGTTCTACTGTTTCCAGTACTTGTCTTATATTATCTCCAATTTATTGTCCATGTAAAAAAACCTGTCTGATTAGGATGAATAATATACGACTATACCTTTTTAATTCTATGCACTATAAATGTTTCTAGATTTTTTTGCATCACAACATTGAAGTGTAAGGGGCCTCCAATTGTTTAAATGGACTGGATCTTTATATTTACCACTTGGGTCCTGTTTCAGTAATAATGAAATCAGACCTAGTTGAGTATCTAATAATATACCATTTTTATAGGAATGGTTAAAACATGCTAATAATGGTCCTCTGAGTACATCAGAAAAGGTTTGGTAGCCCTCAACCGGTATGCCATCCATCCTTAGACTTTTCCCAGACTTAAATACTTTAATTTTATCAAGAAGTTCCTCCACTGTAATTTGGCATTCACATGATTCATTCTGTATAGCTGTTAATTTTACATTATTAAAAAAAATCTTTACAATTAACTTTGGCTAGTGGAGATGAAAGGAAAACATATGCTTAAAGTACTTTGCTTACTTTGCTTCTTTCAATATGTAATTTGGTGAACATGGGTGACTCCGTCATTTGTAACACGTTTCAGTCAATTATTTGTGTGAGTATTGCTATGTTGAAGATTTAAAAATAATTTGGTGCATTTTTCCCCATATTCCATCCAGTTCGCTTTGTTATAATATCTTCTTTCTTGAATAAGTTCCTCCAGTTCTTTTAGTTTTTCCTCTAACTTGTTCTTATTCTATGGTACAGATTTTATTGCTATATATCTACTGCCAGTGTTTGTCTCTGGAGATTGTATGGCTGTGTGCTCGATTTTGTACACCTGTCAGCAATGGGTGTGGGTCAAATTTGAAGGGATTTCCACCTACTTTTGGCCATGTACAGTCATGGCCAAAAGTTTTGAGAATAACACAAATATTAATTTTCACAAAGCCTGCTGCCTCAGTATCTTTAGATATTTTTGTCAGATGTTACTATGAAATACTGAAGTATAATTACAAGCATTTCATAAGTTTCAAAGGCTTTTATTGATAATTACATGAAGTTGATGCAAGGAGTCAATATTTGAATCATTTGTGTTGACCCTTCTTTTTCAAGACCTCTGGAATCTGCACTGGCATGCTGTCAATTAACATCTGAGTCACATCCTGGCTGATGGCAGCCCATTCTTGCATAATCAATGCTTGGAGTTTGTCAGAATTTGTGGGTTTTTGTTTGTCCACCAGCCTCTTGAGGATTAACCACAAGTTCTCAATGGGACAAAGGTCTGGGGAGTTTCCTGGCCATGGACCCAAAATACACTGCTCAAAAAAATAAAGGGAACACTTAAACAACACAATGTAAGTCCAAGTCAATCACACTTCTGTGAAATGGAAATTATAGGCAATTAGCAAGACACCCCCAATAAAGGAGTGGTTCTGCAGGTGGTGACCACAGACCACTTCTCAGTTCCTATTCTTCCTGGCTGATGTTTTGGTCACTTTTGAATGCTCGCGGTGCTTTCACTCTAGTGGTAGCATGAGACGGAGTCTACAACCCACACAAGTGGCTCAGTGCAGCTCATCCAGGATGGGACATCAATGCGAGCTGTGGCAAGAAGGTTTGCTGTGTCTGTCAGCGTAGTGTCCAGAGCATGGAGGCGCTACCAGGAGACAGGCCAGTACATCAGGAGATGTGGATTAGGCCGTAGGAGGGCAACAACCCAGCAGCAGGACCATGAGGGTGGTATGAGGGCCCGACGTCCACAGGTGGGGGTTGTGCTTACAGCCCAACACCGTGCCGGACGTTTGGCATTTGCCAAAGAACACCAAGATTGGCAAATTCGCCACTGGCGCCCTGTGCTCTTCACAGATGAAAGCAGGTTCATACTGAGCACATGTGACAGACGTGACAGAGTCTGGAGACGCCGTGGAGAACGTTCTGCTGCCTGCAACATCCTCCAGCATTACCGGTTTGGCGGTGGGTCAGTCATGGTGTGGGGTGGCATTTCTTTTGGGGGCCGCACAGCCCTCCATGTGCTCGCCAGAGGTAGCCTGACTGCCATTAGGTACCGAGATGAGATCCTCAGACCCCTTGTGAGACCATATGTTGGTGTGGTTGGCCCTGGTGCGGTTGGCCATGTGGCTGGAGGGTGTCAGCAGTTCCTGCAAGAGGAAGGCATTGATGCTATGGGCTGGCCCGCCCATTCCCCAGACCTGAATCCAATTCAGCACATCTGGGACATCATGTCTCGCTCCATCCACCAACGCCACGTTGCACCACAGACTGTCCAGGAGTTGGCGGATGCTTTAGTCCAGGTCTGGGAGGAGATCCCTCAGGAGACCATCTGCCACCTCATCAGGAGCATGCCCAGGCGTTGTAGGGAGGTCATACAGGCACGTGGAGGCCACACACACTACTGAGCCTCATTTTGACTTGTTTTAAGGACATTACATCAAAGTTGGATCAGCCAAATCCAGACCTCCATGGGTTGATAAATTTGATTTCCATTGATAATGTTTGTGTGATTTTGTTGTCAGCACATTCAACTATGTAAAGAAAAAAGTATTTAATAAGAATATTTCATTCATTCAGATCTAGGATGTGTTATTTTAGTGTTCCCTTTATTTTTTGAGCAGTGTATATATGTTTCGTTCCCCGAGCCACTTAGTTATCACTTTTGCCTTATGGCAAGGTGGTCCATCATGCTGGAAAAGGGGCGGCAGGGTAGCCTAGTGGTTAGAGTGTTGGACTAGTAACCGGAAGGTTGCAAGTTCAAATCCCGAGCGGACAAGGTAAAAATCTGTTGTTCTTCATCTGAACAGGCAGTTGACCAACTGCAGTTATTGAAAATAAGCAGAGATTCAGCAGAGAAAATAACTTTTCAGCAGTCCAGTCGCTGTACCTTTTGCAGAATATCAGTCTGTCCCAAATGTTTTTCCTGGAGAGAAGTGACTTCTTTGCTGCCCTTCTTGACACCAGGCCATCCTCCAAAAGTCTTTGCCTCACTGTGCGTGCAGATGCACTCACACCTGCCTACTGCCAATCCTGAGCAAGCTCTGTACTGATGGTGCCCTGATATTTGTACTATTTTCTACATTGTAGAATAATAGTGAAGACATCAGAACTATGAAATAACAAATACGGAATCATCTACTAACCAAAAAAGTGTTAAACAAATAAAAAAATATGTTATATTTGAGATTCTTCAATGTAGCCACCCTTTGCCTTGATGACAGCGTTGCACACTCTTAGCATTCTCTCAGCCAGCTTCATGAGGTAGTCAGCTGGAATTGCATTTCAATTATCAGGTGTGCCTTATTAAAAGTTAATTTATGGAATTTCTTTCCTAATTAGTGCATTTGAGCCAATCAGTTGTGTTATGACAAGTCAGAGTTTGTATACAGAAGATAGCTCTATTTGGTAAAATACCAAGTGTCACGTGTGCTCCCTCTCTGGACTCTAGGTCACCAGTCTGCTGTTTGCACACCTGTCACGTGCATCAGCACCTAATGACACTCACCTGGACTCCATCACCTCCTTAATTACCTGCCCGATTTGTGTCACTCCCTTTGGTTCATTCCCCAGATGTTGTTTCTGTTTCATGTCTGTATGCTGTTAGTGTTTCTTGTTTTGTATTATGTTCCGTTTCTTTATTAAATATTCACTCACTGTACTTTCTTCCCGACTCTCAGCGCACATCGCTACACCAAGTCCATATTATGGCAAGAACAGCTAAAATAAGCAAAGAGAAATGACAGTCCATCATTACTTTAAGACATGGTCAGTCATTACGCAAAAGCCATCAAGCGCTATGATGAAACTGGCTCTAATGAGGACCGCAACAGGAAAGGAAGGCCCAGAGGTACTTCTGCTGCAGAGGAAAAGTTCATTAGATTTACCAGCCTCAGAAATTGCAGTCCACTGAGTTCAAGTAACAGACAATCTCAACATCAACTGTTCAGAGGAGACTACGTGAATCAGGCCTTCATGGTCGAATTGCTGCAAAGAAACCACTACTAAAGGACACCAATAAGAAGAAGAGACTTGCTTGGGCCAAGAAACACGAGCAATGGACATTAGATCGGTGGAAATCTGTCCTTTGGTCTGATGAGTCCAAATTTGTCACGTTCACTGTCTTCAAACTCCCTGTCATAGATGAGCCAAGGTGCAACGTGCATGTAATTCCACATCTTTTAATAAAGTGAAACTTTCACACAAAAAATCAGGTAAACAGAAACCCGAACGTGATGCAACCGTGGCGCACACAAACACACACAGAAAATAAATAATTACCCACAACATTAGGTGGGAAAAGGGCTGCCTAAGTATGATTCCCAATCAGAGACAACGATAGCTGCCAAAAACAAAGAAATAGAAAACATAGAATGCCCACCCAAATCACACCCTGACCTAACCAAATAGAGAAATAAAACGGCTCTCTAAGGTCAGGGCGTGACAAAATTAGAGATTATTGGTTCCAACCACCGTGTCTTTGAGACGCATAGTACTTGAACAGATGATCTCCGCATGTGTGGTTCTCACCATGAAGCATGTAGTAGGAAGGTGCTTTGCTGGTGACACTGTCTGTGATTTATTTAGAATTCAAGGCACGTTCTGCAGCGATACGCCATCCCATCTGGTTTGCACTTAGTGGGACTATCATTTGTTTTTCAAACAGGACATTGACCCAACACACCTCCAGGCTGTGTAAGGGCTATTTGACCAAGAAAGAGAGCGATGGAGTGCTGCATCAGATGACCTGGCCTCCACAATCAATCACCCGATCTCAAACCAATTGAGATGGTTTGGGATGAGTTGGACCACAGAGTGAAGGAAAAGCAGCCAACAAGTGCTCAGCATATGTGGGAACTCCTTCAAGACTGTTGGAAAAGCATTCCAGATGAAGCTGGTTGTTAGAATGCCAAGAGTGTGCAAAGCTGACATCAAGGCAAAGGGTGGCTACTTTGAAGAATCTCAAATATAAAATATATTTTG
The DNA here is from genome assembly GCF_036934945.1 of Oncorhynchus masou masou. Lineage (NCBI taxonomy): Eukaryota > Metazoa > Chordata > Actinopteri > Salmoniformes > Salmonidae > Oncorhynchus > Oncorhynchus masou. Next base: position 54,466,935 of record NC_088241.1, on the reverse strand, counting down.
ATTTGTTTAGCACTTTTTTGTTTACTATATGATTCCATATGTGTTATTTCATAGTTTGTCTTCACCATTATTCTACAATGTAGAAAATAGCAAAAAATAAAGAAAACCCCTTGAATGAGTAGGTGTTCAAACGTTTGACTGCTGCTCTATTTGTGTGTTGTGTTTCTGCAGTAAAAAGAAGGTGGTGTATACCTACAGAATCCTCCAGACCCACACTGGAAGCTACACCCTGCAGGTACACCCTGTGTGTGTGTGTGTGTGTGTGTGTGTGCGCTTACGTTTGTATGTGTTTCTGATGGTCTGTCTGTCTGTGTGTAGACAGCGTCTGGTGTAGAGGAGAAATTCTTTAAGACGTTAAAGGAGCTGGTCCGCCATTATAAGCGTCGGGGGCAGGGATTGGCTCAGCATCTGCGCCACTCAGTCAAGCGGAAGACACTGCTACAACTTCCCGCCCCCAATGTCATCGACGAGGTGCCTGATTATGAAAGTAAGTAACACTGTCTGTTAGTTTCACTTCCATCTGTCACTGACTTTTTTCAGACCTTTATCAGATGTCCAGATCGTTATCATCCTTAAATACCCACTCACTACTTGTCCTTTCTCTATCCCTCTCTTGTCTAGATGTGGATGCATCAGACTACGTTGTTGTCCTGCCCTCTTGATTCAGCAGCACACCCCTGACCTACATCATCTATGAGCCTGTAAATATCTAGGTGTGGTGCCCGCAGGCAGGTTTTTATTTTTTTTTTTAAATCCTGATGCCATGGGCGGATTGGTCATCTGCCATTTGCTCGAAATGCCAGATGAGCTGGTCAAATGTTAACCCATAGGGCCTGTCTAATTCATTTCTTCTTTTTAGGTAAATTATCATTATCTGGCTAATACTGTAATTGGGGCCTCTAAGGAAAAAAATGGGCTGGTGTTAGAAATGCCAGGGCTGATTTTTGGTCTCAGTCCGCCCCTTCCTTATGCAATGTGTTGTGTGCTGTTCTGTGTGCTATGGATACAGAAGATTGTCAGAGAGAATAGTGTTTGTCTGGTTGTTGAAGTGGAAGTTCAAATCTAATTTTATTTGTCACATGCATGGAATACAATGTGTGTAGACTTACTGTGAAATGCTTGCTTATGAGCCCTTTCCTACTATGCTGAGTCAATTTTTTAAAATATATTTATATACTATAAAATATATAGTAACACAAGAGGAAGAAAAAAACACGAATGAAGCTATATCATAAAAATAATATTTTGTTGGGTGCTTATATTTGTCCTGTCTTACACATCTACAGGTGTGTATTAATACGCATGTGTGAATTGGAAATGAGTTTTTTGCATAATCCACTCTCCCGGAGACACCTTCAGAGAGTGGGGTAACAGGGAGTACCAGTATCAGTACCATATCAATGTATAGAAGTACAAGGTTTTTGAGGTAGATATGTACATAAAGGCAGCGTAAAGTGACTAGGCATCGGGATAGATAATAATAAGAGTGAAATAAAGAACAGAGCAGCATATGTGTGTGTGTGGCGTCAGTATGCGTGTATGTGTTGTGCGAATGTAGTGTATCTAAATGTATGTGGGTTTGTGAGAGTCAGTGTATGTATAATATGTATATATCATCTTGTGAGTGAATACTATCAGTGCACATATGGAGTGTGTGAAACATCCCATAGAAACATTAATATATTTTTGTCACTATGGCATTCCGAATAGAGTTTATTTACTTGTAAAGATTTAGGCCTACTCTGGATAAGACTACTCAGTCTGGGCTACGTAGACATACACACTCATGCTCACACACATCCACTTGTTTTTGTCACACTTGTTTTCTCACCTCTCTGCAAGGTCCCCTGCTGTAGACAGTGTGTTTCACTTTCAGCCTTCCCTGGAACAGAGGACACTGGGGTGTAATCATTACGTCTTGCAATGGAAACCGTTTACCGTCTAAAAACTTAATGGAGGCAAACGGAGCGAAACGGGAATAGACCTACCTGAATTTGTCCAATATGCACTCTCTTTTATCGTTGCAAAATGGTTTGTGTCGAGAAACGGTTTCTATTGCAAAACACTTTGCAGCATGCAAAACATTTTGCAACAGAATATGCGTAATGAATACTCCCCTGATAACCAAATATATATTAATTAATTAGGTGGGACTTGCGACTCATCTTCTTCTTATAATTATTCTGCACGCTACTCCTCTTACACCGTTTTGGCTAGAAAACGCCGTTCAAACTTTATAACATGCGGACTTGTCTGCATTGAGTTGCTTACAATATTTGACTTTATAAATATTTTATACTTTTTAAACTATTGAACTTTTTGGGCTTCTTTTTGTCCTCCATCCACTTCCATGGCATTTCCTCAACATTCTAAAATCATGACTTCAATATTCACTGTAAACAATGTAGCTTTTGACACAAGTCCGCTACTTTGATCAATTTCCCCATAACTTAGACAAAAAAAAATTGAGGGTATGACATCTTGGTCTACTTCTAACTAATTTTGCTAACTTCCATGGAACTTTCAAATGATAACAATTGGAGACCACATTCTAAGCATGAGACAATGAGTAAATATTGTGACTTTTGACATGAATAATCAATTACCTTAAACACTTTTCCCAACAATGCCTTGTAGATAAAAACAGACAGACACACACACCATCCTAACCTTCAACCATACATTCATTCCTTTATCATACCAATCAGTCCAACTTAACCTCCTTTCATCTCTTCAACCCTCCATCCCATTATTTATCTATCCATTTATTTATCTATCCAGTAATAACTATCTTTTAACAGATTTATCATTTGATTAATAATTAACATATGTTTGAAGTAAGGGATAAATTCTTGAGATAAAGTTGATTAATTTCTTTGAAACTTCAACAATGCCTCCTTGTTTTCTGTACTCTACTATTACAGTTTGCCTATACTGTGGTACTCTAGCAGGAGACTGTCTGAAAGTGTAGTAGTCAAAGTGTTGTTATTTGTGATGAAATATGTGCTCAAACTGCCCCACAATCCAAAGTAATAAGGTTGATAGGGTAGTGTATCAAAGTAATCAGACCAATTATTTTATTAAATTTAACTTTGACTATATTTAACTGCTTAAACTTCTTCCACTAACACAAAAATACTTGTAAAGAGTTGAAGCAAGTCCCACCAATTTTTCTTAATGGAAATTACCATCTACTTATGTGTAAATATTGCCAAGCCAATAGGAACATTTTGTGTGAAAGATAAAATGTCTCACTAATAATGTTTCTTGCCTGAATTTATCTACTGAGAATGGAAACAAGAAAATAAGATTAGAAGAAAATGGCTGCACGTGGTTGACCAAATAATGATATTTACAGGCCTGTTGACTTTTCTGGGTTTACTGACGCGACAATACTCCAATGCTGTCCAACCACAGTTTCCACCCCCCTGTATGCAAATTGGGCCACCCATGTCATGACCAACTGAAATGCACAAACCACAGAGCTTCTAAGTATGCAACATCACAAGACTTCCGGAAATGCATGCAAAAAGACCAAATGGTTTGGGGTTTGAGAAGTCAATGAAAGAAGTGAAGAATTCTTCCTTAGTTGTTCCTTTTTCTAAAGGCACAACCTAGATTCAAGCCATTAAGCAAGTTTCCATTGACCCAGGTTTGTTCAACAAAAGCAATGTAGCAAAAAAATTCATTGAGACATGGATAATGGAAACAGCAGATATACAGTGCCTTCAGAAAGTATTCAGACACCTTGACTTTTTCCACATTTTGTTACGTTACAGCCTTACTGTAAATGTATTAAATAAAACATTTCCCTCAGCAATCTACGCACGATACCCCATAATGACATGGCGAAAACAGGTTTTTAGAAATATCTTATTTACATAAGTATTCGGACCCTTTACTATGAGACTCGAAATTGAGCTCAGGTGCATCCTGTTTCCATTGATCATCCTTGAGATGTTTCTACAACTTGATTGGAGTTCACCTGTGTTAACTTCAATTGATTGGACAGCGGTAGGGACTGGGAGACTAGTCAGGATCGAGGCAAAGATGAACGAAGCAAAGTACAGAGAGATCTTTGATGAAAACCTGCTCCAGAGTGCTCAGGATCTCAAACTGGGGTGAAGGTTCACCTTCCAACAGGACAACAACCCTAATCACACAGCCAAGACGACGCAGGAGTGGTCACTGAATGTCCTTGAGTGGCCCAGCCAGAGCCCAGACTTGAACCCGATCGAACATCTCTGGAGAGACCTGAAGGCACTGTAGGATACATTTTCTATAGCTCGACAAAGATGATATCCATTAGACAGGGGTAGATTTTCTTTTGTCTAACTTCCGTTATTGCGACAAATTATGATGGAAACTGTGTTTTTTTTTGTTTAATAAATTCTGATTGCCAAATTCTTTTGAACTTAATGTTATCGCGTAACTATAAACTCCACTCCATATTTAATTCTAAATGCCTAGTGCTAACAATAACATTGTTAAACTATAAAAAACAATGTTTCTTTGCAGGACAAGGATTGTCCTAACTTTCAAGAATGCCTGAATTGCTTTGCCTTGCTGTTCTGGTTGGCTGGCAAGTTTCATCTTCCAATTATTTCAGATCTATAGGAGTGAAAGTTTCATCATGGCACCATGGACCTTGGCAATACATTAAAAAAACATTATTTGAATATGGCAAATATTAGTCAATTATTGCATTCCATCCATGCTGGCTTTTGTTGGCTACCTGAGACATAAAACAGATCAGTGGAAGGGCGTATCAGGCTGTCGCCAATTTATTAATGCGCAATTTGTCTAAATGGGTAATGGAAACACTTCAATCATTTTTAATTGCCTCTATAGGTTTTTGAATATTTTTATATATTTTTTATATAAGTGACATGACTTTCAGCTGTATTTATTGACACAATATAGTTCAATGGAGACGTACCCTAGCAAGCAATTGTTGCATCTATTTTCAATGCGAACTTTCGAAATGTTGACCTAAAATTCTCTGTGCACATTCATGTTAACATAGCTATCGTCATAAGTAGTTGAATATGTTATTACTCCAACTTCGTGAAAGTGACAAACTAGCTAGGTTTCCATCCAATTGGCGACAGATTTTCATGCAAATATTCTAGTATCTGCATAAAGAATATATGCACATTTTTCCACCAGTGGTGTGTTTCCACCCAACACGCTTGTTGCAGATAAAAGTCAGTGTGCGATGACATAGTGCACACAAAATGTACATTTTCACTTAAGTTTTCATGTACCGAATACAGTTCTAAAGTTCAATGTGTTTCCATCACATTTTCAACTCTACCTATAGATCTGTCACAAAAACTGTAATTGAATAGCAAATGTCTACTCTGGACTTGGCACATGCGCTCTAGCCAACAGCTTGCGGATACAATGCAGGTGGGCTGTGCTGGTAGGCTAGTATACAAAATGAAATTATTATGGATACCTGTTTCCATCACAGCTTTCATGATAAAAAAAGAAAACAATTATGACTTTACTTGCATAAATACTGTGGAGTGTTCATTTTTGTCAAAAAAGGATATCGAATTGACAGGCTGCACATGGACAGTACGGCGCAAGACAACTGTTGGACTCCATTACGTTTTTCTATGCATGAGTTTATGGTGCGTTCACGACAACTGGGAACTCGGAAAAATACGTGGTCAAATCATGACGTCAGTGATCTTCAGGTCGGAAAGTCTGAGATCTGGAAAGAGGCACGAGTTGGATGACCTTTCAAAAAAAAAAATCCAGTCTGAGCTCTTTTTTTTTTGCAAGTTCCCAGTAGTCTTGAACTCACTGAGTCCCAGTAGTCTTGAACTCACTGAAGTCGGAGGTCGGAGATTTCCTAGTTCCCATTTGATTTGAATGCAGCATTAGCTAGCCAACGTCGCCATGACAACGGTTTACAAGCGGGATTGCTATTGGAGAAGCAATTTTAAGCCTTTCTTCATATTGTACGGTCTTTGCTCAAGCCATAAAGCCCCACAGTGGTGGTGTCATAAAACCCGTTAAACATAGCGGTCAAACAGGGAAATGGTTCCAATAATTTTTACATCACTAATTTTTCCCATATAGGAATTAGAAACACTTCAAATAAGTGCTGTGTTTGTGTAGGCTTACCCTGGCGTGACTTTTTGATAACGTAAATCTCTTTTAAAGTAGACGTCATGCAAAACTACAAATCCCTGCAAGCTGCTGCACATCATCTCTAGCTGACACACATGTATTGAGTCCATTTAAAACTTGCACAAGGCAATTCACAGAGTTGTCCATCTAAAGAAATATAGCCAATTTATTCATTACTACAGTTAGCTAACATTAGATAGTTAATCCAGAGATTCTTACCTTTGCCTCGATTCGACAATCTCGTCCAGATCATCATGACATTAGTAGTTATATATGATTGCCACATTAGCAGATAATTAGCGTTTCATTTTTGGGGGTTAAATATAGTCAAATATAATATAGTCAAATATAGTGTAACGACCCTGGGTTTATAAGCGCGGAAATCGACTCTGCCGCACAAGCATGCGGTCGATATCGCGCCGGACCTCGGGCTAGAAGGTCGAGGGTTCGAGACCTGTTCCCTGCTGTTTCATTATAATATTGATAAAAGTCACCTTGTCCTAGAGAGATTTACACAGTTATCAAAATGTCATATCAGGGTAAGCCTACACGAAACCCATCCCTTATTCGAAGTGTTTCTAAAATCCCCTATGGGAAAAATGATTGGAACTATTTCCCTGATTGACCGGTAGGTTTTATGGGTATTATGACTCATGTGGCACTCTATAGACCCCTTTCCAGTATACAACACACTGACTTCATGCTCAGATGCTAGCAGACTATTGGCGACAGTAAGAAAGCCATCGCCATCTTCGCCTAGATTTACATTTATATTACTTCTAAACATAATAACCCTTTAGGGTTCTCATACACTTACAATTATGTTTTGATTCTTGCTTGAACAGTCTCTAATATTATATTTTGGTTGTGATATTTGCAAAATAATTATTTTGTATGCAGCAATTGTTAGCTAGAATGCTAACGCTCATTGAATAAGGCTGTAGCAAAAGCTAGCCAAAGTGACATTTTTTAGTGGCTGATTGAAAGGGGTCTATAGAAGTGCGTGGCACCAACTTTATTTTAATCTTTTTTTTCTTTAATTTTTTCTTTTTTTTAAATTCAGAAAAAAAATAGAAAAAACAGTAAACATGCAAGAAGTATACCTACGGGAGTTGTAGCGAAGAGACAAGACAGTAACTACTAACAATTGGATACCACGAAAAAAATGACAGATTATATAATGACCTTAAAAGATACACACATATAGATTGTTTTAGCAGCTTTCTTATTAGAAGAATGTAACCGCCGTAGTGGGTGGAAGAAGGTGAGGACCAAGGTACAGCGTGGTACGTGTCCATGTTTATTAAAATGAACACGGAGATAACAAAATAACAAAGAGAAACAACTGATATGGTTCTCAATCAGGGACAACGATAAACAGCTGCCTGTGATTGAGAACCATACCAGGCCAAACACAGAAATCCCAAAACATAGAAAAAGGAACATAGACAACCCACCCAACTCACGCCCTGACCATACTAAAACAAAGACATAATAAAATAACTAAGGTCAGAACGTGACAAAGAATGTACTGCTTGAATTCCTTATAGAAAACACGGAAGTGTTTTTTTATTAGTGAATTTTTCCATTACCACAATTAGATTTATCCTTATTATAGTTAATTAAGGAAACCGAGCAGCACAGCGTGGCACCGACTTGCCTTGTTTGCGCATTTCGGTCATGTCTTGCATGGCACCTGCCTACATAATACTTAGAATCTTGAAAGAGTGTGCTAAACTAGGGGGTGATGATAGTTCTAAGGCTGGTTTCTTTTTTACAGCAATTATTTAAATTGTTATCTAAATTATTTTTAAACAACCCTTTACTTTGGTTTGATATCATTCTATTAGTAGCAGAATACATACATTTGTGTAATTTGTCTAGACAATTACCATTTGGTTGCACGAATGGGCTGTGATCCATCTTCAGTACCTCATGGGCTGTTCCGCTATTCAAAATTAAAAGCGGGAGGAAGTAGAAGCAAAAAGAGTTGTACCTCATGGACTGTTCCGCTATTCAAAATTAAAAGCGTGAGGAAGTAGAAGCGAACAGAGTTAAATTAACTGAATGTACAATATATTTTCTTAGCAAATTAGTGAATATATGGGTGTATGTGTGTTTAAGTTACTTAAATAATTGTCACAATGTTATAATTTGCATCGTCTTGTCTGAAAAATGTGTGCTCCTTTCCTAGCTAAAGTCCTTTTGCTAACGTCAGCTAACAAGTTGGCAAGCTAGCTATCAGCTGTAGCTCAGCCACTTAGATAAAAAAAAAAATGTAGCTAGCTCTACTTTTTGGCTAAGCTGATGAATAGTATCATACAGCCAGTTGATCCTATCTGCTACTGAGGTCAGGATTGTTGTTTTGGGGCTGCTGGTAGCCTAGTGGTTAGAGCTTTGGGTCAGTAACTGAAAGGTTGCTGGATGGAATCCCCAGCTGACAAGGTAAATCTATCGTTCTGCCCCTGAACAAGGCAGTTAACCCACTGTTCACCGGTGGCCGTCATTGTAAATAAGAATTTGTTCTTAACTGACTTGCCTAGTTAAATAAAACATAAATAACAACATGTCTGAAGTCTCTCCTGCTGGCCATCCACCAGTACAGAGACAATAGGACGGCCCATACCACTGCCCTACTGCAGAAACAAGTGGAGGTCAGTTTTAACATGTCTACACTGTGGCGAAGCACACAAAATGGAAGATATGAATCAAGGTGTGTAGGAGCTGTCAGGACTGCAGTGCGGTTGTCTGTTGTCATCGGGCAGGTGCTGCCCAGTGAGTGTGTCAGTGGAGCTGGCAGGAGACCCCAACACTATCCCTGCACTCACAGGAACCATCATCTATCTACTGGTCCAACTTGGTTCTGATGAGTTCCCAATGCATTTCTGTCCTATAATGTCTTGACAAGTGATTGACCTTGTCTTAAAGCTATACTATGATGTGTGTGTTCTCTCTCCCAGCCTGTGTTGATGAAAGCAGAGATGTTCTCCAGAGCAGTTATAACCTGACCAGCACTCTGGCCTCCATCATCCACTACCACAGTGGCACTCCCAGGGAGCTGTTGGTACTACAGGTAAGACAACAGTCACCAAAATGACATAAATAGATTAAACCAGTGGTCATGAACCCTGGTCTTGGAGAACGATGAAGCTACACGAAGCTAAAGCTCTGGTGAGGAACATGGCTGTAGGATGTAATGTGTTCAGATTTTGCTGTAGTAACTCTCTGTGTGTGTGTGTGTGTGTGTGTACAGGTGCTACAGAGGCTCATGTACAACACCCGGATAATCCACTGTGCCAACTAAATCTATGAACGCAGACTTTCTCATGACCAACATGTGAGAACCTCTTGACTCCTCTCCTCTTTTCCCTCCTCCTCCCCCTCCTCTCTTTTTCCACTCTATAGTATAGCAGATATGAATCTGTACATGAAAGTATTCATTTAGTCTCCTATGTCCCCCCCCTTCCAGCCCGTTGCACAATGATCACATCACCATGCTGTGCCTGGGTCTGATGGCTAACCTGTGTCACTACAACCTGTCGGTACAGACTCACATCAAAGCTCTGGTGAGGAACATTCTTCATCTTCTCTACCACTGCCTGTCCACCCTTTCTCTCTTTTTTTGTAGTACTCATCCTCTCTTCTTCCTTCTCGCTACTCTTTGATGTTGTAATGTGAAGGAGTTCTACTGTACGTTGATTAACCTGTGTGTGGGTGGGTTCCTACGGAGTAATGTCAAGGCGTTCTACCGTACCCTGACTACCTTCCTGGCCGACAACAGTTTTGACAGTGGTGGTGTTAGCTTTCCCCATACTGGTCAGCCTCACTCTCAATGAGGAGGTGGGGGAGTAGGTAACACACACATACATACCAATGTTTTCTCTATCTTTGGTTCTGGTTGTGAACATCCACCTGACATTCCAGCTGATCTTCAACATCATCGTCAATTTATTTTTTTTATTTTACCTTTATTTAACTAGGCAAGTCAGTTAAGAACAAATTCTTATTTTCAATGACGGCCTAGGAACAGTGGGTTAACTGCCTGTTCAGGGGCAGAACGACAGATTTGTACCTTGTCAGCTCGGGGGTTTGAACTTGCAACCTTCAGTGGAGCTGGCAGGAGACCCCAACACACCTTCCGGCTACTAGTCCAACACTCTAACCACTAGGCTACGCTGCCGCCCCAACGGCGTCAATGGCGACGGAACCCTAACCAGGAACCACTCTGTTGACCTACTGGTGGACCTACTGAGGAACCCCAAGATAGCTGACTACCTGACCAGGTACACACACAAACACACACTCACACACTTTAATAAAACAATAAAAGTGATGTTGTTTATGTCTCTCCTTCCTCTCTGTAGGTATGAACACTTCTCAGTGTGCGTGTCCCAGGTGTTGGGTCCGCTACATATCAAAGACCTGGACTCTGCTGCCAAGGTGTTGGAGCTGCTCCTGGCTCTGTGTGGTTGGTTAGGCCTAAGGTCTCTGCTGTGTGAGGTCGTGTTCCGTCCCGCCGCCCCACGGCTCCGAGCTGCAAGTCGCGGACAGGGGGCGGGCCTAGATGCAGGCCAGAAAACAGAGCCGGGCTTAGCTCTCATCCAATGGCTACAGCTCTCTGGCTGACGGGGAGGAGTCATGCTGTCTACAGGCGCTGCAGCTGCTGACTGAACTACTGGAGGCACGGCAACCCAACATGGACGTACAGAACTAAAAGTGGAAGCCTGTATCTACATAGCTTCATCATCCAGTCTAAATCATTGATAACTCCTGTATGTACATACAAAGTGATTTTTCTTTGTCCTTTCTTATGTGTTTCTCTTCAGGAGGGGTTGGGTTGAGGTTGTGTGCGTGTGTTGGGCTTCGTTGAGTTGTTGGTTCTAATGAAGTTGGGTCTACAACAGGGACGGGACCCAGCCACACCAGACAGCCAGCTCAGAACACACTGCATACGCACCACACACACCAGCAGCTTGCTACTAAATATCAATTACATGGGGGGACTGGTCTGTGCGTGTGTGTGTGCGCGCGTGTGTGCGCGTGATCAGCCTTAATTCTTCCACTGCTGTGTAATGAGGATTGTGTGTAGCATGGTGTCTCATCAGGTGAGCTCCCAGGTCTGTCTCTCTCAGGTTCAAATACTGCTCTCCTGTTGCCATAACAATGACCCCCTCACCAGCCACGACTGCAAATGCATCAACACAGGCATCAGGCATTCTCATACCAAAGAGATGGACTCAAAATTATGTGTGTGTGTGTGTTTCAGTCAAGTGTGTGGTGAGACGGTGTTGAAGACTCTGGAGTTGATGAGTAAACTGAGACAGAATGTGAAAGACATGGAGACCAGCTTCTACAGAATACTTCAGGTACACACACACACCTGTGGAGCTGAGCTAAATGATTGACACGTTAAATCTCTCTCCCTGTAGGACCAGAGGATGGTCACAATCCTCTCTCTGGCTCTCACGTTCAATCACTAAGAACATGTTCAGACCGGGCTTTGTCTACTGTTTGAGGCCACGCCTCTCCCAGACTTTCCTTCACTGGCGTGAGGGACTGAACACAAACATAAACAAGCACAATTAAATCAAATGTTATTTGTCACATGCTTTGTAAACAACAGGTGTAGACTAACAGTGAAATGCTTACTTACGGGCCCTTCCCAACAATGTAGAGAGAAAGAAAATATAGAAAAGTAATAACATGTAATGATAAAAGTAATAATAAATATCTTGGCTATTTGTATTTATTATGGATCCCCATTAGCTGCTGCCAAGGCCCCTACTCTACTACCACATATCTACAACACAAAATCCATGTGTACGTACTAACTTATTCCTTGCCACCCATTCTGAAACTAACTGCAGCTCTTTGTTAAGTGTTGCAGTCATTTCAGTCGCTGTGGTAGCTGACGTGTATAGAGTTGAGTCATCCGCATACATAGACACACTGGCTTTACTCAAGACTATGATCGATAATGTCAAAAGCTGCACTGAATTCTAACAAAATGTAAGTGCTGTGCTTGTTGAATGTCCTTCCCTATAAGCGTGCTGAAAGTCTGTTGTCAACTTGTTTACTGTAAAATAGCATTGTATCTGGTAAAACACAATTCCTTCCAAAAGTTTACAAAGGGTTGGTAACAGGCTGATTGGTTGGCTATTTGAGCCAGTAAAAAGGGGAATAACTTTTGCTTCCCTCCAGGCCTGAGGGCACATACTTTCTAGTAGATTTAAATTGAAGATGTGGCAAATAGGCGTGGCAATATCATCCGCTATTATCCTCAATAATTTTCCATCCAAGTTGTCAGACGGTGGTTTGTCATTATTGATAGACAACCATTTTTTCACCTCTTCCACACCTACTTTACAGAATTCAAAATTACAATGCTTGTCTTTCATAATTTGGTCAGATATACTTGGATGTGTAGTGTCAGCGTTTGTTGCTGGCATGTCATGCCTAAATTTGCTAATCTTGCCAAAAAATCATTAAAGTAGTTGGCAATATCAGTGGGTTTTGTGATGAATGAGCCATCTGATTCAATGAATGATGGAGCGGAGTTTGCCTTTTTGCCCATAATTTCATTTAAGGTTCTCCAAAGCTTTTTACTACCATTCTTTGTCATTTCTCTTTGTTTCATAGTGTAGTTTCTTCTTCTTTTTATTCAGTTTAGTCACATGATTTCTGAATTTGCAGTACGTTTGCCAATCGGTTGTACAGCCAGACCTATTTGCCATTTCTTTCGCGTCATCCCTCTCAACCATCCCATTTTTAAATTCCTCATCATTCCACAGGGATTTAAGTTTCTACAATCATTTTCTCAATGTGTGCATGCTTATTAGTAACTGGGGTGAGCAATTCCATAAATGTGGTAAGTTCAGGTTCTGGTATACATCCAAGTATATCATTACACACCACAGACCAACAATTCTTTATATCAACAATGGGAATCACTGCAAAACTTATTGTATGAGCTCTTAAACACTATATTAGGCCCATCCTTCAGATCTTTGGTTTTCCTAGATATGGCTACTATATTGTGATCACTACATCTGATGGATCTGGATACTGCTTTCAAACAAATGTCTGCAGCATTAGTAAAGATGTGATCGATTGATGATTTCATTCCTGTGCTGTTTGTAACTACCCTGGTAGGTTGATTGATAACCTGAACCAGCTTGCAGGCATTAGTTACAGTTTGAAGCTTTCTCTTGAATGGGCAGCCTGATGAAAGCAAGTCAAAATTTTAATCACCCAGAAAATGTACCTCTCTGTTTATATCACATACATTATCAAGAATTTCACACTTTATCCAGATACTGACTGTGAGCACTTGGTGATCTATAGTAGCTTCCCACAATAATGGGCTTTAGGTGAGGCAAATTAACCTGGAGCCATATTACTTCAATAGCATTTAACACGAGATCCTCTTAAGCTTTACAGAAATATAAACAGCCACACCTCTGCCTTGGGCATTTCTGTCTTCACTGTAGATCTTATAACCATGTATTGCTACCACTGTATCATCAAAGGTATTATCTAAGTGAGTTTCAGAAATTGTCAGAATATGAATGTCATCTGTCATCTAGCAAATTATGGATTTCATGAATCGGGGGAAGAAGGCAGATGCGCCGAGAATGATTCTTCTTCTTTCTGGTTCCGACACACGTCCATTTATGCTCACCTGGAGTCCAACAATGAGCAGCCATTTACGCTCACCTGGAGTCCAACAATGAGCAGCCATTTACGCTCACCTGGAGTCCAACAATGAGCAGCCATTTACGCTCACCTGGAGTCCAACAATGAGCAGCCATTTACGCTCACCTGGAGTCCAGTCCACAATGAGCAGCCATTTACGCTCACCTGGAGTCCAACAATGAGCAGCCATTTACGCTCACCTGGAGTCCAACAATGAGCAGCCATTTACGCTCACCTGGAGTCCAACAATGAGCAGCCATTTACGCTCACCTGGAGTCCAACAATGAGCAGCCATTTACGCTCACCTGGAGTCCAACAATCACCATTTACGGAGTCCAATAATGAGCAGCCATTTACGCTCACCTGGAGTCCAACAATGAGCAGCCATTTACGCTCACCTGGAGTCCAACAATGAGCAGCCATTTACGCTCACCTGGAGTCCCATTATGATTCTCTTTGATAGTAATCATTTAAAGATGCCGATCCTTATTCAGGCGCTTGGTCAAAGTTTGTATTTCAAATCAAATCAAATGTATTTATATAGCCCTTCGTACATCAGCTTATATCTCAAAGTGCTGTACAGAAACCCAGCCTAAAACCCCAAACAGCAAGCAATGCAGGTGTAGACGCACGGTGGCTAGGAAAAACTCCCTAGAAAGGTAGAAAGGCCAAAACCTAGGAAGAAACCTAGAGAGGAACCAGGCTATGAGTGGTGGCCTCTTCTGGCAGTGCCGGGTGGAGATTATAACAGAACATGGCCAAGATGTTCAAATGTTCATAAATGACCAGCATGGTCAAATAATAATAATCACAGTAGTTGTCGAGGGTGCAACAGCTCAGCACCTCAGGAGTAAATGTCAGTTGGCTTTTCATAGCCGAAACAGCAGGTCTGGGACAGGTAGCACGTCCGGTGAACAGGTCAGGATTCCATAGCCGAGGCAGAACAGTTGAAACTGGAGAATCAGCACGGCCAGGTGTTTCTTCATGAAGAATAATAATCCTTTCTTTAGCTGCATCAAGTTCAATTCCTTTTTTCACAAATGAAGGTATACATCTGACCTTTCCCGGTGACTACTGCGAACATGTCGCAGATTATACACTTAATAGTCCGCGAGTAACCATCAGATTCAAAGGAGTTTTCACTGCTGAAAGCTGACCGTCCAAGGGAACAAACATTTGCCACGCCGCCGGGGACTTAGATGCACCCTCCATGGCCGCCCCTACCAGCACCTCGCACAATTGTGTTGTCTGTCTCGTTGAATGTGAAGAGCGAGAGAGAAGGGAGGCAGGTGATGGCTGGGTCAGTTGTCAGTGGCAGGTTGCCGGCTGTTTCTTGCTACGCACCTGCCCGGCTGCGTGTTAACGTTTGGTGTAGCCTCAGAGCTGTGTCGGGCGTATCCCCAGTGTCTGTAGTCGTGGGGAATACACAACATACAGTTACAGCATGTACTGTCCAACAACTGGAGTCGCACTCACACACTGGAAAAAAGCTATTTCCTTTAGTAGTTCTATAGAGAGCGTTGTATGTTGAGCTCTTGGTAGCCAGGCTCGGTTGTCAGTGTCCTGGTACTAAAGCGTCCGTCTGGGGTGAAAAAGTTAAGCGAGGAAAAAACTAAGATGTTGGAAGATGTGTAAAATGCAGAGTTTTGATTTAAAAGGTTATTTAAAGTTTAAAAAATGAAAAGTTTGGTAGGTATCAAGTCACAACAAGCAGCGCAACAATGCGGAAGTGTGCCGTTTTCACACTGTACATAGTCGATGTGCAGGGGTACGAGGTCATGGAGGTAGATATGTGCATAAACCTAGGAATAAAGTGACAGAAAGTAAACAGTAGCAGCAGTGTATGTGACGAGTCAAAGTTTGTGCAAAAAGGATCCATGCAGATTGTCCTGGTAGCTATTTTGCTAACTATTAAACTAACTATTTAGCAGGCTTGGGGGTAGAAGCTGTTCAGGGTCCTGTTGCTTCCAGATTTGGTCTATCGGTACTACTTGCTGTGTGGTAGCAGAGAGAACAGGGTATAACTTGGGTGGCTGGAGTCTGACAATTTTGAGGTTCTTCCTCTGACACCACCTGGTATATAACACCTAGAAGGCAAGGAGCTCGGTCCCAGTGATGTACTGGGTCGTCAGCACTACCCTTTGTAGCGCCTTGCGGTTGGATGCCAAGCTTGATGGTTCGTCGGGCGGGCATAGCGGGATTTCTTTTAAGCTTCTGGGTCCCGCTCATTGAAAGTGGCAGCTCTACCCTTTAGCTCATTGCGGATGTTGCCTGTAATCCATGGCTTCTGGTGGGGGTACGTAGTGTCACTGCGGGGACGACGTCGTCGATGCACTTTTTGATGAAGCCAGTGACTGATGTGGTGTACTCTTGTAGTCTACATATGCCCATCAAAACAAAAAGATGACATCAGATGAGAACCTCGGTGAATACCGGTAAACCTCTTATTTAGAAGTTATTTTCCCTGTAACAATTGCTTGTTTCTCCTTTCACATTTTTAAAACCCAAATGCCTCCATAGGCTTCCCTTACACTCGGCCTACTATAATGAATTCTAGTTCAAAAGCAATACGTCATGTCTTTTTATCCTGCCGATTTTATTATATCATTACATTTGACATGTATTTATTTATTGTTGTTGTTGATGGAAAAAAATAACAGATTGCTTGTTTTTTGTCTATTAATAAAAATAAAACCAAACTGATTAGAATGATCCACATGGTCCTGGTTTTATGGTGAGAACATCCATGGTACACATGCAATGCAACTTCTGGAGAAGTGGCAACGCGATCTCTGGTTCCAATATATAATTGTTTTTATGTGGGAGCAGTATAAAGGTGAGTGGACATTCTCCCTTTCGCTTTATATTGGATCCGTCCAGCTACTGTGAAAAGTTTAGATGTGTTTAAAATCCTCCATGATTGCCCACAGGGAGCAATTATGGTGCCTGGAAGTGTATTTAGGCATAGCCTATTTAAAACAAGTTGTGGTGTTTAGAATTTGATTAGAATTATTATCTCTTTAACTTGCTTATTGACAATGTTTGGCATGTCCATGCTCAGCCATAATGTAATTTACAGTAGGCCTAGCCCCTATATCAGTGCTAATGCTATGTATATAGTTCTACACTGAAGCCAGTCCAAATACTTCGAACAATGATGACTGCGAACAGGTTACATTTAACATATTTAGCAAAGATGGGATGGATCTGGATATTTTAAAAACTATAACAGAATAACATTGGAATTTGAGTTTTTTCCAAGGCAATAATAAAACACAACTTCAAGCATCCACATGTACTGTATAGCTATGGAGCACGTTCTGATTGGCATGTGAGGGACCAACCCTCGACACACCCACAACTTGCTTCTTCATCAAAACCCAGTCCTTTCGTGCCACCCAGTGTAACAGTTTTTAAAATACTTTGTGAATTTCATGGGATGGTATTGTCAAGATTCAATTGTTATTGTACTTTTTAGGATGATATTGGCAGAATATATTTGTGCTCTGCAAATGTTTCGTCATTTCATTTGGAGGCTTTAGAGAGAACTCTGATACGTTAAAACAACCTGACCTCCAACGTCCTCGTCTTTTGGTATCAATCACACACAAAGAGGAGCTCCCGCGGTGCAACACCGGTTACACCAGCACTGCGCTGATCATTATTGGTTGTGAAAATAGATAAACATATTTCTGACACACCCCTAGTGCTACTGCCAGAGCTTAGATGTACCATTGCGTTAGGTTTGTTAATCGATTACAAATGACATGACCCTCCTGTGGACTAAATAAAAAATACTAAACCCTCCCCTGACTGAAATGTAAAAAACATACATTTTCCTCTGGGTAACAATTGTGTAAATTTCAACCACTCCCTGAATATCTTTGTTCAATATCATGATTCCTCTCATCCCTCCCCAAATGTGTAGCTGTATTTTGATTTATTTATTTAGAACTTTTTTAACATCTTCTATGGGCAAGCACAGATATGTTTTCAGATCCCTCCTATGTACTTCACTCATTTTCAGTCACCCTTTTAGCCAATAGTGTTACATACCTTTTGTTCTTGTTGGGACAAGTGACTTCAGCTTTCGGCCAAGTAAAAAATCTGTTCTGCATGTGGGACAAGCGTCTAAAGACATTAATGTCAAGTCCTCCCACTGGGCACGGACATAAATTCTATGTCTAGTCCACTTTGGTTCAATATAATTGCATTGGAATTGCGTGGAAATAACATTGATTCAACCAGTGTGTGCCCAGTGGGCTGTCGCTGTTTTACTGTCCACTGTATTGATATTGAAATAAATATTGACTGGTCAGATGATCAGTGTATTCATTGTTTGATCAAAACTCCTACATTTCTCCTGTAGTGGGAACAACTGGAGTGGGGTTTGAACCAGCAACCAGAACCTGACAAAGTCCAGACCTATGTAGTAGACAAAGCTCAACAGGGAGGTACATTAAAATGAAGGAGTTTTATACACATCCAACTTACCCATCCAACACCTACAGTACTGTATAGGGACCCAGTAGGCCTGTAATTGCTCTTTATATTCTGCAGTCCTCAATGAATGTATCTGTAATGCAGGAACCATTTCTGTAAATTCATTGCCTGGAAGGCCGCACATTAGTGAAGCAAAGCTCATACGTGTACTGTGTCCCCTTACATACTTTCTGTCTCTCACACACCCTACCCCCTATCCTGTATCTCTGTGGCGGAAGTGGGGGATTGCATGCCTTCCCCGGCCTGTCTCCACCTGTTCCCGCCACTCATGGCTCCGGGGGTCACATCACGAGCACAAGGAGAGAATGGATAACTTTTTTTAAGTTCCAGAGTCTGTCCGGTGCCGAACAGCCATGAACTGCCGTTTATTGGGACCGGGAGCCCTGGTTCTGTTCGCGGTCCTTGTAACAGGTAAGTCCGTTGAAGTGTAACGTTTTATTTTTTCCTTGTGAGCATTTTGGATATATTGTTTTTGTTCAATTAGGACTATTTATTCCCAAAATAACGTTTATCCTTCAACATGTTCTATTGAAAGTGGACTATGTTTTCTGTAGCCGATGCCTAATTGTAGCCTAAAAGTGAGTTATGACCAGTATTAGGCCTGTGATTTACTACACACACTGGTTCAATGTCCAAGACTTCTTAAAACCTTTTACTGCAGTGGGCTAAATCAGAGTCACAGTGTTTCTTGGTCGTCTTAAACAAATCTACCATGAAACAAAAGTATACACCTCACACACATGGTTATGGGCTTAACAAAGAAGACACCTGTACCATGTCACATACAAAGTTGAAATGTATTACATTTTGAGTTTGCATCCCAATATTACACTTTATATACTATATGTCACATAAGACTGAAATATAACAAAACTGACATAGAAACACTGGATTTTCTTTGTTTCTTTGATTTATTTATGTTTATTAAATATGAAAAGTATGAATAATATTCAACCCATGAGGCCACTAGGTCATTTGACTGCAGTAAAGGGCTACTCTCCATTGGATTGAGGCTACTATGTGGGCTTTTTAATACAAGTACCCTATTATTTAATACTATGAATATTGCTGTTCCAAGCCTGTAATGAATGTATCTGTGCATTGACTTCTGTGTGTGTGTGTCAGAGTGTTTGGCCAGGAATGAGGAAGAGCGGTTGATTCAACATCTGTTCAAGGAGAAGGCTTACAACAAGGACCTCCGGCCCGTAGAAAAACAGGGCGAAGCTGTCGTTGTGTACATCGCCCTCACACTCTCTAACCTCATCTCTCTGGTATGACCACTCTGTGTGTGTGTGTCGATGTGTTTGTGTGTGTGTGTATATGTGTGTGTGTTATTAATAGCCCAGTCTGATCCTCATGGATGTACAGTACCAGTCAAAAGTTTGGACACACCTACTCATTCAAGGGTTTTTTCTTTATTTTTACTATTTTCTACATTGTAGAATAATAGTGAAGACATCACAACTATGAAATAACACATATGGAATCATCAACCAAAAAAGCGTTAAACAAATCTAAATATATTTTCTAATAGCCCCCCTTTGACTTGATGACAGCTTTGCACACTCTTGGCATTCTCTCAACCAGCTACACCCAGAATGCTTTTCCAACAGTCTTGAAGGAGTTCCACTTATGCTGAGCACTTGTTGGTTGCTTTTCCTTCACTCTGCGGTCGAACTCATCCCAACCATCTCAATTGGGTTGAGCTTGGGGGATTGCGGACGCTAGGTCATCTGCCTCCGCACTCCATCACTCTCTTTCTTGGTCAAATAGCCCTTACATGGTCTGGAGGTGTGTTGGGTCATTGTCCTGTTGAAAAACAAATGCGAGTCCCACTTGTCACATCCTGACCGTAGTTCCTTTTGTATGTCTCTATTTGAGTTTGGTCAGGGCGTGAGTTGGGGTGGGCATTCTATGTTGTGTAGTCTAGGTTTTGTATTTCTATGTTTGGCCTGGTATGGTTCCCAATCAGAGGCAGCTGTCGATCGTTGTCTCTGAATGAGAACCATACTTAGGCAGCCTGTTTTCCCACTATGGGTGGTGGGTAGTTATTTTCTGGTTAGTGTTTGTTGCAACTTTCAGAACTGTTTGTTTATTGTTTTGTTGTTTTTGTTCGTGTATTCATTCTGGATTAAAAGTATAATGGATACGTACCACGCTGCACTTTGGTCCTCCTCTCCTTCTCCCAAATACATTCGTTACACCACAAAGTGCAACCCAATTTATGATCCAAGATGGCGTAGCAGTCAGACGTCCTTGTCCTGTCGTGTCCCTTGTATATATCGTTTTACGTATTTTTCATCGCATATCCTTTAAAATATTTTGCTAAACCTCATCATCTAAATACTCTCCTGCAACCAGCCTCACCCAATGTGGCGTGGATCTGCTTTTTTTTCCTAAAGTATTTATATTTACTTCGGATCTGGAATCCCTCAACTGAAGCTAGCCAGCTAACTACCAGATATCAGTCAGCAAACCATTGCCAGCGGTCATCAGCTAACCTTCAGCTCGGAAAGCTCTCGCCAGTTCGAACAATGTGACTCTAACCAGAGCATAACGGACCTGTTATTTTTATCCACGGATTCCTACCGCAAACTGAACATTTTCATCTGGATCTTCACAACTAGCTAACCGCAATCCCGGATGACTACTCCTGGCTAGCGTTTCCATCCCAGAGCAAGCACCAATTTAGCTTGAAGCTAGCCCGGCCAGGGCTCCTGTGCTACCGCCGAAGCATACTCCTGGGCTACAATATCGGCCTGCTAGCTACCTAGAGCTTCTTGGAACTGTCCTGGTTAGTGATTACTGTCTTATTTCACTGTAGAGCCTCTAGCCCTGCTCAATATGCCTTAACCAACCATGTTGTTCCACCTCCTACATATGCAATGACATCACCTGGTTTAAACATCTCTAGAGACTATATCTCTCTCTTCATTACTCAATGCCTAGGTTTACCTCCAATGTACTTACATCCTACCTTACCTTTGTCTGTACACTATGCCTTGAATCTATGCTATCGTGCCCAGAAACCTGCTCCTTTTACTCTCTGTTCTGAACGTGCTAGACGGCCAGTTCGTATAGTCTTTAGCCATACCCTTATCCTACTTCTCCTCTTTTCCTCTGGTGATGTGGAGGTTAATGCAGGTCCTGCATTGCCTAGCTCCACTCCCACCCCCCAGGTGCTCTCATTTGTTGACTTCTGTAAACGTAAAAGCCTTGGTTTCATGCATGTTAACATTAGAAGCCTACTCCCTAAGATGTCTTAGCCGTGTCTGAATCCTGGCTTAGAAAAACCACCAAAAACCCTGAAATCTCCATTTCTAACGATAACGTTGTCCGCCAAGATAGAACTGCCAAAGGGGGCGGTGTTGCAATCTACTGCAAAGATAGCCTGCAGAGTTCTGTATTACTTTCTAAGTCTGTATCCAAACAATTTGAGCTTCTACTTCTAAATATTTACCTTTCCAGAAACAAGTCTCTCACTGTTGCCGCTTGCTATAGACCTCCCTCTGCCCCCAGCTGTGCCCTCGATACTATATGTAAACTGATTGCCCCCCATCTATCTTCTGAGCTCGTGCTATTGTTGCAACCCCTATTACTAGCCTGTTCAACCTCTCTTTCGTATCGTCTGAGATTCCCAAAGATTGGAAAGCTGCCGCGGTCATCCCCCTCTTCAAAGGGGGTAAACACTTTAGACCCAAACTGCTACAGACCTATATCTATCCTACCTTGTCTTTCTAAGGTCTTCGAAAGCCACGTTAACAAACAGATTACTGACCATTTCGAATCCCACCATACCTTCTCCGCTATGCAATCTGGTTTCAGAGCTGGTCATGAGTGCACCTCAGCCACACTCAAGGTTCTAAACGACATCATAACCACCATCGATAAGAAACATTACTGTGCAGCCATATTCATCGACCTGGCTAAGGCTTTCGACTCTGTCAATCACAACATTCTTATTGGCAGACTCGACAGCCTTGGTTTCTCAAATGATTGCCTCGCCTGGTTTACCAACTACTTCTCTGATAGAGCTCAGTGTGTCAAATCGGAGGGCCTGACTGCCTCGGACAGTCTCTATGGGTGTGCCACAGGGTTCAATTCTCGGGCCGACTCTCTTTTATGTATACATCAATGATGTTGCTCTTGCTGCTGGTGATTCTCTGATCCACCTCTACGCAGACGACACCATTCTGTATACTTCTGGCCCCTCCTTGGACACTGTGTTAACTAACCTCCAGACGAGCTTCAATGCCATACAACTCTCCTTCAGTGGCCTCCAACTGCTCTTAAACGCAAGTAAAACTAAATGCATGCTTTTCAATCGATCGCTGCCCGCACCTGCTCACCCGTCCAGCATCACTACTCTGGACGGCTCTGACTTAGAATACGTGGACAACTACACATACCTGGGTGTCTGGTTAGACTGTAAACTCTCCTTCCAGACTCACATCTCCAATACAAAATTAAATCTAGAATCGGCTTCCTATATCGCAACAAAGCATCCTTCACTCATGCTGCCAAACATACCCTCGTAAAACTGAACATCCTACCGATCCTCGACTTCGGTGATGTCATCTATAAAATAGCCTCCAACACTCTACTCAACAAACTGGATGCAGTCTATCACAGTGCCATCCGTTTTGTCACCAAAGCCCCATACACTACCCACCATTGCGACCTGTACGCTCTTGTTGGTTGGCCCTTGCTTCATACTCGTCGCCAAACCCACTGGCTACAGGTTATCTACAAGTCTCTGCTAGGTAAAGCCCCGCCTTATCTCAGCTCACTGGTCACCATAGCAGCACCACTCGTAGCACACGCTCCAGCAGGTATATCTCACTGGTCACCCCCAAAGCCAATTCCTCCTTTGGTCATCTTTCCTTCCAGTTCTCTGCTGCCCATGACTGGAACGAATTGCAAAAATCTCTGAAGCTGGAGACTCACATCTCCCTCACTGGCTTAAAGCACCAGCTGTCAGAACAGTTAACAGATCACTGCACCTGTACTTAGCCTATCTGTAAACAGCCCATCTACCTACCTCATCCCCATACTGGTATTTATTTATTTATTTTGCTCCTTTGCACCCCAGTATCTCTACCTGCACATTCATCTTCTGCCGATCTACCATTCCAGTGTTTAATTGCTATATTGTAATTACTTCGCCACCATGGCCTATTTATTTCCTTAACTTACCTCATTTGCGCTCACTGTATATAGACTTTTTGTATTCTTTTGTTCTACTGTATTATTGACTGTATGTTTTGTTTATTCCATGTGTAACTCGGTGTTGTTGTATGTGTCGAATTGCTACGCTTTATCTTGGCCAGTTCGCAGTTGCAAATGAGACTAGCCTACCTGTTTAAATAAAGGTGAAATAACAATAAATAAAAGATGGGATGGCCTATCGCTGCAGAATGCTGTGGTAGCCATGCTAGTTCAGTATGCCTTGAATTCTAAATAAACCACACACAGTGTCACCAGCAAAGCACCCCTACACCATCACACCACCTCCTCCATGCTTCACAGTGGGAACCACAAGTACGGAGATCATCCGTTCACCTACTCTGCGTCTCACAAAGACACAGCGGTTGGAACCAAAAATCTCAAATTTGGACTCATCAGACCAAAAGAGAGATTTCCACCGGTCTAATGTCCATTGCTCGTGTTT